>NC_139703.1:27689713-28109713 GCF_964188405.1 Protomyctophum parallelum | reverse complement strand
TATACTGTTAACTCTTGGTGCCATTAGATTTATGGCTAGAACAACGAAGAATATAAATTACTGTACACTTTCATTGGAAGATTAGAATTTTCTTTTACTAAATAAAATAATAATGTTAAAATTACTTTTAAGGGAACTGTTGATGAAGAAAGAGTTGAGCAAAGCTAGAAGATATTATACTACACAAACAAACACATAGTCTGTATCTCAAATGTATTTTTCAAATCAGACACACGTACATCTTCTGCAGGTCTAACACAATGAAATTAATAATTGAGATATCTGTCTCAAAACAATGTGAAGTGATCTACTTTAATGCAGCGCAATATTTGTCTTTTTTAGCCATTACAAAGGATTTTGTTTTTATGTTACCATGTTTTGACAATGATGGATTAGTCTGTGGAACCATTATGTGAACAAAAACGATCCTATTAGCTGAGAATGTGACAAGGATTTTGAATGCTCATACATAGGCATTTGAAATGATCCACATACAATTATACACTGTCAAAATGTATTTATTAAAAAAAAGACTTTACAAAGAGAACAATATGTCATACATAAATAGGGATAGGCTATCCCAAACGATACATTGTGAGATTTACTTCTCAGACATGATATTAGGTGATAGGTCATAGATGATAGGAGACCCACTTGCACTTTATAGCAAGTGAACAATCATACAGAACAGGTGCACATGATTTCTTACTGATTCATGAAAATAAAACAGATACAGTATTATGTAAGATCTGTGACATAAGCCCTTCTGAATTGAAATGGAACGTTATGTAAACACATTCCATATTAGAAAGAAATACCATAACAATAGTGTACTTCAATACAATGTTATAAAAGTCTTAACATAATATGTACAGTATATTATACTGTACATTGCCTTCATTCTTTATTTTCCTTCTGCTGCTACAAAGATAACGATACCTCAATCGCAGATGACGTGTAGAACAACAATAATTAAGTGTTACTTTTGGGGGCTATGTGGACAGTTTTCACCTGTCTATAAATATAAAAATAATAATAATATGACAATAAAATAATACATTCGTCAATAACAACATAAAATGTATGCAGTGCTGTAATACAATCATTAATGCCCCACATACCAAAGGTGTCTTCCAAAGTGAAAGATGGACAGGAAAAAGTCATAATCTAAATGCTTTCAGAATAATATTGTTGGGATCATCTCCGAGATTGTTGTATCACCAAAATCGAATACATTGATACAACTCTTTACTTTGTTAGTCGCGAGTTGGCTGTGATAACACTTGAAAGCAATATCCCAGTGACTCAGTTACCACGCACACTGTAGCTCATACTGAGAGGTTCGTACTGAGAATCGATGTTAAAATAATAAAAATACAAAAATAAAACACTGGACAATATTAAGGTTGGTTCATAAAACCTACTGGAGCCAATAACTCTGGCTTACATTTTCTGCAACACCTCCCCTTTACGTGGGAAGTAAGTGTCTTTAACATGAGGGGTAGGTACAGTGCATGCTGTCATCCTAGAAGCTATACTGTACAACGGACAAGTCTGTCGCCCCCTGTTCCGTGCTTGACAGCTCACATGGCCATGCCGATCTCATCTGTCTTCCAACCAGTGGAGTTCTTCCCAAACTTGTAGACCAGTCGCCTGCCATCCACCCTGTCCAGAATCTCCCTCTTGTAGTAGTACCTTTGGAGAAAGGTAGTTTGGGTTATAGACCTATACTTTATTGAGTTTCAAGCTCATGCATATATACGCATAATGACTGGTTGATAGATAATAATAATGAGTACATTTATTGAAATACATTGTTGTTGCTTTTGGTCAATTTCATGAAAGAATTAATTCATTAACTGGTGTCAATAAAAAGATGGACAAGAAAAACTCTTGCAGGCTACCTAGTTTCATATCCTTTAATACTGTATAATAGGCTAAAGCAGCTGTTAGCTATAGCCTTACATGTATAGGCTAACTCACCTCATGGCACGGCTGAGTTTCTCATACGTCATGCTGCTGTTTTTCTTTCTTTGGCCCCACATCTGAGCCACGGCCTCGGACTTGAGGAACTTGAAGACCCCCTCGCGCCTGTCCTCCCACTTCATCAGCCCCTGGTTCCTCTCTGGGTGGATCAGGATGTCGCGGATGAACTCCCACAGGTGGGTTCCACGGGGTACTGCAGAGAGCACAGGGACAGCGTTAGCAAAAACTGTTTTGTTTTGTTTTTATGCTTGTGTGTGTGTGTGTGTGTGTGTGTGTGTGTGTGTGTGTGTGTGTGTGTGTGTGTGTGTGTGTGTACACGTGCGTGCTTGCCAAAGAGTGAGAGTCTGCATGTGGCATGAGAGTGATGTGTGACTTTGATAAAAACAAAGACATGCAAAATGAATGCAAAGTGTACACCCACTGAAACAGCACATGCACTATAAGATCTTCAGTATTAATTTAACTGTGAGTGTAAAGTAAGTAAGTAAGTAAAGGGTAAAAAAAAAAAGGAAAAAAAAGGAATGCATGCTATGGCCTGTGTCCAACAACTCTACTTAAAGTCTAAACTGTGGGCTTACCATGTTTGCTTTTCTTTGGGTGGCTGAAGTAGTTGTTGCCATGGTGTCTCTCGAGTTTAGGAGGTCGTCCCCTTGGTCTCTTTGTTCTCAGGTCTCCTTTCTCCGTCTTGATGTTCACTTCTGTCAACAGAGCAGTTCACATTTTATAAATTTGGAGACATAACAAGCAGTCTTTGACGACGTGAATGAGTTGGACTAATTGCCGGCTAAGGAATGAGTCAATATGCCTAGACAAAAGGTCTCAGCAAACCTATACATCTTTCATTCAACTTCTTTTCATGTTGTTTTGGTGATTGTATGTATACTCACTTGCAATCTGAGGGTAGGAGAACTCAGGGTCTGAGTCGCTGCTGCTCCTGGACTCTGGAGAACTTGGGTTGTGGAAGCTAAATACACCACCTAGAGAGAGGGATACATGTTTGTTTAAAGTAAACAAGACAAGACAAGACAATAGAGAGAGGAACATGATATAGATTGTGGCACACAAAATAATAAACTAAGCAACACTCACCAGTGGAGGACGAGCTGTATTCACTGTCAGAGGGATAGTCCATATCCAGTGGAGTCATGGCCAGATGTGATAGATCTAGAGCTGTCTCGTATTCAAACTCCCGCTTGATGTTGTCTACTGTTGACAGATAGAGTATCAACGTTAACTATCTATGTTGTGATGTCATCCGTGAAGAGCCATGGGCTCAGTGAAATGCTGTTGCTGCTGCTGGTATATATGGCTACCTACCTTCGTGAACTTTAACGGTGCTGAGGCGAGGGAAGTTCGCACTGAGAGAACCGAGAGGAAGGTCCAAGTTTTCCAAGAAGCTGTCCAGGAGTTGGCATGCCTCATCGTTCAAGTCTGTCCCTGAGAGACTCTGAAGCTCTGGAGAAGGAAAAAATCAACAGAAAGAAGAGTTATACAACAAGCATTTTTTCAATAAACAGACCTGCATTTGCATAAAATGTCAAAAGTATATCAAGGCGTTTCAGTCAATAATATCAACGCAATGCAAAACCAGAAGTGCTCGATTAGCACATTTTATGTACCATATTTTATCTTGAGGTCCAGGAGACTCTGGTGGAGGTGTGAGCCGAGCTGCGTTCCAAAGATGGCCAGAATCTGGTCATAGCTCATTTGGCACAGAGTGGGCCCGTCCATGGCACAGTAGGCCACGCTCAGGGTGCTTGCGTCAAACTTGGTGTTTTCAATGTGGTCACTGATCCAGTCCAGAACATTCCTCTCTGACCAGCTCTGGGGGTTGATCTGCTTGTACCACTGGCCTGCTGGAAGAGAATGAGTGTGTCAGTGAAAGTGGATTGTTTGTCTTTTCTGTTTACCAAGAAGCAAACCATTCATGGCATGCATGGCAAAGTGAAGTATTTGTGTCAATTCTTCAGTGGTAGTAAATGTTTGTGTTTTGTCTGGGTCAAAACGCTTGTCTTTGAAGTATATCTTACTAGATCTCTACCTGTTAAACCACTTGAGAAGTAGACTGGCTTGTCACTTATTTTGGGTCAAGAAAACCAGGCAAACAAAGCCTGCATGGGCTCTTTTAACAATGAGAAGGCAGGCTGTTTGGCGGGCGGGTATGTCGAGTTAAACATTGGCCCTGCGGTGAATGATTGAGCCAACAGTGTCTGAATGAGGTCATAGCGAGGTTCAGCACAGCTAATGGCCTTTCTGTCTGGTTTAGAAATAAAACGCCATGTTTGCTGTGAGATTAGCGATCCAACGTTCCGCAGTGACGGCACTGAAACTGCTATCACAGTTTCACATTGTTAGCACATGCTGGATAGACTAGTGAGTCACTAAACACGATTCGAAAAAACCATCAGAATTCAAAAAGCAGAAACATAGCCCCTAGACAGGACATGATTCTTAGGTTACACTTATTTATTTTATTATTATTATTATTACAATCAATTGTAATTGAACAAATTAAGCCCCGTAGAAACAATACTGACTGTGTATTACATTCTAAAAGATGTGCCGTTGAAATTTGTAGACCTACGGTTGAGGCTTTACATTTATAATAAAAAAAAAAAAAAGTACCAGCAGCAGCATGCAAATGCAACAGTGAGCAGTCTGAACACACAATGCAGTGCTGTTCCACTCAGCCACCACTTCCACCTCAGTATTCTGTATCTTCTTACCCATCACGCTGTAGCTCAGGCTGGGCATGTGCAGCGTGTCGATGCTGGGCAGCAAGGTGGAAGCAGCAGGATGCTGCTGCGAGGACTCCAGGCTGCCATGATGGTACATGGTCAGGTTGGCGTGGGTCAGAATGCTGCTCAGGCTCAGAGATGACATGGATTCAACTGGTCGAAGAGAAGAGAGAAGAGTAATATTGGTCAGCATAAGCATCGGCGTATGAGTAAGAATAAGTAATAATGGTATAACTATAAGCATGCGGGCAATGCATTGTGTTCTATTGAGAAGCAGGTTCGAATGGGTAATCGTTTATTTAAAATCGAGTAAATTACTAACACGTGTTATTTTCCCTATAAAGTCTCAGTGTCAGTGTCACTTCATGCAATTTCGTGGATATGCCGTACCTGATGAGTCGATGAGCAGCAGGCTGTGCGGCAAATAATAGAGGTCCAAGATAATCCAACGTGTGAGTCCGCTACTCTGTGATTCCACTGTTTCTTCTGAGTAAATCCTTCAGTCTTCTCTCCCTCTTATCTCACGGTCTAGAGGCAGAGATGCACCTGTTGCTACTTTTACCTGCCTGGATGTCTTATAGTCAAAGGTGGAGCGGCGGGGGGGTGGGGGGTGGGGGGGGTGGCTTAGGTGAGATGGGGCTTTCCACCGGAGCTGTGGACACGCCTTCCCCTTTGCCGAGAATCTATGTAGAACAAAACAAGCCTTCCCTCTATTATGCGCTACAACGGTGTTAACCCCTTCTCACTCAGAGACACACACACACACACACACGCACACGCACACGCACACACACACACACACACACACACACACACACACACACACACACACACACACACACACACACACACACACACACACACACACACACACACACACAGCCTAATCCCTCTTCTCTTTTGTCTCTTAAGTCTTTTGCTCCGTAGTCTCTCTCCATTTTTCTCTCTCCATTTCTTCTCCATCACTTTTTTTGGCCTCCCTCTGTCTCTCACACCCGCCAATAAAATAATACAAAAGTCAAGCAGTAGTCAAAGGGTTACATGGGTGGCTAATGGATAAGAGCTGGGTGAGATATGGAGATACGGACAAATTTTACATCGTTTCTATAAATAGCAACAGCTTGTTATCACGCACACCTGTCTGGTCAGGTTTTTTTGTTGTTTTTTTGTTGTCTACATACTACATAGTGTCATTGTTAAAATGACTTAATCGAGGTCCTTGGAAATTTCATTGCACCAAATAGTTCCACCTCAACAGTACACAAACAGTACATTACATTACACTAACAATGAGCATTTACTTATAGTCAGATTTCCACAAAATAATGCAACTCAAGTTTTTAAAGGTGACACACATTTACGTTAAGATTTGACATAAGGTTTGAATTGCCTGCTTAGAAAAACCTGACATAACTTGTAGAAAGTACACATTTCTACAATTTTAGAAATTGTAGGCATGTGCACATGCGCGCACGCACTCACGCACGCACGCACACACACACACACACACACATGCACACATTACACGCACACACACCATCTGCATTTACAAACACATTCAGGTCTTTGCGTTTATCTCTTTGGAATGGAATCTCCGCTGCCAATATTTACCATTGACCCTGACACCATGAGCTGCACCCTGCAGACCTTTCTCACTAACTTTATCTCTCATTCCACTCTGGGAGGGCGAGGGAGGAATGGCCAAACTGCCATGCTCAATTATTTACATAGCCAACACCCAAAATCTATTAGTGCAAAGCACGGATTTGATAATAGATACCATGGCTTGGATACATTTGAAGTCTCATGGCAGATCAAATGACCAAATGACATGTTCAGCTAAAACCATCAGACTAGTCTTTGTTTTTTTTGGGTTTTTTTCCTTCTGTCAATAGCATACTGTGCATGACAGCTAGGCCTCAGTTTGGATTTGCCTGGAGTGAAGTTGGGTCAGTTTAATTGAGTGGTAGGCCTACTTAAATTCAACTGGTAAACTAATTTAACCTCCTTGATGGAGGTGAGTGTTCAATTGAATGAATTTAATTTGAAGGACCCCAATGGAAATGAGCCATAGTGCTTTCTTGGGTTATAAATCCTCTTAGCAGACCTAGTATTGAACTGTACTTTACCGTGTTCAAATGGCACATCAATTGTTTTAGACTAAAACCAGCGTACTCACGTAAATGAGTAAGCTGGAGAGGTTTTGGCTCAGGACCGATCTGCTCAGAGAATCGTTGTTGATGGCCTCAGCCTCAAGAAGGGAAACACGCGTATAAGTCATTAAGTGTATATGTTTATGTAGATGGATGATTAACATTCCATGAGTTTTTATCCCTTAGTACACGCTTTACCAGCCTGACCACAAGACCACAGTCTGCTAAGAGTCATGCTGGAATACACTCATGGAAAAACTTGTGGACAAACTTGTTAGTTTGCATAAACTGATCTCTGCTGGCATGCTGCCCTATTCACTAGCCTTAAAACTATCAGTCATTACTAATTACTGTTTACGTCTGGTCCAATTCAGTTCATTTGAAATTCTATTCAGCAGCCATAGAACTGTAGAATTAAAAAGTGAGTGTACAATGCATGTAAATAAAACACCAAAATAAACCTGTAACCACTTTCAATTTAGCATCCCTATTTTGGGTATGCCATTATAGGCAAATTAAAAAAAAGAGGTTAGACTAACACAAGTCCCCTTAGCCCCCTTTTGCCGGTTAAGACTTCGCCTGCGGTTAGGGTTAGGGATTTTACGGCGTACAGCGTACCATCTACAGCTGTGCATATCTGATGGTTTCGAGAAATTGGATCCAAATGTCCTTTATAAGATGCATGCATTGCATATTCAGTTTCAGTCTGGACATGTGTTCTGAAGTTAGCAGGGGTCATGTTAAGTCCACTACAGTATTACATTATGATACCAGACTTCACTTGACCCTAACCAATAGCATTGTGATTCACTGTCACCACCAGCAGACATAGGCAGCGGGCAACTGTAAAAAGAACATGTCCTTAATCACCTCACCTGCTATGTGTGTGTGGTTGACTAGTGTCTGTGTAATCTTTGTCTCTCTCTTAATCTCTGCCATTCTCATTCATAATGTGACCCACATAATTATATCTAATGACACTACAGCACAGCAGTCAAGCTGCCTGGCAAATTTGCATTTAAACGTGTTTTCCCACAGGGAAAGCCAATGCATGGCTTTTGAAATGACGTCATATGGCAGCCAAGTCCATGGACTTAATGTTTGTTTAGAGCCCTTTAAACAAAACCTGTTTGCAGGCCAAGTCTATGTACTTTTAATGTTTGTTTAGAGCACTTTTAACAAAAATCGTTAGCCAGCCAAGTCTATGGACTTTTAGAGCAGTGACGTGACGACGTGAGACGTCATGTGGCCAATAATTATACAATAATAACAACACACTGCATTCATATCTAGTCATAACGTATATTAGTGGCAGTATTCTAAAAGTCAAAATGATGCTTCATTTCAACAGGCACCCTGGGCCTCACTTCACACGAGTGTAATTTTTACTTTGACCTTAGGGTTTGTGCACATCTCCCACCCTCTGACATCACAGGGTACAGTATGTTGGAAAACAATAACAGTCGCGAGAGTGACTCCGCTGTATTTTATTACACACCGAGAGGCATGGGTAGATGACTAGACGCGTGACATGTGAACCATACGTTTAACTGCCATGGTCTGCCGAGGTGAGTTTCACAATGTCAGTGACCACAAAATTTCACAATGTTTCCGTAGCTCCTCCCCATTTTCCCCCTTAATTGCTGCAGAGTTTAGAGAAAGTGCAGGTGTAGGAATGTGGCCGGACAGGCTTTTCTGTCACGGCTCCATCTTTTCGTAGCCCACAGACTTGTCGGCGTTGGTCGGTGGACTGAAGAAATGGAAAATGTCATCACACCTTTTCTTCTGCTTTCTTCCCGTTTGCCACTCCTCCACACCTGAGCTGCAGCTCAGTTAGGGGTTTTCCACAGCATTTTGAAATCGAAACAGCACGTATACGTGCGTTTGTGGGTATGGATACTTTTCAAGTGTGTGTATACTGTATATATTTATAGGAAATCCCATTGTTTTCTCCATAGACGTTTCAGAAAATCCTTTGAAGAAGGCCTGGAATCAAGCCAATAGGCTCCTGGTGAATGACCATGACGCATTTGATTCTGTTCCTAGTAATTGGAAAACGTAAAACCCTTGGGTCTTGTCTGTGACATCATAAATTAAACGTGTTTTTCCTTAAAAAATTGCTTCCACAGGAGCATATAGCATCGTTTTACAACCAGGAGCCTCATGGTAAAGTCTACATTGGATTGTTATATATGGATTATAGCTGATAACAAAATCCTCTATGGAGGAAAGTGAAGGGACTTTTACTTCCGGAAACCCACTGCAAATAAAGGTCTACATGTCATGTGTAGGAGAGAGAGGTGAGCAGGGTCAGCAGGTTACTGAGAGGAGTGGGGGAGGAAAATACTGAAGGGAGGGAGGGAGGGAGGGGTGGTGAAAACAAAAAAAACAGAGATCAACAACGCAAACACAGAAACTAGCTGCAGGGGTACAGAGAAGGGGGGGGGGGGGGGGGGGGTTATACGGTATTACCCAACCGCTCCCAAAGTAGTAATGATATATCATGCATGCACTGTTGCTGAGAATACCAGCTGCAGCCTATACCACTGATTCCTATATACAATGACATGTTGATCTGTCATGGCTCTGTCAGTGAACAAGAACAATAGAACATACACACAGCAGTTGTTTTGGGCTCTTCAGCCGTCCCTGTTCAACAGCTCTTTAATTGGTGTGGTCTAGGATGGTGCTATGCAAAAGATGATGATGTACGATGATTAGAGGGCCCCTCACTTCACACGGGTGTGATTTTTATTTATGGAATTTCTTTGATTTGTTTGTTTTCAAATGTATGAATTTATTTAACATTCTTTTATTAAAAAAAACCCAAAAAACAACAACTTTTAAAATATAATAATTTTCTGAATGTAGGAAAAATAAAATAGGATTTTGACTTGTGTCGTGACCCATAGAAATTGGTCCGTGACCCACAAATGGGTCCCAACCCACTGTTTGGGAAACAGTGCTTTAGAACCTTTAAGATAGAAGAGGTTCAACTGTTACCACTATAGTGACTATATTCTCACACACACACACACACACACACACACACACACACACACACACACACACACACACACACACACACACACACACACACACACACACACACACACACACACACACACACACACACACACACACAGTCACACACACACACACACACACACACACACACACACACACAGCATCCATCTTGCTAGCAAGGTGATTTACTGAAAACGAGTGCTTCCAAATCTTCCTCATCTGCAAGGAATTTCTTGACAGGAAGTAGCTCACAATTGACCATATTATGGTCAATTGTGAGACTCCTGTATGATACAGGAGTCTCACAATTGACCATATGCACATACACAGACTGATGCAGGCTATATCAGTATCTGTATGCACACATTAGCCTACTTTGTACTTTTACATGATACAGCAGGAGACACAGATCATGTAATTGAAATAGCACTGCTGCCCACTAGTGGACATGGAAAGAATCACAATGACCTAAAATGATCCCCTTCCAAACTGTCATGCTAGGTCAACCTACTCCAGACTAGAGTCCAGACATCTAGAGATCCTGTGGTGGAGCAATAAACTGAATGTCCAAACTTGGACTTTCAGTCAGGCAGTTTCACAGCACCACAGCTATAAACCCTATGGTACATGCCATTTGCCTGTTTCAGCCGCTGCATATAGTATATCAATATGTGACATACTGCACCCCAAAGAGAGGTCAGGAGAGAGAGAAAAAAACAGACGGAGGGAGAGACAGAAAGAGTAGCGCAGGTGGCTTAGTGGGGCAATGGAAAAACCCCTTTGCATTGGATTACAGTCTGAGAAGCCCCCATGTGCTCCATGAGTGTTGTGTGCAGCGGTGGAGAAAGTAGGCTATAGCCTACACACTCAAATGTAAAACTATCAATGCTAATGCTGCAGTATGGAAATACTCTGTTACAAGTATTTTTCTGTGTCAAATTTGAAAAAGGAATAAACATTGAGTCATACAAAAATAAGTCTGGAATTCAAAATGTACTAGTAGTAGCCTAGTACAAAACTATGGTTAATGTATGTTTTATGTTTTGTAATAATAATCCAAATCTACAAAGTAACAACTAAAGTTTTCAAAAGTACAAGTAAATCTTGTATTGCGAATTGAAAATACTCAAGTAAAGTACATATCATAAGCACAAGAAGTGCAGTAGCCTACTTAAGTAAATGTATTTACTTTCCACCACTGGATGTGTGCTACAGTATGTACTGTAGTCCTGTTGGCACAGATGTCTGACATGTTACCCTCCCACGGCTGGACTTGGTTTGAGTATTATGTGTCCCTCTGCATGCTGATTCACGTTAGGAAGAGGGTTCGGATGGTCGGTGAGGTGTGTGAATAATGCAATCAAGAATAGGTCTTCTTGGTTTCTATTTCTGTAACCTTCACAGTCCAGGGCCTGAAAGGCCTCTGTCACCTCACTGTCAACCCAGTGGCCCTAACTGACAAAGCCTGACCTCAACTCCATCCAACCCTGCATGACTGTCTGAAACCATAATTATGTCTCTCCCTTCCTTGCTTCCATGCATTTGAATTTCCCCGTTTCTCGACATGAGCGCCATGCAGGACCCAAGCGGCTCACAGCTCATTAGGCATCAGCCACTTTATATTCACAGCCAATTGAAATCTGTATTTCATAATGTACTGCAGGGGTAGGCAACCTTAGGCTGCAGGTGCCCACTTTGGCACAGGAGGGGTGATCGCTGGCACTCATGGCATAAGTGGATGAGAGCCAGGACTTTTCTTTTTTTTAAATGTAGTCAATTAAATGAAGTCCCCTCACATCTGTATGCAAATTAGTGAAATGACCTCCTGCATTCTAATTCTACTTCTGGGAGGAGAAGAAGAAGAAGAAGAAGAAGATTTTGGGATGTTATGCAGGTCTATAAATGAACAATCAAAATATGTTGAAATATTTATTTTGATGTGGTATCAAACGTAAAGTTGGTGGCACTGAAGTAAAATAAGTGTTTCCAACACGTGAAGGCAAATGTGATCTCTCAAATGATCTCAATGTCAATCAAATGATTCCCGATTCTTGATTCATCCTATGCTGGTGCAGCAACAACATAGCAGCCCATTACTCTTGTCAATGCTCGTCTATTTAATGTGACTATGAGCAATTGGTCATAGCTGTGCTCTGACACTATTCATTAGCCCTTTAATCATAACCAGAACCCACGAATGAAGCTGCTGCTACCCATTAGAGAACAGGCTCACAACCAGTTCTGGTTCGGGACCATAAAAAACGAACACAAACTCATTACTCAATGTGTCAAACAACACCAGTATCTGTTAAATGTTGCTTTTCCATGACCTTGTCCAAAATGTTGTGTGACAGATGTTTGGGACGCACACAGAAACACTGTTCCAAATAACATAAGAAAATCACACCTGTGTGAACTGAGCGATGCAACTATACATTTATTGTTATAGTTACTGTACTCTACTGTGCTCTGTACTGTATTGTAGTATACTGTGCGGGGGTCCCTGCCCCTGGAACATCCAGACCACCATGAACGCACGCATGGTGCCGGCCCGGTTCCCGGCGAGCCGCCCCGCGTCCAAAACGGTCGAGAAATGACAGAGTTACCATGTGGGGGTCCCCGGGGTCCCCCCGGAACATCCAGACCCCCAGGAACGGCCCAGGGCTCGTGCTAGTGTGTAGTGTACTCTGTGCTGTACTCTACTGGCCACTTTAGGTGTTGCAGCTTTCCGTGCTCGGACATATAGACACAGAGACAGACATACGGACATACAGACACAGGGACAGACATAGCTCCGTAAAGGAGCGGAGGCACTTCTCAAAAATAAGGCATACAGACATACATTCACACACACACACACACACACACACACACACACACACACACACACACACACACACACACACACACACACACACACACACACACACACACACACAGAGAGAGATAGGGTCTCTGCCCCCTACCCATGGGTTCTTTTAATAGACCTGGCTGGTCTGGGCGCTGCAGCTGCCTCAGTGTGTCGGTATCACCTCTCATTTCGTCCGGCTTTTACCCTATCCTCGTCCCAGTGACTGTCCCTCACTCTACCTCTCCTACTCTCGCTCTCCCCGTCTCTCCTCTGTTCTCTTCTCCCTATTCACCTCCACCTTCTTCTCTCACTGAAGTTCCCCCATTCGCCATGGCTGACAGAAACCGCCTGACGTCGACAAGGAAAAAAGAGAGAAAAGAGAAAGAAGTCCCAGAAGTAACCAAGAATGCAAAGAAGGAGTTGAAAAGGGAAGTGAGCGGTGGTGCAGTTGAAATGGAGGACGCAGCAGGGCCCGGGGAGAGCCCGGCGGCTGACGGGGCGAGCACCAACGGGAACACAGCTAACGGGGCCGTGGCCAATGGGGAGAATGGAGCGCCACCGGTGGAGATAGCAGAACTTCCCCCATGGGAGATCGTCTACGGGTGAGTGACGAGAGAACCCACTGGTTGACTGTTATGCAGCACGAGGCCCGATTCCCGCAAAGAAGCTCAACGGTTAACAACATGATCCCTGTTCTGAGTCAAAAATAGCCAATCTTCATGCTGAAAATGCGTAATGCGATGCGTTGCAAGCTTGACTATAATATATTTGCAGATTGTAGGGCCCTGGGGGACCCCAGGGTTTAATTAGTTCATATTCTTTATCTCTCTACAGTTTGTGATCAGACAGAAACTATTTTACCCTCACTTAATTTTTTAGTGCACTTCAAAACTCTCCTTTCAATTAGTTATTACTGATTATGGTAATCTGCGTCATAGTAATGTCTTAAGCTATGCAAAACGTACTTGATAGATTGCACATTGTGCAGAAAACTTCCAAAACCAAGACAAGGGAACTTAATACTCCTATTTAAAATGTCCTACACTGATTGCCTGCCTGTTTTAGAATTGATTTTATTTATATATATTTTTACTTTAAAGTCATGGCCAGGCTCCTAATTAGGCCTACATTTTAGAGTTTTATCACCCTGCTGGTTGTTCCTGAGTCAAGGCTGAAATCACAGAGTCACCGTGACTTTTCCGTCAGGGCCCCTCTGCTCTGGAATGACCTTTGCTTTAGCAATCAGTGAAATAGGAATGTTGATGAGGCTCTACTATACAATCTCATGGACTGTTGCTGGGTTCAGGTTCTGCTCTGCTTCGCCTCACATTGCTTAGAAACAATCAAGGGGTCAGGGGTACTTCATCCATTAACACGACTTTCAGAACAATAGTAACAACAACATCTAACTATAAATGCGCCACGTCTGTCTGTCTGCGTGTGTGTACGGTTGCAATGCATGTAACTTGACAACCGCTTGCCCCACGACTTCTAATTCGACACACGCGTTCCACACCTACGCAGGGAGTGCAGTGCCCCGCCTTGAGTCGGTGGCTTACACCGTTGTCCAGAACCACCACAAAAGGTTCTGGTCAGGCTCTGCCAGTGGACCTAATGAGCCTAAGTCCCCTCAACTGTGCAATTTCCAGCCTCTGCCTCAGCCAATTGATTGCCATGGCAAACCCACTCAGAGTTCTGGAGGGTGTACTATACAGGTCCTAGCGATAAATGCATATACTGAAAGACTTCTGCTGTTGTGATACTAATGCTTTACCATTATGGGCTGGGTAGTTAATTTTTGTATCATGAGAACCTCACTGATACAACCAAGCACTGAAAATGCTACGATGTTTGGTGCAAGTTTATTTTACTGTCCTTTTCATTGACACAGTTTGATCAGTGTTTCCCAAACAATGGGTCGGGAGTCGGGGCTTGTGGAGCTGCTATTTTGTTTTTAAATAGGGTTCAAGTGGTTAATTTAATAATTATGTACAGTATTGTGTTTCCGGGGAGACACCAAATTTCCCCTTGGGTCCCAAGCTAAAAGGTTTGGAGAAACACTGAGTTAGATCACTGGATGAATCGGTTACTACAGTATCTCTTCTCTCACAGACACAATGTGTTAATGGTGCCACATCCAATTACACAGCTGCACTACATACTTTTGGACACTTTTGGCATTTCTATCCAACATTGTTTTGATCTGAAACACCCGAGGGATAGTCAATAATTATGTATAGCTCACTTGATGGTCAAGATAACTGGCACAGTTTTGAAACTTGAGCTATAGGGCTGAGACTGCTGACGTCAGAATGAAATGTTCAGAGAGGAGTCATCCCATCTGCTAGACTAATTGGTCTCTCCAATGTACTGTCCTGTTTGTGTGTGTGTGTGTGTGTGTGTGTGTGTGTGTGTGTGTGTGTGTGTGTGTGTGTGTGTGTGTGTGTGTGTGTGTGTGTGTGTGTGTGTGTGTGTGTGTGTGTGTGTCATGTCATTAGATATGTTTATGCTGCAAATATGGTTACAAAATTTGATCTTAGTCTGTCTAAGAATCTAAAGTGTATCAGCAACATGTAGTGTCCAACAGAAAGAAACCACTGCACTGCTATAAATGTGTAATTGGTCATTCGCATTGGATAAAGAGTAGCTAAAGTTAGAACGCCCTTTATTAAATGGACCCGATGTTGAGGTTCGATGGGACATGGTGGTCAACATTTTAGGGAATTTCATTGTCCATAAAATAGACGTGGGCTATGTTACCAACTAGTTACTAGTAGCAAGTTAACATTGCAGGCCCTGAAATTCTTGCACAGGTAGAACATGTCTCTGGGTCCCTGGCGCCTCCATCTTCATGTCATAATGTCCATGAGCATGACACTATCCGCTCTGTAAGGGTTGTCCAGCACACTGCTCCGATATGGGTGGGCAGGCCCAAATTAACAATTTAATTTACTGGCGTTTAAGCCCCAGGGCCCGCAGCTTGCAGGGCCCTGTGCGAGACTATTTCAAATAGGTACAGCTGTTGCGTCCGTCAAAACCGTATTCATAGTTACCGATTTCAATGTAAAGCAACACACAGGAACCCACGCTAGTGATTTTGATCATCCAACAGTTTCTTACCCACTCGGTGGGAGGAGACTCAAACATAGCAGTTCTAGTGTCGGGGAACAGCCTTAACTCTATGCGAGTCACATGAGCGCATGTGCATGGGGCCTATTGATTTGGTGTAGCGCCAGGGCCCTCGGAGGAGTTGATGCAGAGAAACAATTACCCCCCTGGGGATCCCTACGTAGTATCCTTAGTTAAGAGTGTATCAAATATTTATCCAGGTTAGGTTACACAGACAAATGGTCCTGGCTGCAGCCAAGGTGGAGGACCGGATGCAACTCATTCACCCAGCTGACTGTTGACTATGACAATCATTCATATCATTGGTCCAATGCTGTCACCACCTGTAGGTGCCAAGCACTTGCTGCCCACATACAAAGAGGTGACAGGCTATGCCATTGAGTCAGTCCAGCATTCTTCTTTCGATAGTTGGTAGTGCAGGCTGCCAGTGAACCACAGGCTGCTATCTTAGCCATACCCATGAGAGCAAGTGGAAGTAGATGTTAGGCCTCTGGCTAATCCTGCCCGACGGTGACTTCTCAAATATGTCGAGGAACAATTTGGACTCATCCACTGGGGGGTGGGGGGTCTCATTCAAACTGACATTTGTCTGCTGAGTGCTTGCAGAGTGCTTTTTCTGCTGCAGATTGTGAGACTCCTGCAGCCGCACCAGATGTTGTATCAACCTAATGTGGGGAGAATAGATTCCGTCTAGGACTTCAGGCAGCACCACTGGATTACTGGAAATACACTTTCTGTCCTCAGAAATAAAATGCATTGTTAAGACCCTGGCACAGACGCATAGGTTTGCCAAGGAGCACAACAAAAATACAGGGGAGACGCCGTTTTAACAAAGAAATTAGAAGAAGAACAGAAGTGGGAGAGGTCTGGGGAGGCAGGCTTTTATATGGCTTTGCCACCCGGGCCCAGGTGCCGCGCCAATTAGGAAACAATGAGAAGACATAATAATAAGTAAAGTGCAAAGTAAACATACAGAAGGTTTGAGAAACCCTAACCAGATAACCTAAGTGTAATAGCCTAATATAATATAATACACAGGGAACCGTCACAGGATAAAGAGGCAAAAGGGGTAATCTTGTCATTGTAAACGCAGCCTGTGTCTGTTTTGCTGGTTGACAACACAATAGCAACAGATGTACTTCATTGTCCTGGCAAGCTGGCACCTCCAGTATGGCTGCCACTCGACCCACCCGTCCCAAAGGGCCAAACACAATTATTGTGGCAGTGAAGGATTAACAACAATAGCAGCAACATAACAGTTAATTCAACTGATATTCAGAGATTAAAATTCCATGCAGGGTATAATAATAATAATAATTCCATAGGAGTCAAGAGTGAAGTTGCAATCAAAAAGATCTCTGGTTACCCCAGGAATATAACTGTATAGTGTTTGACTGCCAAGTCAAACACTAATAGTCGAAGATTCTGCAAAAATAGGTGAAAAGATTTGGTCGAGGGTTTGAAAAAAGGTGACGACCAAATATACACCAGTGGTTTAAACCTGGTCAACTGGTGTATATCTCTGCTGTCTGGAAGAAACCACCTAACTCCAAAATATTAATTTTTCAGGAAATGAAAAAAACCTTTCATTGGTACATAAAGGGTGTTCAATAGCACTGATTTATGAAAAATAAATAAATAGTTGGAGTTAGCTGGTTTGGCAGATATAGTTTGAGGATCCAATGGAGGTTTTCACCAAAGCCGTTTTTAATACTTTAAATTGATTCAGAATTATTTTAACCAACACACAGATGCAAAGGATGTTCAATTGCATTTATTTATGAAAATTAAATTAAAAATAAACAAAACCTCAAAAATGGAGTTAGTTGTTTCTTTCGGACATCAAGTATATATTTATATTCTAGATGTGGTTAAAACTGAATAATAGGAGAAACAAACTAAAGTGTTGGATCTGACCTGGTAACATTCAATATGGGTGACAGATTCAGGGGTCTAAGAATATAGCTCTGGAATTCCTCTATGGGCCACCACATCCTAAAATTAGCTCTGCCCTGCTCTGCTGTGTGCTGATCTGTAAGCACTTAACCTCACAGTACCAGATGCTACCAAACACAACGCCGACCTCATCTTATTCAGCATACTTTGCTTTGGAGACCTCATCACGGTTTGAATCAAGGTTTGAATTTCGCTCATGACCTATAGCCTGGGAAGCATGCCTTTTCGGGTTATGATCTAGTAGGGAGCGGATATTAACTTACGTCATGTTGTAGTCACTGATTTGTAGTCATCAGCCAGGAAACCACAAATTAGAAGTACAGAAAATTCCCCGTGATAAAGGGCATCGTAATTTTAGCGCCAAAAAAACCTATGAATATGAATCTGACACGTATGTCTTGGAATAGTTCCAACTTGTAGCAACTGGCGAACATAAAAACAAACAGGGGGCCCCAAAACAAAGCAATGTCGAAAAAGCCGGTCAGATAACTCACGAATAGATTTAACCAATATTTATTATAGAATGAGAATAAGTGTGCATATAATATTTTATCTTGGCGTTTGGCTCTGCTACATTTTTCTCCCTGCTCGACAATTAAACACCATCATTATGTTGTTTCTGTACTATGTGCTGCTTCTGTTGTTTTTGTTGAACAGACCTGTGAAGATGAATATCCTTCGGGACAATAAAGATTATTATTATTATTATTATTATTAAACATTAAGAGCAGACCGGGAGATAGATATACAATAACAACTCCCTATGGGGAACAGAAATAACAGAGCCCACCGGTGGTGCTGGTGAGAGCAACATCACATAACAACCAGGAACCATATGCAGAAGGAAGGCAGGAAGAAGCATGCAGAGCTTATATTAAATACCCCGTCCAATTGGTCAGCTGACTGCCACGTCAGCATATGACATGGGAGTCTGCAGACACTGAATACACCCACATAGTAATGCAGCATATTAACCCCTTGAGTATATGTATGCTCCCTTGAGCACAGCATGAAACCCCTCGAGTATATCTGACTGAACTAACTCCGCAAGCTACGTATCATATATCTTACCATCCGGTCTGGGCCGGATCACACAGCAATTTAGCAGACCAGGCAACTGGTGACGCAAGATTACTAATGTGTTATGCCATATCAAGCAACGTTTCTGTCTCACTCCACTGTAGTGTGAAACAATGCAAAAATGCCATAAACATTTTACAAGACAAGGCAAAGTATATTAGAAACATATTGTGGATTTCATAATCAGCTAATTGAAAGTTGTGATATGTAACCTGAATATATAAAGTTGTTTTTATTTTGTTGCTATTCCTCTGCCCCCATGTAAAGCGTCTTTGGGTACTCAGAAAAGCTCTATATAAGTTTGAGATATGATTATTATTATTAATAACTTATTTTTAATTGAGAGAAATATCAATGTCAATTTAACAACAATGTTACATATTGTTACAACTCGAACAAGTACCATGGGAGCCATGCCTAAACTAGTAATAATACTGTTTTTACTAATTACGGTTGTTTTATGTTTTGTTTTGTTTTGTTTTACAGGGACCGCATCGATCCGTTCTTCTACAAGTTTCAGTTCAAGAATGTGGAGTACTCGTCAGGTCGTAACAAGACCTTCTTGTGTTACATGGTGAACACAGGAGATGTAGAGGACATGAAGAAAGGCTACATGGAAGATGAACATGCAGGCGCTCATGCAGAGGAGGCCTTCTTCATGGAAACTCTGCCTGAATACGACCCTGCACGCAAATACACAGTGTGCTGGTAATTGTAGTTCTTTCAATCTTAACATATGACACATGTCATGTACCAGTCCTTCACCTTTCTTGTCAGGACGCTGATTAGCTTGATTGATAAGACCCTTGATAGCTTAACAATCTTAATAGAAGGAATTTCTGAAACATCTATGGAGAAATGTGTGGGATTTTTACTTCACCAGTGCCGGTGATAATCATGGCGGCAACTATTGTGGTTTAATAGAGGGACGATTATACGCAGATGAATGTGCATGCGGGCACACCAAGAATGCAACAAAGGATTGCTAGTTAACTTTTATTTACAGATAGCCTTTACGGAAACATGGTTCCTCTTTCTATAGGTATGTATCCTCCAGTCCCTGCGCAGCCTGTGCCGCCAAGATCGCTGAAGTCTTGAAGGCCAGGACGAACCTGAAGCTGAGCATCTTCGCTGCGCGGCTTTTTGAATGGGAGGAGCCAGAGATACAAGCTGGGCTCAGGGCCATGCACGCTGCGGGCTGCAAGCTGCGGATGATGAAACCCCTGGACTACTCCTACACCTGGGAGTCGTTTGTGGAGAACGACGACCAGCCCCTGAACCTCTGGGAAGACTGCCAGGACAACTATGACTGGTACCAGGAGAAGCTAGCGGACATTCTTCAGTGACCATGGTGAGTGAGAATGCTGGCACAACAATGTCAATTAGGAATAATTAAGTCATTCTATTTCCACTGCGTGTGTGTGTGTGTGTGTGTGTGTGTGTGTGTTTGTGTGTGTATTTCCACTGTGTGTGCGTGCGTGCGTAGCATAGCGTGTGTACGTGCGTGTGCAGGACACACACACGCAGGACATCCCTCATACACGTGGCATGTACATGTCACAGAACAGTCATGTTATTGTCTTCACCAGGCCGAAGGCCGAGGTTTTCCCTCCGTCCGTCTGTGAACAGCTAATCTCTGGCACTGTTGGCTTGCTCACAGCCAAACTCTGCACACACACTCCCTGGATGCCAGAGCTGAACTTCTGCCCCACATTTTCCACATGGGCCTATTATAGCGCCACCAGGAGGCCGACTACTGCAAAACACTTTTTTTGACAGTACATCTACAGATTTTGTCCAAACATCGCGCAAATTGGTAGTCTCTCTATAAACATTAAAGGAAACAGGTCTTTCAGAATTTTCATACTAATAAACAGAATGCAAACTATATTCATGGGAGTGTCTTCGAGCTCAAAGCAAGAGAATATCTCTGAGGCCTCATGAGACTCAGTTTGTGCACTGTTTATGAAGTGTTACTTGCTGCCCTAACACCCCTTCTCTCCACACAGGAATCAAGGTGGCCACAACCCAGTAGAAGATCATCCCTGCACTGTCTTGTATGTGTCTGGCTGGCTTGACCTCGTCTGTGGACTGTCCATCAAATCAAGATACAGGAAAGGCTCTGGAGGCCCAGGCGGTGGCGTAACCGTCTGGGCACCCGACTGGTATTCCAGTCACAGTGTGCCGCGGGTTCGACTCCCGAGCCTGACACGGCCCTTACTGCATGTCATCCCCCCATCTCTCTCCCGTTTCCTGTCAGCCTACTGTCTGTCCCTTCAAAAACAAATAAAAAAGGCGTAAGCCACAAAAAAATATCTTTAAAAAAAAAAGAGAAAAAAAAAGGTTAAGGCTCTGGAGCACCAGGAGTGCGTACGTTCAAATGTAGACTAGTAACATAAACAGCAGCCAAACGGACCCTCATTTGATAAGATTTTGTGCCAGGGACCCCCAGAAGAGAAGATTTTTGTTAAATGTTTTGCAGATGTCAAAAATAGCAGATCTATAAAGCTCACAGCGCGTTGTGATGCAACATGTTGTGAGCTTGTAAATATTTTGGAATAGCCGTATAAAATATCCCTAACAACTATCTGAAGAACTACTGGCTGGCCATTACATTGTATGTGCAGTCATGGTCCCCCGAGGGACCCTTATCCCTAAACTTATTTGCCATTTTTGACTATTTTGAAAATCATTTTAAAATAGTTCAACTAGCCGATCTACATCTACACGTTGTGAGCTTGTAGATCAGCTAATTGCACTATTTTAAGAGGGGTTTATTCATTGTAAAAACTGAGCAAATAAGTAGCCCATACCATAGCCCTAAATGCTTAGTGACAGAATGGCATTTGTTCTAAAGCGGCACCTGTAGGCCAGAATTTCCACTTGCACATAAGATATTGGAAAATTATGGGAAGATTGCCCGAAGGAACTTGCCAAGCGCATTCATGCTACCTGGAAAATATGTGTTGTTGAAAATATGTGTTACATTGTTGAAAATGTGTTACAGTAAGTAAATAATCTGATTCTGGCACAACATTTTCCTTTCCTTTTTTAATTGTTTCATTAAGGCTCCAATATCTGATTTATAGTTGGTTGTGTACCATGTCTCATACCAAAAGTAGCAGATATTCCATTTTTGGAGTGAGACACCGGCACATAAGCATGGCAACATCATCAATCCAAGCCACTGTACAGCTGTCTGTATGATCTATAGCGGAGCTGGTTTTTCCTGAGTGCCACCATCACTGTTTGTTTTGTTTGTTTGTTTTACTATGTAATTAAACTACTTTAATAGCAAACACAATCACTGCTTGTCAGCTGTGAATTGTAAAACTGCACTCTCTCTCTGTCACATGAATATATGGTTATTTTCATAAACTGCACTAATGTGATTCATATTGAAAGGAACTTTGTTTTGCCTTTTCTTTTCTTTTAATTGATTGACTGAAACCCCTTTTTTACTACATGAAATGGATTTGTTTTTGTGCACTAATATATCATAATATATTAAGATTATGACATATTATTAGGGTTGTACTATCAAAAATAAGACATTTTAAAGTTACATCCAACAATTGATTGTTTCTAATACACCTTTAATAAAGATTATTAATGATAACCTATAGCTGATGTTTAAAGTTGTTTTTGTTCTGTTACTTAAATAGTTAACTGATAATGCCATCCAATTATAATAAATACATAAATGATTGTTCAACTGAACAAGATGGCAAAGTATATAGCACTCTCTCTTCAAATGCTGTGCTTTCCAATGATTCCAGCCAAACGATCAAATAGCTTGCTTTTTCTTTATTGTAATCATTTTTATTATAGTGTTTACATTGTTAATAGTGTTGTAAAATATTGTAGTTGACCCTTTTGGCAACAATTTACTTTTGTGTCTCCAGTCTAGACATATGCTAGATTGTGGGTAGTGAAGTATTGCTCCATGACATCAGAAATGTTTTTCTTAAAACTATTGATTGTGGCTTCCAGTGTTGCCAGATTTTGCGAGAGAAATAAGCAACCAGGCCTATGAAAACCATACCTTCTTCTGATTTCTGCTTGAAATGAAAGAACAGAAACTGACTGTTTCTACCAAAAAGGGGGCAGGGTCACATTCAAATACAGCCCGAACCCCCATTTCAGGGCCAGCTGCGTGCTTCGCTAATCATTAGACTTTCAGTGGAACGTTGTGAAGTCTGCTTCAGCCGACTCAGTGTCGTCCGATAGAGACCGAATCCTAAAATCATGTTTTGGGCTGAGCGTTCAGCAAAACTGCCAATCGCATCACTTTTTTTTTGGGGCTTAATTGGCAAAACACTGTTGTATATTGTATATACAAAAATACAGACCAGGAGTCATACACCCTTCCAGGCCCTACCCACATATAGGACACGGACACGGTCACATGAATGCGCCCGCACACACACATGACAGCCTGACAGCGCTTCAGATCAGAACAATAGAGGGTATGCGCATGCATAAAGTGAGTGGCAAATGCAATCAAATAGGACTTTTCTGTATGGACTGTCAAGGCCAGAAAGTAGTTTTTTGTAGTTTTTAGTTCCTGCATAACTCACGCACGTACAGTCAATTTTGTCAGAGATGTTTCCTGATATAACAAGAGGAAGAAGGAAAAAAAAGATAGCCTACATACCACACACTGTAGGCCAACAGTAGTAGTCACTACAACACTCAGTATGCTACAGTATGTCACAGAATCAATGAATTCAACAGTTACAGCATTATTCCTTTCCACATGGGCTAAGTAATCACTGATAATCATTATTCCATATAACAATTCTCACCAACATGTTTCCCTCAATACAACAGGACTCATAAGATAATGTTATATTATTATGGAAACATCATTGTCTTATTTTATCATCGAATTAGCTTACCATTATTCAATAAAATATGCCATTGCCTATACTGTACCAATATTCAACAAGAATAGAATTACAGTAAGAACAGTAAACATACAGTAGTTGTAACATACTTGTGTTATTTCAGCGATTAAACTGAAAAAGTCACTCAACTTAAATAAATGAGAAACAACATCACAAGTTCAAACAACATCTACTAGCACTAAATGGAATACAGCTTTGACAGAAACAAACCTAATGCCAAGATAAAATGTTACAGCTAACATTCAGCCATATAGAATAGCCTAGCGTAACTTGTGTCATGTCATGTTATGAGGTATAAGTAACCCATACAATGCTTAGTAACGTTATCCCAAGGAATATACAATTGACTCAATATTATACTAGCTATGTCCAACTGTGGACAGTTTGTTGTGGCATCTTAAATTTGATGGACGCACAGCTGCAGCTGCACCTACTTGCGACATCAGTATGATTGACTGGGGCTTTGGATATTGGTCATTTGGAAACAGCCTCCTCCTCCTCCTTCTTTTTCTTGTCCTTTCAGCTCCACCGTTCTTTGTCTTACTGGGAATTGAGTTCGGGTCCATATTTGATTAAATGTCCCGTCCCTCCATTTGAAAATAGCCGATCTACAAGCCAACAAGCAAAAATCCGCACAACACAAATCTTATATGATAAATTGACTTGAAATATTTGAGAACCACTGGTTTAAATAACAATAGGAAGCTAGACCAAATAAGCAAGCAAGCCCCCCAAAACCGCAACCCAATATTTACAAGCGACCAAAGTCGCTTACAATAAGCAGACATGGCAACACTTATGGCTTCAATTGGAGCATAGCATCCTGACCTGTATGGAGGGAAAGGATGTGATTTATACTTCTGGAAACTCGCCCGGGAAGCTCTATTGTTGCTTCTCTAGCACTTGTGTCAGGTAGGGATCAAAGAAGTCTTTCATTAACATCTCTACTGCCACCTTGTGCTGGCTCTCCACCCTGGCTGGCTTGGAACCACCTCCACCTCCACCTCCAGCAACAGCAACAGGAACTACAGCTGGAACAAGACCCAGGTTGAAGAGAACGGGTGGAGGGAACAAGGAGGCACGGCTCTGGGCGGTGTTTAGGGCTTCCATGGGTGGAGAGGGCAAGGAGGAGTGGGCTTGTATGGGTGGAGAGGGCAAGGAGGCACGGGATTGTAGGGGTGGAGGTGGAGGGAGAAAGGAGGACGAGCGGGTCTGGGCAGTGTGGAGGCCTTCCATTGCACCAGACAACCAGATCAGCCTCTTAAGACCCTGAATGGTGCGACTACGGTCATGCATGAGCTGGTGTTCGCTTACTGTTCTGCGACTGAGAGAGAATATAATACAAATAGACACACGGACACACACACACACACACACACACACACACACACACACACACACACACACACACACACACACACACACACACACACACGCGCGTAACAAAATATATACCGGTACATATTGGCTAATTTGGCTCATTGATAACATGTTCCTAACTTCATATTAAGAATTGGTGAGAGGTCAAATTAATTCAATGCCAATGTATTCGTTTCATTTTCAATAAGGTGTATCACTAGGGAAAACAACCAGGACATTATTACTTATTATGCACAATTGAGGCATTAAAGGAATAGTTCAGATCATTTTTACTTAAGCTGTATGAAATACTTGCCATTAATATAGTGGTTGCAACTGTATTAATTGATTGCCCGAGTCCCGTGGTGGGAGTTCTGCTCTGGTTTTAGTGAATATTAAGTAGTTCTGGTCATTTCGTGGGGGGCACTGGGCCACACAGTAAAAGTAAATTAATTCACAAAACTAACGTCATTTGTATAGTTGACCTATTTCTAAAATATTTGCGCAACTTTCGTTCAACTTTGACCCCTATATCACATGAAACTATTTTTTGGGCGTAGTGATATGGACACAAAAAACACAGTTCCGTGTGATCGAGGTGTCAAAAATGATGAAAGTTGCAATAATATTTTAGAAATAGGTCAACAATACAAATGACGTTCGTTTTTACTGCATGGCCCCAGTGACCCCCACAAAAGTACCGGAACTACTTAATATTTCACCAAAACCAGAGCAGAACTCCCACCACGGGACTCAGGCAATCAATCAATACAGTTGCAACCACTATATTAATGGCAAATATTTCATACAGCTTAAGTTAAAAAAAAAGTATCCCTTTAAGGTCCCCTTATCCCTAAACCTATGTGTAATTTTTTACTATTTGGAAAAACATTTTAAAAGTTCAACTAGCCGATCTACATCGATACGTTGTGAGCTTAGAACAGCTATTTGAACTATTTTAAAAGGTTTTTTAGTAAAAAGTGGCAAATACATTTAGGGATAGGTAAGGGGTGGCGCAAGATATACTGTAGCTATAAGTGTTAGCAGGGTTTGTATTAACTGTAAACAAATATATTGCATACGTTATGTCAATATCATATATTGAACACTATATGCAATACATACACAAGCAAAATGTTGGATGCTCATTTTTAAAAGCAATTTGATATGCATTTTCTTTTTGGGAGTTAAACCAACAACATACACTAATTTATCTCTTTATCTCTTTGCTAAAACATCTGTAGCCAGTGAGAAAATGCTGAGTCATTTTAGTGGTAGAATTGTATCATGGCTGTGGAACAGGAGTTAATCAAATATTCCTTCTAAAAGTATTTAATTACACATAATACTGTTGAATTAGGTCTACAGAAGCACTAAATAAAGATACAAAATGTTGTATGGTACTCATGTTACGAGCCGGCCCACTCACCTTACATTCTCCAGACAGCTACCAGTGGTAAAAACAATCAGAACAGTGACAGCAAGCAACTGAACAGGTGGCTTATTCCGCACAAGCATCTTCTATAAAAGAAAATGATAAAAGAAAAGAAAATGTAATAAATACATGAATAAATAAATAAGAAAACGAATAGGTTACACAACCATGCACAATATGCAAGGGTATAAATACATGAATAAATAAATAAGAAAACGAATAGGTTACACAACCATGCACAATATGCAAGGGTATAAATACATGAATAAATAAATAAGAAAACGAATAGGTTACACAACCATGCACAATATGCAAGGGTATATTGATACCATAAATCTAAATGGTAAAAATACATTATAATAACTAGAAAAAAAGTGTGGTTGCCGCAGTCGCTTACATAGGCCCCTCCCACTAATTTTGCCAGCCAATTACAATGTTGCGTCACCCCTGTGATCATGCGCAAGTAATTCAGAGGGGATTGATCCCCCAAAAATCATGTTTTTGCAATAAACAGTAAAGATTTTCGCATTTGTGGCGCCCCCTATGGATGAAAATGAAATTGGGATGGATTGGACATTCTGTTCGTGATTTGTGGCATTTTTTCGTAAAATGGGCCCTTCCCACTAACTTCGGGGCGGCGATTACGGCCAAACAATACAAACTACCAACATTATGCCTGTGGTGTTTCAATCGGATACGTCCAGAGATCAAGTGTACCGACTTTTGTGAGATTTAGACCAAATCTGTAGGTGGAAGAGCAAAAAGTGTATTTTGAAGAAAATTCAAATTTGGTGGAAATTCTTCCCGTCATGACCCAAGGAATCCATGGAAAAGGAACATTTGATTTTACGACTTACGGTTCAAGAGTTATAGAGAAAAAGGTAAAGTGGGCTGTTATTGCGCCACCATGAGGCTGACTGATGTAATTCCTTTTCAATTAATTTTCATAATTATTATGAACCTACCCTACAAGTCTTGTAAATATGGCACTTATGGTCTCCAAAGGAAAAAATACTTAAATTGGAGCCTTAATTAGTCTTCGATCTTCAAATACTAATTAATTAATATCAATTAAACTATACAACGGATCTCTTAGCAATGAGCAAGCACACTATTCCCGATGAAGCTGGTCGATTTGTGGGCGGCAGCTGTGGGAGGAGTAGTGCGGCAAAGTATCGCTCATTTACAATCACAATAGTCTGGTTGCCCTAACAGGGCAACCACACTAATAACATATAGTTTATACTACATGTGTGTTTCATTACACATGTATCCAGATTTCAATCTTATGACACTAAATTTAGCAAATATCAGAAAAAACGATAAATTATACTAGAGCTGGAAGATATACTATACAATGTATATTTTTAGTAAGCTTAGTAATTAACTGTATAAAATTTAAGAAAAAAAAAGTAAATGTAAAAATAATCAAGCAATAATCAAGCCAGAACATAATCAAAACAGTGTTAAACAAATGTAAATGTAAAAGTAATGAGGTTAGCAGGTATACCTACAGAGTCTGCCTGTCAGTGAGGTTGTGGATCTCCTTAGACTCTCGGACAGTTGAACTAATGAGTGTTGCCCTTTATAAAGCCACACTCACGCACGGACACACTCGCACATGCACGACCTGTCTCCCAACCACATGAGCGTATTTTAAAAATAGGCTACTCCCATGTCTTACGTGTTAGATACAATGAGCAACAAATCATCGTGGCATTTGATCTGCTAATTTGATATGGTAATTGCTAAATATTTTCTGATTGATCGGAGGAGAGTTCAATCCACGACTGCATAAACGACGTGTATATGCATACTGTAGCATTTACTTGCAATATTAACATTTTTATAATAGAGGTAGTTTATGTTACTGAGATATCCTATCTTACAGTATTTAAAATTGGCTTTTGGGAGGGCAGGTTGGTGGCCCACGCCATCATGCTCATGTCACTACGTCATCGTACATCGTAGAACTGCAATGTAAAAAAGTCCCCAGTACTTTCTTTGTCCACTGATGACGCTCATGTCACCATAAAGGGCAGTCCATACTATCTACGACCATCAAACTTTTTGTCGGAAAGCTCCGGTACAACTACAACATGACGTCACTCGCAACTTCTGAAACGCATTCCTCCGAATTTTTGTTCTGAAAGCTGCATTGCCATATGATGTGACTCTCCGAACTCTACTTCGGAGAAGAAATTAAAGTCTGATCTTTCCGACGAAAAGTTCGGTGGTCGGAGAGAGTATGGACTGCCCTTAACTCAGCCATAACCATGTAAGGAGTTCCCAATGCAGCTGCGCTTAAATATGGAGTATGTTGTCTAACCTCAATGTGTCGTCAACGGCATCAGGCCCAAACAAATCGGTCAGCTCCATATATGGGCACAAAAGGTATCATGCGCATATATGGGACTATACTGATGACATCAGAGATCTACAGTATATGGGCATAAAAGGGAAAAGGACCGACAGATAGAGATTTCCATATATGGGCATACGGCAAGACGTACATTTTCCCTTCATTGTCAATGGCGTTTTTAAAACAAACATTGAACTAAACACAAACATTAAACCTGTATAATATTTGAGGGGCTAGCGCCCCTCAAAAATAATCCAATGTCATCAAGGGGAAAAGTCTATTTCATGCCCTAATCCTTTAATAACTTCCCAGAAACATTAAGCCTTATCTGACAACCGAGCATTTAGCAAAAATATATGAATAAATAAACAAATAAAATAGAAATAAAACAGCTCTGCCATTAGAATGCCTTTGTATTAATTCTGTACCTCGATATCTGTTCTTATACCGATTATACTGCCTAAATTATATTCCCTCTGTATATCTCTTGTGACAGTTGTACTGTCGCCTGCTTGTAATGACTATAATGATCTGTTCAGGAAAACCTGACAACTGCCACAAATATACAGGTATTTGTTTAAGTCTTTCACAACATATAAACAATGTTATTATAAAACCTTTGATCTATCCAGACTGTGCGCTACTAATCCCACTTGATAATTCAATACCATTTACAACTTTCTGATTCTGACTATAAGACATAGTCATCTAGACATGCTTCAAACGAGCAGTACTACATCTGTCATAAAAAAAACCAATAGATTTTACCGAATATCTTAGTTATAATGAAATTTATTTGACATGTTTTAACAGTATAATCGCAATATTACACTCAAGGGTCGTGCTTTATCGTTATTAATGACACTTCTGCGCTGCTTATGGAAATGGCCTATCGGCTTATTCCTGCAGCAAAGAAGTCGTGCCATTAATGACGGTAAAGCACACCTTCTCGTGTAACATTGCTTAAATGCCTACCCATCTGAAAACCACACTCATCAAACTAATGATATTATGGATAGTAATAGGTCACAAATATCTTATAACATAATCTACAAAGTAGGTCTACTTTAGATCAACGTTAATAATCTTTTAAAGTAAAATCGTAACAGGAGCTGTGTTCGTCGTTCATTGACTGTGGTCGCGTCATGTTGCTGTGAGGTCAGGTAAAGTCATGATGGTGCAGACATAGCCCAAACATTTAGATTCTCGTAGAGGTTTTTTTTCGATTCTGACGAATCTCTCTACGAGAGTCTAAAAGATAACTCCGCCCCTAACGTCGAAAAGGAACGTTTGTGCCTCAAAATCACTCTTACCTTGTACAAATGCAAAATCTAAGCTGCTTTAAATGTTGCCCCACTTGTTTGTGAGGTGTTCGCAATCAGATTAAACACCGCACATGCTTATTTTTCAATAAAAAAGGTATTTTAATCCACTCTGTTTCTGAATCCTCCATTGTAAATGCGGTAAACGGCGCGACAGAATATTGCCCGCGCCCCTAGCGGCCAGGGTTCTCTTGCGCATTTACAATGGAGAGAAAAGCAAGATGGCCGCCAGATTCCGAGACAGAGTTGATTAAAATACCTTTTTTATTGAAAAATAAGCATGTGCTGTGTTTAATCTGATTGCGAACACATCACAAACAAGTGGGGCAACATTTAAAGCAGCTTAGATTTTGCATTTGTACAAGGTAAGAGTGATTTTGAGGCACAAACGTTCCTTTTTGACGTTAGGGGCGGGTTATCTTTTAGACTCTCGTAGAGAGATTCGCCAGAATCGAAAAAAACCCACGAGAATCTAAATGTTTGGGCTAGTGCAGACACACAGACATATAAACGTAGACGTCCTTTCCGGCTCTGGAGCGTATGTGCTCAAGGGAGGGGAAAACTTTCCAGAGATTCCTTGCGAAGCCCCGCGGAAGCATGAGCGTGCGTCACAGAGCACATGTTCGGGTCTGTAAGTCCCAGAAAAGATGCGCTGATTGGCCAGTAATCACTTGAGTGGCAGCATGGCATAACGTGCCTTCCACACTTCCGGCGTACTTCCTCTCCAAGTGTAAATTATTCCGCCCCTCCTTCAACACACATCGCTCCAACGAAATGCAGTGGCCAATGTTTTTTTTATATCTATGGAGACCATAGATGCAGACACATATAGACACAAGAATGCCAATTCCTTTTCTATGGAAGTACGTGACGTAGCAATCCTGCGCAATGGATTGTGGGATTGATGACGGACCAGGAGAGCATTAAAAAGGGGCGTGAGAAGAACTCAACGCCCTTTTACCACTTTATGACTATAGGCTACTGTACAGTGTGCTGATAATAGAACACAGCTGGCTATGAGTCTGATAACTAGGTCCACAAATAAATAACAATATAGGTGGATAGGAATAGATAGCAACACGTATACCAATGCCATTATGGAAACTCCAGAGTAGGCTACTTCAATTCAACATTATTAGTTATTTTCAGAGCCGACCCCGGTGAACAAAGTATACTTTACTTTAGTTTAAGTATTAGCTAATTTAGCATAGGGATTTTCTTCCCAAATCATTTTCATTCGGTGACCCAAAAGGTTCTATTGGCCAATTGGACGTGCACATTCAAACATTCTAACTAAAGTAATGTGAATCTGTTGTCACAAAGTTAAAACAGAAAGTGGAAACGTAAGAATTGTGTCAAACATGAAGAATACTCACTGAAAAAGCATCCTCGCCCCTCTACAAACAAAAACTGTATTGTATGTGGACATTGGTATTGTATCTGGCCCCCTGCTGTGAGCCTGTGACCCAGTGGGTCACAGTTTGAAAACCACCACTGGCTAACACTACTGTATAGGCAGTATGCATTGCATGCAAACTGACTACAACACTGACTGGAACACCTGCTGCTGCAGCAGCATATGGAATAATCTTTTCCCAAATAATGGGTCAGGATGCCCATGTTTGGGTTACAAATTTTTTTATGGGTCACAAGTAAATAGCCCTTTTGAATGTTCAACAAAAATGTCAAACATGTTTAGAACATTTACATAAAATTGAGAAAATAGCAGATTTACAAGTTATGTGATATGCTGTGAGCTGGCATTTTATGTGATTAATTCATAATAAATGTGTAAGTTTGGGACACCAAACAAATTTTTGGGGTCTCGAGCTCAAAAGTTTAGGAACCACTATGTCTCTCTGCTTCTGGCAATTACTATAGGTCTATGGAGATTTTATTGATCTTACAGTGGTGTCAGCAATGTTTGACGCAAATGAATATAAGTGGGGGGTGTTTTACATAACGCGCGCGCACACACACACACACACACACACACACACACACACACACACACACACACACACACACACACACACACACACACACACACACACACACACACACACACACACACACACACACACACACACACACACACACACACACACAATGTAGTATTATGTGAATGCATGCACGTCACAAGTGCATGGATTCTTTCATGTACACAGACGGCTAGCCCTGAGAGTTCTCTCTAGTTAAGATGTTTGTCCCCTAGAGCCATTCAGCGGATCCGTGCCATTACAACTTCCCGGTAATGAACCCACAGCTGCCATGCTGGAGTTTCTTGTCACCATGGTGCTAGCACAGTCACCATTGGAAACACAGTTGTCTTGACAACTCCATCAGACCAGCAGGTTTCCCTCGATGACAAATGTAGGCTGGTGCTGTGGCACGTGGGCGGAAACGGCAAGCTACAGATAGATGGATGGATGGTGTAAGTGTAATAGTGTAATAAGTGAAATAAGTGTAATAGTGCAATAGTGCAATACGTGTAATAGTGTATTACGTGTAATAAGTGTAATAGTGTAATTAGTATAACAGTGTAAAGTCTAAATAGTGTAATAACCCTAATAGCCTACTGTGCCAAATTTGGCACATACCTACATTTATATCTATTGTTTGTTCTAAATTCAAATTTCAAACTTAATATAGCATCTGATTGATGGCAGAAACACAAATATATTTTTTTCATCATTAGAAATTAATTCAGGGGATAAAGTGAATGGCAAATCGAGTGGCAAAGTGAGTTTAACATTGTTTAAAGCAATCAGATAGGACTTTTCTGTTCTGATGTATGGGCTGTCAAGGCCAGAAAGTCGTTTTGCCACTCAGTAGGTGTTTCCACATTACATCTGGCCGGGTATGATGATGACGCTACACGCATACGCTCTATAGCTGCCAATATCACCCTATTGCAGCAGCTTACGGTAACTTTTTTTTTAATCAGGGCCTACTTCAAAATCTTACACGGCCAAACCATCCGACTCAAACCTTACATACAACACTCGGTCGTGACTCAGACTTGGTCTCGACTTGGACTAGCTTTAGGTGGACTCAAGTATACAACACTATAGAGCGGCGCAGTCCCTCCCCCTTTCAGAACAACGAACGGCCCAGGAAATGAAATGCAATGCATTCTGACCATAGTATTTATTTAAAGACGGTTACGCCACGGACAAAGCCAACTCGGATCGTGACAAATCATGACAATGAACACAATATTTTGGGCCGATCAAATCATTAGAAAGAAGAAAATAAAGGCAGGAGACAACACTATTTGTTTAGTTTTTCTTCTTATAAATGATTTGATCGGCCCAAAACATTGTGTTCATTGTCATGATTTGTCGTAACCGTCTTTAAATAAATACTTAAAGAAAATCCTATGGTCAGAATGCATTGCATTTCATTTCCTGGGCCGTTCGTTGTTCTGAAAGGGGGAGGGACTGCGCCGCTCTATACTGCCTGCCTCCAATGGGCTCTATGCACCTGCGTGCTGAGCCTGCATGGGAGTCGATGGTCACTAATGGGGCGTTGTTTTACAGGTTAGGGATAGGTTTATGCATAGCTTTTGTGAGGTTAGGGTTAGGCATAGTTTTTGTGAGGTTAGGTTTAGGCATAGTTTTTTTTAGGTTATATTATATAACCCCACCCTACTAGTAGTAGCTGGCGCTGTAAAACACGTGCCGGCTACTACAGGATTGTCACGCTCATAGACATATAACTCGGCAGGGGTTCATATTAGAGGTCCACGGAACTGCGAAGCGGAAGACGAAAAAGAGACTCCGGGGAGTGGCTCCCCGGATGTTGAGTTAGTGGCAGGCCTTACTGGAGCCAATGTTTATTACAAACACTGCTGGGCGACAAACCCACACAGACGATGTACGATTTTGGCATTTAGCAGACGCACAACACAGGTGCGGGTTTTGCGGGAGGTTCCCCTTTACTCAGTTCTCACCCTTATTACTTTGTCGGGTGACCGGCGAGTACTGAAGACAAGTCTAGCTATAGGCTTTGTCGTAGAGAAAGGTTTTTAACCTAGTCTTGAATGTGGTTCCACAGCTGAGGTGCCTGGGACCTAAACGCCCTGCCTCCTATTGCAACTTTTGATATTTATGGGACAGTAAGCATTTTTGCATACTGTGAACGCACTGGTGTTCTATTTGGGTTGTAGGGATTGATGAGTTCTTTGAGATATTGTGGTGCCTGACCATTGAGAGCTTTGTAGGTGAGGAGAAGGATTTTGAACTCTATTCTGTATTTAACCGGGAGCCAGTGTAGAGGCCAGTGTCCTTTCCTTCTCTAAACTTCCTTGCCCGGAAGTATAGGACATTATTCTGTGTGCATATTTTCTCCTCAGTGAGTTGTCCAATCAGTCTGACGCAGGGAGAGACCAAGCTGATTTTTTAATCTCCCCAAATATAAGCCGTTTATTAGCATTGTAATGAGTTCATTGTGTACGGACAAGATGCACTACTATATTATCAGCACCCAGGCATCATAGCATTTGTTTGTGTCTTAATCTCGCAAATAACAGGACAGATTCAGAAGCAAACATTTTGTGCATGAGGCCTGTAGTTGAAGGACATCACTCTACCACAACATTTTCAAATTGGCCTCATGGTGTTGGTGTTGCTATAATAGCCCACTAAATATTTTGGCCTATAGTATAACTTGAACCACCGGATCATCACAATAGGCCTACAGTACGTCCATTTCCACCCAACTCGATTCGCTACAAAAAGTGTGTTTTTGTATATTTTGTCCAAATCTCACATACAAATCACTGTGATCAGTGATTTGTGTGAGTTTGGGACAGTCAAACGTGTATCAAACTGATATTTTATGTTCCATAGCCTACTGAGCGATCAGCTACAATTCCGTCTAAAGTTTGTGGTGGGTGCCCAAAAAAAGTTAATAATCATTTTTTTAATCATAAATGTAGGCAAAAGCCCATAGAGGGCACCATAGAAATGCAACAAATGTCACTGTTTGTTTCAGCTTTTTCCTGTAGTTTGCTTTGTGGGATCCCATTTGTTTACAAAACAAAAATAAATCCCCCAAAAACACCATACTGTATATACATATCACGAACGCAAAATCAATCTCAAATTGAAATTGGAAAGCTATAGAGTGCACCTCCAAAAGCACCTTCACTTTCAGGGGGTGCCTCAAATGCGGTTTCCAGCTTCCTCAGGTTCTGGCAGCTGCACAGCCCCAGGTTAGCTCACCCAGCCTGACGGAAATGTGCTTTGTATTGCATTTTGTATTTTGATTGATTGAAGTATTTAACAGTTTGCAGAATTACAGTACACAAGCACAACGCAATACATAAACTGTGAGTGGACGACACCATAAAGCATTACACTTGTTTTCAAGAGGGTCCACCGTTTTCAATTGATCATAACATTTAGAGACTACAAATATACCCTAGGCCTACTATATAGCCAAAAACAGGAAATAATCATAAAAAAAACAAAACATTTACAGTGAGGGGAAAAAGGGGTGGGTGGGGGATTCAGATTTTACGGGGGCCAGTTTCGAATTGCAGCCGTCCGTAGGTGCCCTTTGAGAGCGGTTTTGAAGCAGTCAAGGGATTCACATCTGTCTTAATGACAGTTGGTAGGGCGTTCCACATTTTTGTGGCATAGGAGCGAAATTAATTTAGTCCCTTGTTTGTGCCGAATCTGGGTTGCACATGGTTTGTTGAACTCCCCCTGGTGTTGTGGGTGTGGACTTCATTGACATTAAGACATGGGTACATGGGTATCTTTGTGGTGTATCAAATCTTGTGGACCAGACCCATTGCAAGATGGCTCCTGTTAGGGTCTTCAAGGTGATTTTTGTTGACCAGTGAGGAGATCCTGTATAGGAATCTTGTTCTTTGGTTGAGTTTTTTTTACGTTGGTGGCCATTTTATCACCGGAAATATTTGCCTCCAGGATGGAACCTAGGTAGGTAATTACGAATTTCATATTTTCGTGTGATAATAACCAAGAAGCCTGCCTTGCTGAGATTTGATCTAAAAAGAATGGATTTTTTTTTCATCCTGGTTATGGGACATACATATCACAGACAGTAGTATTGATCACATTGATTCCCTCAAACAGGTCGTGTGGCCAAAAAGTTAAAAACATGTTTCACCCTCAGTGGGTAAGATATTGACAGCAGAGATTAGACATTTGCTCTTCTCTTGACATGATCTGTCCACACGGTGGCGATGTTGGACCATCTATCGGCTAATAACGATAACATGGAAAACTACTGCCCTCACCACTTGGCTGTGAATGTGGAAAGAAAAGCTAACAGGCCTAGGCCTATACAGAAAGATTTGAGAACTTGTGGAATGAAATAAGTGTAAATGTTAAGCAATGTGTAAAACTTGACTCTTCTTACACGTTCTTATAGGATTATATTCACAAACTTGACAAAAAGAATGATCATGAACCATAGAAAGTGTGTATTTCAAATCCCAATGGCTTTATTTTATGTAGATCTTGTATATATATATATATATATATATATATATATATATATATATATATATCATAACTTTGACCTCAATTGCTTGATTTCCATTTTTTTTGTTCTGTATAAGTTCAAACGACAGGACATTAAGACCAAGGCATTCCACATGATATGATATCATACAAAAAACTAAAGTAAAGAAAATGCCAGTATGCACGCAGGCCGTGCACACACACACACACACACACACACACACACACACACACACACACACACACACACACATACAATGTTGCATGTGTGTTGTGGTTCCGTTAGTAGAAAGAATATAAAAAATGAAATTCAGTAAGACCATAAGCATCCACTGAAACAGAGACAAGCACACAGAGCATGTGAGCGTTGGAGAGCATCAGAGGGACAGAAAGAAAGAAAGGGAAATTAAAACAACGGTTAATCTAATTGGATAATTCTGTTGCATAGTTTGAAGCAAACAGGGACAATGTTCTACTGGATCTAGGATAATGCATCACATTTACAGAGGAGGTGCTGCTGCAAACAGGAGGACTGAAGCTTGAATGCGGGGTGTGTGCGAGCGAGGGTGTTTGTGTGCGTGCGAGGGTGTTTTGTCTGTGTGTGTGTGTGTGTGTGTGTGTGAGCGCGGGCACGAGAGAGAGAGAGAGAGGCAGGCCTGACTTATGCTTTGCCATATGACGGAGCATAAATTAAGCAAGAGAGAGACAGGCAGGAAAACATACAGAGAAGGTAACAAACAGTGCAGGGAGACACACACTGAGGAAGACCACCTCACAGGGGCCAACGAGACCTCTGCCAAAACAATTACCTTTCATCATTTACTCAGTGCTACATGTTATTGTAGCTAGAAAGACTTGCAGTGAGCAGCTAGAGGTTTGGTGTCTTGCTCAAGGACACATTGACAGGCCGACACAGTGGGGATTGAACCCGGGACCTTTAATGGGATGGCAGGCCATTCTGCAAAATGCAATTATCCATCCCGACACAACCAGAACGTTATTTATTTTATTTATTTATTTTTGCTTTAGCTGCTCTCAAGCAAGCTTTGCTGCACATAAAAGCCGCCACTTTAATCGGGAAATTTTAAACCCACTTGCACATGCACACATTATACAGTACACTGACACAAACAAACACACAAACATAAATGTTTATTCTGGCTAACAAATGACAATGTCTTTGAGGAAGCATTTGTCTTTGATGTGCCAATCAAGTCACAATGTCCTGACAGCCGGAATGCACTGTACAGAATGTGTGATGACACGTCATTATTCATTTTCACACTAATGCAACTTATGAGGGCCTGTCAGCACGAATCACCAGCTCCACAATGTTCCTACAATGCCAGAAAATGACCACTCCTCCATGAGCCCCAAACAAGCAAACTCAGACAAAAGCATTGCTTTTCACATGCAGCTGTATGTAGTCTTTGACAATGTGAAACAAACAGCCTTTTGTTGTGAAAGCTGTAGCTATACCAAAAAAAGCTACCTTGGGGGCTAAATGCAAAGGAACAAGAGATGGGTCGATCCTCTTAACCACAGCAAAGCTCAAATACTGGTACCATTCTAACCAGTGATCAGTTGTCCACGTTTTAATTAAATAATTATAAGAAAATAAAAGAATTCAGTGCTCTGCATGGAAACCAAAAGCCCTCCACTATCCAGCACCAGAGAACCAGGCAGTAAAGTCCAGACTTAATGGGATCCGAATCAAGTGGCAAAGGAATATTTCAACTTAAGTGGTGTTGATCAGCAAGAGGCTAAACCATAACAACCACAATACCTGCAAGTGAAGAAACTCCCTCTTACTCTGTCTTAGTGGCAGTACAATAGGAAATAAACCTATTATTTTTGGTCCAATTCAATTCCAGAAAGCCCTATGCCTAAGTTAGTGGTTAGCATGCACAGTAAAGCCTCATTTGTTTCAGTGCACAACGGTGTAGCTTGCTCAAAATAACTCATTCTCAACAAGCAAGCCCATCGTGCATCGAAGACGACTATAAATAGGCTTAAGGTCCTAGTATCACAGTTTCTCATTGAGTGGACAGAGGAAAGGAAAAGCATTACGGGCTATTGATCTGCTCAGCTATGTGTTATTTGCCCCCCCCCCCCCCCTCTAGCCCATAGCCCTTGATGACCACACTTACGCACATAGCATGTTCACACATGTACGCGTGTGCACATGCACATACAGCTCTGGTTATCAGAGTGTGCCTGGGCAGAAGGTGCAGGATTGAAGACAGCGACATCACGATGCAATGTAAACATTCACAGGTTAGGATTAGACAGCTGCAACCAGAGAACTAAGCACAACAAACTTGTATAAAATGTTAACATTTAATTGCGGATCAATGTGTAGAGAGAGTAGAACCTTTGAGCAAGAAGTGAATCCATAAAAAAGTGAAGGGAAATGCTCTAGCTAACAGATAAGACAACTTCCCAACAGAGACCAATACACTAGAACAGAGCAGTCCTCCCATACCTCAAGGCCTTGGGGGTTCACGGCTGAACTCCCTAAAGCCTGGTAGCACTTAGGTCATTAATGATGCATTTTGGGTCAATGGGACAAGCATGCATGGCCTTAGTGCTAAAAGATACAAAAACTAATAGCATATGATACGCACATCACTTAGTTGAGGTGCTGGGTTGGAATGTGACATCAGAAAAAGAATAAACCCGCACACTCATCTGCTCTGAGGTTTGCTCCAGTTCGACCTGATGAAGAGCCATGGCTCGAAATGTCAATAAATTACATCGGAGCAGATGAGTGTGCGTGTGTATTCTTTTTCTTAATGCTAAAAGACCCAGGAGACCCCACTCAAGTCTTTCAGTTCACAGGAATATTGACAAACTTGAACACCATGCCATTAAGGTTTTGTCATGCGGCTCGTGTTCATCCATAACAGACCTAGTGTCTTTGCTATGCACCTTTTGAATGTGGTCACTGTCAGTCACATCAATGACTCAACAAGTCATAAGCCAACAGATAAGATAATTTGACTAAAGGATGCAGGTAGAGAGAAAGAGGGACTATGGGACGACTGATGCGTGTGACAATGTGAATTCAAACAACAGGGTGGCTTTTCCATGGTGATATTAGATAAGTGAACGGTTGTGTAATCACTTAAAATGGTGGTCTCACATGACAAATATGGGAGACGGTGGCATTCACTGATGTTTATCATGTAAAAATGCTAGAATGGGGAAATACAATCGTTTGTGGGGAATGGAGATGCGACACACACACACGAACAAGAAACGGAGTAAGTGAATGTGTGATATATATATATTGGTGAATGAAATGAAGAACATCCAACAAAGTCTGGTGGTAAACCCTAAAAACATCATTTTCAAGCTGGTCGTCTACTTCATGCGATGAATTTTTATACCCCATCTCATTTTCACATTCCTCAGTGTGCGTTTCTCCTCACAGAATGTGTTTGTGTGCGTGAGTCTGCATGTACAGTAATGTTGGTGTGTGTCATTTGTGTGTGCAAGTTTCATTCCAGAAACAATTATGTCCTGTGATGTCTCATTCCATACCAAAACATGCAGAACATTGAACACATATACTGAACAGTTAGCTTTTTTTTTCTTCTTTTTTTTATCCAAATGTCTTTTTTCTGTTTTTATACAGTGGCTTTAGGCTACACAGAACACGACAGTATCAATCGCACCAGGTTGGACATATTGCTTTAAAAACCACCAAATTTTGTATATAGGTCATGCATGCCACATAGCTATTATGTCTATACAAAAATAACACCAGTGCCTATTGTATTATATCAAAGAAAGAAATATATTTGACTGTCTTTTCAATTAAATAAAATTGAGAATGTATTAAAACAAAGAAAACAGGTTTGGGTATATATTCTTTACATATACCCATGTGTAAAATAATGGTTAAATATATTCTCCAACTGTGATATTCCAGTTATCTTAAAACATTTTTTATTCATTTACAACTGATGTATATCCAATGTATATACCAAGGAAATTCCCAATGTTGAATGAAGGAAAGCTATTCTAAGAGAGGCAATGCTTTTACGAATAAGCAATGCAGTTACATTTAAACAATTATTCCATATCCAAGCATCCATACATTAGTCGTAACTGAGGCCTGTGCAATTTATTGTCTGACAGAAAAAGGGGAAAAAAAAGAAAGAAAAGTAGAAAAAAAGCCTTTACGTGGCTTCTCCAGTGAAAAATAAAGACATATAGACATTACTTTGCCTGGACCTTCTGGGCATTGTGATTTTCTCTTAGTCTTCTCTTGCTAGTTCTTTTTTTTTTAATGTTGTACAGACAAGTGTTTTTTTTTCTCTCTTATATTTGGGCTGTACACTTGTAGTGGGACATGAGGGCAACCGCTCAACTAAAGATCACCACAGCACAACCAAAGGACGATGCACATGCAACATGAGGGAAATGAACAGGAATATCCATTCAACTTGTGCAAAAACCAAAGGATAAATGCAACCGCTTGTACTAAGTAAAGACTTTGGCTGAACCTTTTAAAGCTTTGCTGGATGATCGTTGGCTGATTGCCCCCCTTCCTTCTGTAATGACACCCGTAGAGTTTGCAGTTACTTCATATTTCCTTCTTAGAATATGGCATTATTTACATCATACTATAATGGAGAAGCACGGTTTCTTCTAGAAAGATAGAAAGACAAAACCATAGCAATTCAATAATTCCATACACTTGTACATGTAATGTTTTATACTGTGTCAGTTGTATCCATTAGGTTTCATTTCCCACAAATCCCAATTGGAGTTTGGTAAATTGCGAAATCCTACTACTGCATGTAGTACTCCTAAGACTTTAGATAAAGTGGTCATGTTTGCGTGAAAGGGCCGTGGTAAGAATAGATTGCTGAGAGTTATATTTCGAATTGCATGGCCAACAGTAAGTAAACAAGTCATTTTGGGTTTTCTGACTTAGCCCTAGCCTCAAATCACCAAGAAGACAAACGTGGCATATACTGTATATAGAGAGCTGTAAAAAGACATACTCCACGGCTATGATCTCATTCATGTACTGTTACTGTCACCAAAACTCTTCAGCCTATACATATATATATATATATATATATTCATATATCTCCAAAATATTAAAAAGTACTAAATATAAAAATACAGAATCGTAAAAAATGAGCAAAACATTGAAGTTTTATATGAAAACCATGCAAGAAAGATTTCCCCATTTACTGTGGTTATATAGAACTGGGAGACTCACGAGAAGCGAGGCAATGGAACGAGGAGGAAGCGCAGGGGAGGGACAAGAGGCTCATCGGGAGGGAAGCGCAGGATCAGGCCGTCGGTCACCCACATGGTTTCCTTTTTTTTAATGTAAACATCGTAGGTGGTCTTTAAAACGTAGTTCGGCAGTGACAAATTTATATTTTTTCTGTTCTGTTATACCTCTTAACTTTTTGGTCATGTGAAGTGTTAAAAGGGCAGGGGGGGGGGGGTGTATTGGAGTGAGAAAATCAACTCTTAACAATGGGATACAAAACAATACAGGCAAACCTAGAAAATATGGCTCTGTTATTACGTAGAAAAAAGCTTATCCGAGGGGAGAAAGAACCTAGTTATGACAAAGGAGGTTGAAATATGGCAGTAGTAGTACATTACTTGTATCCGATAACGCGTGCCAGCCTGACTGCAGCACATAACGACATACCAGACCGGTTAGCTCTTTGACGTGTGCCTGCTTGTGATAACTAGGGTTGATTTCTTGTTCCTTTCAAAACGGTAATCTGGAGGAGTGGGGCCTGGAGATGTGGACCCTGGTAACAGCAGGACAGAGGGGAGAGCAGGAGAGGAGAGACAGGCAGGAATACATATTGGTTTTAGATCTAGGATGCTGATTGTTATCCCCGCAGCTCGGGTGCGATCAATATGTCCCTCGTGTCACTGGCCACAGCCAACACAGTGAAGTTCAATAACAATCCTCCCTCACGCTGAAGCTAACAGGGCTGAGCCGAGATGATTTATGCCCGAGAGTGGAACGCAATCCTTACCTTCCTTACCTTACCTTTTGATTAATTTATTTTTGGTCGTACAAACTAAAAAAAAAAGAAAAAGAAAAAAACTTCACATAATGGAGTGACGAGCTAAATAAAACAAATAGGACTAATACCAATATTTTTTCTTGTACACAGGTAGATGCCCTAACCCTCACAAAATGTGTCCCATATAATCCATATCCCCATGCCACTCAACAGTCAACACAGATGAAACATAACATGCATACTACTGGAGGGGCAGACTGTTCATTGTAAAAATAAATAGCACTCCTCTTCATTCAGAATGCTTGTAATTCTTAACTCCAAATTGAGGCAGTATGGTAAGCGTTCAATTTTACTTGGGAGGGGCTAGAGAGAACCCAGAACCCTTATTGGATGAGATGAGGTCGTATATTGTTTTGCTATGACTACTAAAAGAATGCAAGCCTTCCGTGACGTGGGGCGGCAATTTTGTATTCTCTTCTCGAGTATGAGACAATCAAAATGAGCAAAAGAAGTTAAGAATCTTTAGTGCTGTCCTTTCACAAAGAAATAAAAACAAAATAAAAACATCAACCCATAGGGACAATTTTAGACAGTTAAAACCTTCATGACTTTGGAGTTTGTAGTGTACCACAACCAGTTAAGACATTGCATTTAGTGCTGGATCAGCCACTGGTACACATACCTTTACACTCCATTTATACTTAGTTGTGCACCAGCAGCTTGTACAAAAGTAGCCGATTTACAAACTCAAACTTGTTGCAACGTGACACGTTGTGAGCTTGTTGATCTGCTATTTTCGGTGTGGGGCGTAACCAAGTACAACTATGGAATTAGAAGACTGGAAAATAACTATGTACAATGGAAAAGCAACTTAAGAAAAGACACAAAACCAAATACCATCAATGGTTACATTTTTTGTCTTTTTCTTTTTTACACCATGAACTTCTAATCATCAAACCAGCTTTAAGCTGCATAGAGGAGCAAAAAGCATATGTACACTGGAATTAGTGTGCTCTCTATAAAGTTCAGTGTAATTTCAGAGCATTATACAGGACTGGAGCAATACAGAACGAACAAACATATAACATGCTGCTTCTCAGTCCAGGAGTTCCAACTGGATAAAATAAAACCAAAAACTAAACCTAAAAACTAACTGTAGAAAAAAACAAAACAAAAAACAGAAGTGTGCAGGACAGGTGATGGTCTTTAAAACATGGATGCAGGCTGCTGACCCCAGCCATTGGGGAATTAAAGGGAAAGGGGCTGTGATGTGATTGGACAGGTACGCATGCCAGCGCCAAAGTCAGAGCGACCGAAAACAGACTTAAGACAACTAGACAACTTAGTTAGCATAGTTGGCCGTAACAATGACAAGAGAACAGAGAGGATGGAAGAACGGATGAAGAAGATGAGAGAGAGGGGCCATACAAGTGGGAGTTGAAAGTATGAGCTTTGCCAAATGCCTTCCTGTGGTGGTGGTGGAGGAGGCAGTCAGGCCCGGCAGGAAGGGAGATGAGAAGACTCAGAAGAAAGGGTGATGTCAATGGGAATGAGCGGTTGAGGGAGAGGTCAAATGGAGGACTCCTCGCTGGGAACGGAGGCGGCGGGCGGCTCCCCTTCTCCTCCTCCTCCTCCTCCAGAGGCGGCAGAGCTGGGGATGGTCTCGATCTCGTCACCCGTCTCATCGATGGAGGGGGTGCGGGCCTCCTCCTCGGACAGGGGCACAAACTCGGGGTGGGCCATGAAGTTGTGGATGGAGTTCTGGGCTTTTGGGTTCTCTATCCCCTCATAAAGGGAGCTACGGAAAGCATTCACCACTTTAATCTGAGAGACGGACGAGAGAGAGAGAGAGAGAGAGAGAGAGAGAGAGAGAGAGAGAGAGAGAGAGAGAGAGAGAGAGAGAGGGAGGGAGAGGGAATACAAAAAAACAAAGGAGGTCGGAGGGAAATGGGACAAAATGTTAGCATTACCACCACACTGGTACGACACGTCCTCCATTTTGTATGACAGTATGAGGCAGGCATGTAGGGGTTCAGGCATGAGGAACACAAGATGGCCACTGTGTGGGGAGAATGGAGTGGTTGGGTCAACTGGGAGGAAATCAATTTTGGAAATGCAAAAAAACCCCCAAAAAACCAAACAAACACCAATGTATGTAAATGCAACAAACAAATGCCGATGAAGAAACTGCAAAATGAAACATGACCATTGACACAAAATACACTGCATGGAAGGTGAGGGCCAGAATGGAGCTAACAACACTGCAAAACACAAACCATACATTAACATAAAGTAAGAAACACAAGGTCAGATGCAGATACAGGTACAGTATATGTAGACCATGGGAAGAATGCCATACAATGAAAATATAACCACCCAACTGAAAACCCCAAAACTACTGCTTCTGGTGGAGTGACAAAATTATGTTCCTAAACTACAGCACACTGCATAACAGACAGACACACACCTATTTAAAATGCACACGCTTGCTGTAACACACTATCACACTATCTACAAGCTCACAACATAACACTCATCATAGCCTTGTAGATTTTACCGAATGTTCACCAATCTTCATGAAATGGTTAAAGGGATGCTATGATGCTACTCATTTGCATTTCACTTTGATCTGATGGTCATTAAAATTGTATTTATGATACAACACACACACAGACACCGTTTCCGGCATCTTTCTGTGTTCCTACAATTCCCACAATGCACTAGTTGGCAACTTAGCGCCATATGATACATTGTGAGCTTGTACAGTAGATCTGCTACATCAAATAGATGTTGCAAATGGTGACAGTGATAGTGTCCTACCAGTGAGGACATATGACCTACAGTACTAGTGTTGATTTTGACAGCAATTTTTGTGTTTAGTTTAGTCATAAGTCATCTGAAATGTTTGTGCGTTTTTTGGCGGGCCTTGATGTCGTCATAATGGCTGATTTTACACTTGGTTACAAATAGCAGATCTACAAGCTCACAACAATGTGTCACAGAGCGACATAAAACTTGACTTGTCTTACTTCTACTGGATCTCTTCTCCACTAGTCCCTCCCTAACATTTTAGTAGTTTGTATTTGTTTACGGAATTGTCATTATTATTTAGTGTTAGGCCTGACTCTCACCTTCACAACAGATTGATGTATAGCTGATGCATGAGACTTGACTGATGCAAGCTCGCAATTAATTTCCAATGGAAGTCACATGGTTTGACACATTTCTGTTGTACGTCTTTCGGCTGTGTTTCGACTGCCCCCCACCCCCTCATACAACAAAAATGTTGTGTCAAACCATGTGACTCCCATTGGAAATTAATTGCGAGCTTGCATCAGTAAACAAGTCTCATGCATCAGTGAGTGAAGCCTTAGTCATCAGCTTTAGTCTTAGTTTTCCTCAATGAAAAAAGGCAGTCAACGGACATTTCTCATCATACTGTAGTCTTAGTCGATGGAATCAACACTATACAGTACGAAACCCATACAGACCCATGACAATATGTCAAACTGTAGGTCAGTGGCTCTCAACGTGAACCATTTGGTTCCATCTGTACACCTGTAAAGTTATGGGGGTCCGAGGCCTATTGCATACAAACTAGGGGTGCTTGAAATGTGAGAACTCCTGCTGTAGGTCCATATGCTGAAACAGTTGGGATCTTGGGTTTAGAAATGGCCAGGGAGGGTGACCAGCAAATTCACATCTGGAAATCAATACTATCCACAAACACGCACGCACAGACTGACAGACGCAAGCACAGTCGCACATTATCGCTAGACCTTGAACTATACTTGTCGTACGGCGGTGTTGCGCACCAACAATAGCCGAACTGTAAGCTCACACTGCTTCAGAGTCACATCCGTGAGAAATGGAGGGTTGGAACGATGACACTTCTTGTGAAGATGAAGCGGGAAGGAAGAGAAGAGATGAGAGAGGGATTTTGTGAGAAATACGTCTGACAAATGGAAAAGAAAGACAGTAATGCGCGGCGCTTGTGTACCACACATGCCTAAGAATAGGAGAGGAAAGGATAAAGATAGATACAGAGCCGTGAACGTGCCGTCTGTGTCTGACTTTTCTCCCTTCATGTTGATCAAAGGGTCCACATTGAGTGAACAAACATTATGAATATCTATTTAGGAAACAGTGTTATGCCATTCCTAAATGTCCCCGTGTGGAAAAAGTAACAGCTTGCTTGGACTAACTTAACCACTTAAAAGTATACTTCATTGACTGGAGTCACCAAGGAATCCGTTTTTTTCACTGAATGTTCATCTACTGCCCAAACGTTAAGACGACGCGGAGCTCGATTCATACTTCGTCGCACAGTGATGTTGCGCGTTGAAAATAGCCACCCTTGTGATGCTGCGTTCACACGAGGCAGATGCAAAGATGCACAGGATATTTGTCGCGTTGCATATCTGTTGCTCACGCGGTCGTTGGCGTAATCAAGTGTGCGTCCGTGGTGACGTGTGTCATTGCAGCTACAGTGAGCTCACATTCACAGAATCGTGCCGCAGCGGTACAGTATGAAGGGTCTATTCACATCAAGCAGGATGACCACAACTATAACGCTAAGTGAGCGTCCACACTGAAGAACGACGAAGAAAGTAGAGGGGAGAGATAGATCAATACGATACATGGATAATCTGACCCCGATTAACACATTATGTGCCCTTTTAATCTTTCAAAATGGCGACCCAGGGTGCCCACTTTTCAGACGCACTTTTTGAAATTTTTTCACAGCGCCGTATTTTCTGAGAAAAGAGCATGCGGCTAGTACAGAAGCTAAACACGCAAACGCATTGCAAGTGAATCCCTAGAAACTGTGCCTACTAACCGGAGCGATTCAAAAAATGGGAAATAGCGAGGCATTCTTATATCGATCGATATTAAACGCCTTAAGTCGAGCATACTCTTCAAGAGTACCCCGCGTATTTATTTAATAGGACGAGTATACTCATCTAAAGCATAACAAAAAGCATGTGTGAATAACAAAACCAACCGAGGGCGAGTGAGACCAATTGCATCCCAGGTGTCCTTTAGATGGATTTCGATTGGCTCAATGTCAGGTCAATGTTTCTATTTTGTAACCCATTTTTCACCCCTGTGTCAATCATCTAATGTGATCCTGGGCTCTACACACCCTCCACCAACCTAGTCCCCATATATGGGGGACAAGGGGAGAGCAACTTGAACTCATGCTTCCTTCATGCCTGAGTGTCCAAGTTGCTCCTTTACACCTGGCAGGGGGGAGTTTCCCTGGTTGGACGTAGCGCGTGGAAGGAACACGTTATTCCAACCAGTTCCTTTCCCCTCCATTAGGCGCCCCGGCTGGCCAGGGGGAGGCAGTTTAGTGACCAGGATTACTGCATGTTTTTTGTGAGGGTACCTAGGGGACACGGGGAGAACATGCAAACTCCACACAGAAAGGCCAATGTTTCTATCGTTCATGAAATCGCTCCGAAATGGATCCAAACGATATAGTTTAAAAATATTGTTTGGACTCCGCCATCCACTTCAGATAAAATGACATATTTATAGTTATAGTGCTTCATGTGAATGGTGCTTAAGTGTCGATTTGTCTGTGTTTTTGTTTGCGCTCGCTTCTTGGGTCATTAGCAAAATTCTATTCTCCAAGTTACAGATTGATGACCCGATTATTCTCACATGGAAAGTCGCCCAGATCCAAAATAAACTAACCCTGTCAGGATGGGAACCCCTTTTGACGTTTTAAGCATTAGGATATAATTTAGCTATTGAAAAATAGCAGATCTACAAGCTCATAGCGCCCGAGTGCCGCGCTATGAGCTTGTAGATCTGCTATTTTATTTTTTATTTTTTTTATTATTATTTCTTTCAGAGCCAACTCAAATATTTGCTTCTGTGGGGGGGTTTATCTTGCACATTAAACAAATGAGAATACCCCCCCCCCCCACACTAGCATTCTATATAAACTGTGCAAAATGTAAACAGCAAGACAGTACTTCTTCCTACTTATACTTACTAGCATTATGGATGTACAAATATATACATGATATGATACCAGTAGTGAAGGATCTACTAATGAAGAGAGATAGAATGACAGGGAGTATAATGATCTGCAGTATATGAACTGTTACGTGTAAAATATATATATTATATTGTTCCTACAACCTGTAGATGTGTATTTGATGATGTATGACGAGACTGGAGGAGACATAGGGCACACACACACACACACACACACACACACACACACACACACACACACACACACACACACACACACACACACACACACAACTGGATCCATCGAAACACAGGTTGTTTTTTGTCCCAGTTTTGGACATGCATGTTGTCTGCTTGACACAGACAACATGCAGAAACACGAGCAGGCAGGCAGGCAGGCAGGGCTGGTAAGAAGCCAGGGAAAACGGGGGAACCGCTGCATGGTTGGTTGGTTGAAAGTAAATACAAATAAATAAAGCCATTGGCCATTAACCCTCGACTTGCTCGCCATAATGAAGAACACAGCTCCATACAGAGCATCTGTCTGAATATTTCACCCCTCGCAAGGATTAACCCATGAAATTATCGCTCTACCCAAGCCACAGCCTCCGGAGAAAAGGCAGAGAGAAAATAGGACAGGGATCCCCCACCCCACCCCCGTATTGCGTAGTGGAAGGATTAAACACCCCCCCCCCCCACCCTATTTTTTTTCCTGGCAATGCTTCCAGTTATCCGTCACATGGAAAGGAAATCAGCAAGTCACAGAAGGGTTAATGCGAGCTTGTGAGAAGAAGTTAAATCCCCGTATCGTGCAGAAGAGGGAGAAATATGGTCTGGGATCGAAAAAAAGGAAACAATAAGAAGAGGAGAAATGTTGTGCCGTGTAGGCAAGAATGACGGGAGTAAAACATAATATAGGGGAGGGCAACAAGGAGTTTAGGAAATGCAAAAGCACAATCAAGAGCCTATAAATGAACAAGTTTGAGCAAGTTACAAGCCAAAATAATTAACTTATACGTCATCATTGTACGGTGACGTCACAGGCCAATCACAGTGGGTATGCGCATAAAGAGAGTGGCAAATCGAGTGGCAAAGTGAGTTTAACTTATACTGCCACCTGCTGGACTCAGAGCTAACCTCAGACTGCCGAGCCCATTTCAATGCATCACACGCTGGACCCACATCCTGTTTTGGGCGTCCATGTTTAAGGCTAAATAAATAGCGTCAATGTTAGCGAGCTAAAATTAAGCCATCCTTGCTCTAGAAAGCGCCAATGTTTCCATCTAGACCACCGGATAATCAGCAATGACCTCCGAACATCACGCGTTTTATCCAAACCACGGAGAGCTCCGTAGATTTCGAGTTATTCAGCTTTTTAGTCAGCCTGTATAATGGGAGGTGGACGGCAGCGCGGTTGCGGAACCCGGTCTAGGATCGCTAAAGAAGGAAAGGCCAAGCCAAAAAAAAAAAAAAAAAAAAAGAAATCAGTGATCCAGTTTGATATCAATAATAAAGCTCATCAGACGGAACATTACGCCAGAAGCAGTTGCTAGTTGGATTCCTTCTGACGGAACGTTCCACCTCGAGCAGCTAATTGGATAATGCAATCAGATAGGACTTTTCTGTTTGGATGCATTAGCTGTCAAGTCCAGAAAGTCGAGTTTTGCCACTCAGTAGGCGTTCTCACATAACTTCCAGTATGATGATATCACATGCATACCCTCTATAGCTGAGCGGAACCACAAGCTAATAACATGTCACACTGCGACGTGTTATGAAAAGTTCAGCTATTTCCGGTGTACGCCTATGACAAAATAGAATCCAGGCTTAATGTGACTGATGATGAACAATAACCAAAACTGCAAAAAAGCAGGGAGGTGCGTGGGGTCCATGGAAACAAAAAAGGGAAGGGACTTTGCTGGGGCCCATTCGTCAAATCACGTCAACATTCAGCATTCCTAACTGGATGACGCAAACAGGCAAACACAACGCAAAACGGAGCGGTTTGGGATCAAGGCTGCGGGTCGGTCATGCCGCGGGTTATACGGCACTCACTGCCTGCAGAGGAGGAAGAGGGTGCAGCGGGGAGGGGCGTGGCCGAGTTGGAGGTGCTAAGCCCTACGTGGGTGGGGCTAGACAGAGTTTTGGCCGCACCATCATTGTGCTGGCTGACGACGGAGGGCTGGCGACGCAGGGCACCCGGCACTGGGGCCTGGCCTGTCTGGAAGGTATACACCACATCCATCTGAAGGAAGGACATAGCCAAAGCACAGAGGTTAGTCGGGACAGCCAAGTGCTACAGGGCAGGAAGAGTGCCTATGGCAAGGAGTTAAAGAGTATATATATATATATATATATATATATATATAGGGCTGCAACTATCGTTTGTTTTCTCAGCGATTCTTCTGAATCGATATTTTTTTTAAATGAATATCAATCAAGCGAATGCCCTCTATTTTTTATGATAAATTGACGTGAAAATATTCGACTAAAGGATTATTCTGATTAACCACTATAACCACCATATTTGATACTTTGTTGTAGAACGCCGTCACATAAAAATACAGAAAATAACCAAAGTAGCAAGCTCACAACATATTACACATTACATGTGTTGAGAGTTTGCAGATCTGCTATTTTTGGTATTTTGGGTGCGGGGGAACTAAATGTTTTCCCCAAAAAGATTGGATTATTAAAGAAATCGTTTATAATTGATTAAATCGATTAGTTACCAGTAGATTAACTGTTGCAGCCCTAGCTAAGAGAAGACAAGGACTTAGAGAAGATTCATAAAAGAGTTAAACCTGCATACCAAGGAATTAAACATAATATCAAATAGAGAAAGAAGATGCACTAAATCGAAGAAAAAAAAAAGCTTTGCTGAGCAAAGGACATTGAGACCATTAGTTGAAGAGGAAGGAGGCCACCTTGTTAGTGAGGAGAGGGCACGCTTTGGAAGGGAGAGAGAGAAGCACAAAGAATAGTGTCATGAGTAGAAAAGAGAGGCGGACAGTACGACAAAGGGCAGTCATACAGATACTGTAGATGTGGGGAAAGTCAAGACAGGACTGAGGGCAAAGACCCGGAGCCAGGAGAGTGAAAAGAAGAAAAGAAAGAGTGTGAGAGAAAGACAGATAGCGTGTGTGTGTGAGAGAGAGTCCGAGTTCTGCCATTTAAACAGGAGAAACAATAGTTATTGCAGGAATTAAATGTGACAATCCCAGAAAAACGGTCTGAAAGGCGGAGGAATGGCCCTTCAAGTCCTTAATGAAAGAGCTGAAAGCTCTGGAAAGAGAAACAGAAACAGTGTTAGTTGGGAGGGTGGCTAATGAAGATTTGGCAACGAAGGTCCTTGTAGCAATTTATTTCCGTATTGTGTTTGACTAGGCACGCGTGCACTGTGCAGACATAATATGTATTTGTAATATAAAATCTCACACACTTCTGCACACAAGGATTAGAGAAGAGACTGGGAAAGAGGGAGGGGGTAGTGGGGGAGGAAGAGGAGGGGGGAGAAAGATAAGGACCTAATTAGCTCGCATCCTTTCATTGTCTCCACCCCACCACCCCCCTACTGTTCCCTCACCCCCCCTCCTCCCATCCCAGGAGGGAAAGACAGGCACAGAAACAGAAAGATGGGCGGGAGGGAGAGAGATTCTATCAACTGAACTGGGGCATCAACTACTAAAGTGTCCGTAAGTCACAGCACTTTTTTCAGTTGAAAATATTTTTTCCCCCGAATCGCACAACACATCACATGTACGCACAAGCATAAATCTGGCTAAAGTGGGTATCATTGATGACACCAACTGCAAGTCAAGACGTAGTCCGCAGTCCACAAAGCAGAATCTGAGCGGCGACATTTGCAGGACATTAGGCTATGAAGATGACAAAAAAAGACTAGAGCAATGGCGAGGCAGAGAGCAGTGAGAAAGAGGTAGGCAGATGTACTGTACGAACAGGCAGAGGAGGAGAGTGAAACGGGAAAAGACAAGACGGAGGCGCTACATACGTAACCAGCTGCAGGCTAAAGCTCCAGGTCCCCTGCCGTTAACCCCCTAGTGGCCAATGACGTTATCTGCGTATTAAATCAACAAATCCCTCGTGGCAAGGGACGTAATTGACGTAATAGACGTACTGCCCTGTCAGTATGTCTTATTATAACAAAATAATGGAATTTTTTTACTTTATTTTGTATGTAATCTACCAAAAACCGTCCGAAAACCGCACGATCGTGCACTATCGTGCACGCGCGCCGTCTCTATGTGAATCGCGGCAAAATATCTGACATTTTGAGATGTTCCTGGCCGTTTTTTAGCTTAATTTGACTAGGTTATGAAAAAGCTAGTGTTAGCCTAGCCTCCCGGTCAGCCAAGCTATCTGCTTGGGGTCAAACTACCCTCGGATGTTTACCTCCGTTTGACAGGAAGTGAATTAGGCAGATTTGACTGTTTGTCCAAAATCAGCATAATGGTGCGTTCCCGCCATCAGGTGGCAATTATGGGTATTACAGTGAAAACGAAAGTAAAAAGGGATCTAAATTATTTAGATCGCTGAGCTTTATTTTTGCATTAAAATGACGAATTAAGAAATGGGGCATTGGCCAGCATTGGCCAGCTTTGGCGACTTTTTGAATGGCAATCGAAAAATGTGAGATATGACCACAATGTCACGAAATGTCTTATTTTAGAGCTCCAAGTCTCTACTTTACAACGAAAAAAGAATTATGATTCTAGCACATTCCATCATTTACTTATAAGAATTTTAGTAGACCTTGGTTTCAGTGAAAAGTGAGGTGTACTAAAAGTGAGGTGTACTAAAATGTAAACGAGGGAACATGCTAGAAACATAATTATTTGCTATAAAGTAGAGATTTGCAGCTTTAAAATGAGACATTTCGTGACATTGTGGTCATATCTCACATTTTTCGATTGCCATTCAAAAAGTCGTCAAATCTGGCCCAATGCACAATAAGATGTTATTAAATCTAGCAATAAGAGGGTTAAGCCAACGCAAAAGGTATGAAGAGAAAGATATTAGTTGAAACAATAATTAAATGAAATCCCTTTTCATCCTCAGGCCAAACTGGAATAAAATAAGTTCCTGCAATGCTGGCAGGGAAAAAAAATACAAACAAACAAAGTACTTCACTCTGACCTAGGCTGTGTGCGCGGGGTGATAATTCTACAAGCTCACGACGTGTTGTGCGTTTATAGATTGGATATTTTCGGTGACAGGGAAAAGAGAGGGGACCAACTACATACAGTAGACCCATGGGGTCAACTGAAGTATTTAGGGTTTAAGCATTTAAATGTTGTTTATCTTTCACTGCCTAATCTAGCATGGGAAGTTGCAATGTTAGCTGTGCATCCGGTAGGCGTTGGAACCAAGGCCAACAAAGCCCAGACAAATAATGTGTTGACGAGAGACCTAATGTCATCTCACAATGTAAACACCCACTAGTGCCATCCTGTAGGAGAACAATTAGTCAAGGCACCATTACAAATGCTTACATGTGCATTCAAACGCACACACAAATACATACTGTACACATACATGAGGCTTGATTAACCATTTAAATACTTAGTTGTCGGGGTACCCCACGTGTCTATGACATACACAGAAAAGGAACATTAACATTCGTGTGGTTAAGAACTAACGGGCAGCATCGTTGTCATTGCCATTTTTACATGGCGCCTGGTGCCCCTGTTAATACAAAAATATATACAGTATTAGTATATAATAATAATGACCTACGTGCTCCCGTGGGGGAAATTCGGTTTTAGCTCAGCCTAGCTGATTGCTCCCCACAAGGGGTGCGCTTAGGTGTCTTGCTCAAGGACACTTCAACCACTCATATTCGACACATTGCAGCCAGGCCAGGCCTAGAATCGTACCTGGGACGAACTGCGGCTCCCCAGGCAGGCTCTCTCGCCATTCAGCTATGCCAACCCTAGATACCGAATGCCAACCCTAAATACCGAATGCCAACCCTAAATACCGAATGCCTATTTAGCGCCCATGGCCGCCAATTAGCAAAATAAGTGCACGCCTTAAAATGAGGGTGCGATCTGGAGCAAACAGGGCACACAGCCACCTTAGACCTCCAATCCTCCATTACTGCAGTGCACCATCTGTATACAGCAGCCAGGCCTTTTAGAAAGAGGTTTCAAATCAACTGACTGGGGATGAAGCTGTGACAAACTGAGTGAATTTTTTGAAAATGGTCGATAACAATATTTCACATGCTGCTCAGAATATCTTTGCAGAGAGAAAAACTAAAAAACATCCCAAAATATTTCTGTAATATCACAACCCGGGTGGTCTTTTGTGTGTCCTGACCCTAATCAATGAAGCTGAAAGGAGAAGTGTTGATGGCATTGGAATCATTGTTAATGATGTGCAAGTGACACTCAATCACCTCACAGCTGGAGATTTGTTGGTGCCGTCTGGCGTATGCCGGTGTGTTTTTCCTCATGCAACACAAATAATTAAAATTGAAGTGTGAAGATGTTTGTGTGGGGTATCTGCCCCCCCCCCCAAAAAAACTATAAAAAGACATGGCTGGTGAGAAACATATTCAGTATTTCCGAACAACACACACACACACACACACACACACACACACACACACACACACACACACACACACACACACACACACACACACACACACACACACACACACACACACACACACACACACACACACACACACACACACACACACACACACACACACACACACAATTGCATCGTTATTTCAGTGGGCTGCCAACCATGTCAACTGACGGCACAAGTTGCATGATGGCAGCACTTGCTGTGTTTTCTCCCTTGGAGTTCTTGAAGCTCTCAGAGACCCTGCAGCGCTATCCACCTGTTCACCCACATGGGTGCACCACATCGACTGGGAAACGAAAACTAGTTTAGACTACTAGTTTGGACTCCCAACATATAACGCAACCTGAGGAAAAAAGAATGGATGCCGTTTCATTGCAGTGTGCTGCAATAGCTGCCAGACGTTGTTCTGCTGCGTCTTCTTTTAGGTGGAGGGGACGGGACGGGACGGGAGGGTTGGGGGTTGGGGGGTTATGCTAAAAAAAAAGCAACACGGTTAAAGATACTTACTCTGCAATGCCGATGCATACTGTTTCCATAGCTGTTGATGCGAGGGAGGGACTGCTCGGAAAATAAATATAATTTTATTACAAAGTTATTTAACAAACAAGAATACGTAAAGGTGTAGGGACGGAAATGGTGGACATTTTATTTTGAAGTTTTAGCCTGAAACGTTGGCTCTGAAGTTTCGGAACCAATCAGAGCGTTGCATCCCTCCAGGCTATGGGGTCTCAAATTCTGTGACTTCCTGCACGTGCATTTCATTTGTAAACAAAAGTGACAGGGAGACATTTGGAAAAGCCAGCGGATTATTTCTAACCTGTACACAACCTATATACATATTTTGGCGTGATGAATTGAGTTTAAAACAAGTAATACACTGTCTGGATGTCATCTTGAATTGGATTAAAAACGGAGTAATTCTTTAATAAAAACCAGGAGGAATCAGGAAGCATAGGAATTAAATTGGTGAGCTTAATTTTTACAAGTAATTAAAAATATATTTTAATTACACACAGAAATGAGAATTTGCAAAAAATGTTTACATCCATTGTTAGGTATCTCCATATGATGACCACGGATATGGTCTAAAAGTGTGAAAAACGTATAAATCATTTCACTACGCCTTTAATGATGATTTTGAACATCTGGCCAAACCGGAACCTGCATTTCCACTTTGAAACAAGAACAGCAGCTTAAGCCTGATTCATTCTTAGTTGCACGTGGGTGTTGTGCATAGTACCGTAAATGCCAGATCTAAACTAAAAGTACTTGTCTTGTACATAGATAGTCCCGACGCGATGTGCGGCAAAGTAAAAATCAGGCATTGCATTTCTTCCAAAACTATTAAAATACTTTGTCGTACCTGAGTCTGGATGCGGTTGAGGCCTCGGAACCAGAGGATCTGTCCCCTCCTCATATCGATCTCGGCTTGGTCGATCTCCTCTTCTCCTTCGATCTGATCCTGCGTTGGGAATTCGCTCGTGGCGGCGCCATGGCCTGCCTCCTTCAGGAACTTCAGGCGGTGCGTGGGTATGGCTGTGACCAGCTAAAGGACACACACACACACACACAGTACATGTAACTACAGTCGAGAGTTTGTGACAAATGTTAGTCGCAAAAAAACCTCACAAAAACAGAAATAATAGCAAAACGGATATAAAAACAAAAAATGTGGACGTTTAGTTTTAGATTTATCTACTATATTTATCTACTTTAAACATTTCCTTGAATTTATAGATTGAACTGAATTGTCCATTCCATATTTCGATTGCCGTAACAGGCGGCAAATGGACCAAACTGCGTTTGCCTACAGAGCAAATAGGAGTGTAGATGATGCAGTATCCCTCTGTCTGCACACTATCACCCAACACCTAGAATCCAGATCCACCTATGCTCGTGTACTTTTTGTTGACTTCAGCTCCGCATTTAATACAATAGTGCCTGGGAAGCTGATCTCAACCCTACAGGAGCTAGGCGTCAGTACACATCTATGTAAATGGATCTTAAATTTTCTATGTAACAGGAAACAGGTGGTCAAAATAGGTGATCTCGTCTCGCTGTCGAGGCTCCTAAACACTGTGGCCCCCCAGGGGTGCGTCCTTTCTCCACTTCTCTACTCATTATACACTCATTTCTGTCAATCTCACTTTAGTACAGTTATGATGTATAAGTTTGCTGATGACACATCCTTAGTAGGTCTTATTACCAACGAGGTTGAAACCGACTACCGCAGAGCAGTAGAGGAGCTGGTGAGATGGTGTGAGAGTTACAACTTGATTCTAAACATCTCTAAAACCAAAGAGATGTTCATAGATTTTAGTAAAAATAAATCGAGTCCCCTCCCCCCCCTCTTCATCAATGGGAAAGAGGTAGAAAGAGTTTCCTCCTTCCGGTTCCTAGGGACCACCATCCATGAATCCTTATCATGGGATCTTAACACCAGTCTCATAATAAGCAAATCACACCAGCGTCTCTATTTCCTGCGGCAGCTTAAGAAGTTCAAAGTCAGCCAAGCAGCCAGGACTCACTTCTATAGGGCCACTATTGAAAGTGTTCTCACCTTCTCCATGCTTGTCTGGTTTGGTCACACAACCTCTCAAGACAAATTAAAGCTGTAAAGAGTAGTACGTCGCGCATCAAAAAACATAAGATGCAGCCTCCCTACACTTTCCTCACTCTATTCCACCAGAATAATTAGGAAGGCAAATAAAATCATTGCAGACAACTCCCATCCTGCACATCACCTCTTCAATCTCCTCCCATCAGGCAGGAGATATAGAAGTATCCAGAGCACAACATGTCGCTTCAGGGATAGCACTTACCCTGTAGCCATTAGACATCTGAACTCATAGTATATACATATAGCACTTTAAAAAACTGAATGTGATTTCCTATGCTGCTGGTTTTTGTTTTTGTATTGTACTGTCCTTCTTGTTTGTGTATCTATGGTTGTCTGTATATGTTGAGTATGAACCAAGACAAATTCCTATCAACTTGTTGACATGGCAAATAAATTATTGAATCTTGAATCTTGTCCATTTGCCAAATTTGTGTCAATTTGCAGTCAATTCAAATGACCAGGATCAGATGCAGTTATTCTGCACTTTACAAATGCAAACGTGGAGTAAATTATGAATAAATTCCAACGGCATAGGAAATTTGCTCTTTCTGCACCCTCCATATCTGAGGAGTAGAAGTACCCAGGTCTTATGCTTAATTTATCCGATGTCCTACGATGGTGTAATGCTCCAAAAATAGCTGATATACAAGTTCACCATTTGACGGGTTGTGAGCTTATAGTTCGGCTATTTCCAGAAGGTAACACTGTTGTACGACAAATTATAAATCAGGCTTTACTTAACACAGTAGTAACTGAGTTCTGTTGCATGAGCAGGCTATTAATCAGAATTTATTGGCAAATTTAGCATGGCACTGATACACATTATGGAATCACATATTTTTCATCTTATGAGTGCCGGTGCAGATGACAACCAATGAAGTTATTATGCTAATGTGGTGTTGCTGATTATGCCAGTACCACACACATCACTAAAAGCAGAGCATGTGAGTACACTGCCGAGGTCTGAGTGTTATTTAACTGAAGTGTAAAATCTATCTAACCATCTATCTATCTATAAATGCGCCACGTCTCTGAACGTCTGAAATCCACGTAACTCGAGAACCGTTCCAACCCACCGACTTCAAATTTGACATACGCATTCCACACCACTACAGAGAGTGCAGTGCCCGGTGTCAAGTCCGTCAGATCGCATGGTTGTCCAAAACCAGCACAAAAGACTCTGCCCAGGCTCTGGACAGGGCCCAACTTAGCCAATTGATCACCCCTAGATCTCCATATGTAGCTGGCCTGTTCTGACATCTGCATAAACTCCATATTTGGGCATGCCTGACAAAGAACACCAAATGGGCATAAAAGGGACACATAATAACTGGGTGGGGCATCAACGGACACCACTCTATTAAATAATGTTAAAACTCATTCCCTGCCGTTGACATCTTTGACGCCTTTTGTCCCCAAGGCCCCTGGAGGGCGTTGTTGGCTAACATATGGGTCTTCCATGGTTTTTGAGGATTCTCGGGAGCCTTCGGGACACATCACACGTCGATCACATGACGAAAAATAAATAAAGCACGACCACGATTGTAGGACCAAGTGGAAAAAACCCACACAATTAAATTCCAATGGACAACTTCCAACATTGCACCCTCTCAATCAGAGCTTGTAGCTTTCAAACGGATTGTCGCGTATGGATCATGATTATTTTCCGATTCTAGGACACGCGTGCGCGTCATTTGAAGAATGGAGCGACGCAGAATATTCAATGATTTTTCAAAGGTAGGTGAAAAAACGCTCTGAAGCCAGGCAGAGAATTAAGTTGGTTAAAACAACACTCTGGAAGTTATTTTAAGAGGTGGTACAGCACATTTCCAGGTGCTGTAAAATATTTAGAATGTTGGGAATATTTGATGCCAATGAGCAAGCATGCCAATTGATGCCTGCTACTACAACATCAGACTATACTAGAGTGTCATGCCCCTTTACGTCTACCTTGGCATAGACATAAAGTGTCTGTTCTGAATGTCAACTGGCAATTCTTTCATAACAATGTCCAACCTGTTCATAGTAGTGAAGTGCATCGTCTCAGGCACTCGATTCATTTGAGAAGGCCATGGCTATATCATTCGCTCATTTCAATCCGCACTGAAGCATTCAGTGAGCAACCTAAGCCCTGGGCATTATCAGGCTGCAAGAGCCTACTCGTACTGTCAAAATAGAAATGGTAAAATGGTCAGTCTAAAATCTACAGGGCTCTTACTGCTCGCTCGCGCTCTCTCTCTCTCTCTTTCTCTCTCTCTCTCTCTCTGTTCCGCATGCTGGCAAAGCAATCATGAACTTGGACCCATTTGATTTGGTGCTGCTGTGCCACACGTCAACGCCCGAAAATGTCAAAGCCTGTTATCATCAAACTGTAAGCGGTTTATTTTCATATCATTTTCAAATGCACGTTTCCCCACTATAGTGTATGTGAAACTCAATTGTTTAAGTTTGATTTGTCCGCTTCAAGGTTCAAAAGTACGCGTGTCTCCTACTGTACCTGTCCCCAGAGCAGCTCTCCTATACCGATGAACACACACCACAACCACAGGTCAAGGCTCAGAGCGGTGCAGGAGAAAGGCTTCCCTCCAAACTGCACAATGACGATCTGGAACAAAAGAAAGGTCAAGTCATCCATCTGTGTATGCACACGTGTCTGTGTGTGGACAAAGTGCCATAATGTTGCTTTTTCGGTCTTTCATTTATGCAAGGACTCGCCATTACTCCTGGCAGGCAATGTTGATCGGGCAGGCTTATCATTTGCTGAGTCCAGCAACTTCACTCCATTACATGGAATGCATCCTGGCGTCGCAATGCAAACAATGGATACCATGAAGATGTGTTAACTTAATTCTGTCAAGAAATTGACATAATTCTATAATTAGACTTAAGGTTACGACAAACAAACATTTCCTTGGAATGTGCCATGAAACATCTGTGAAATAAACATTTGGAAGATCCATAATGAACTTGCATGGGAAAAGATAGAATCCTGGGTGTTGCCCACACACAGTGTTTTGCCTGGAGGCCGTCCGCAGTGCGGGTGCCTTGGAATCACTTTCTTTTGATTAGGTTTAATGTTTTGGGATGAGATAGATATTCAGCGCCGCTGTTACTTCGTCATAGGGGAAACACTGTAGCTCCCAACAGATTGACTTCATATAGAAGCATGTCACTCAAACAAATTGTGTTACAGTACTGTATGTGAATGCACCTCAACAACCAGTATAATCTAGTGTATTGCAAAGAGAATGTCAAACGACTTGATGATCTTCTGTTATGTAATCCATGCCTATTAAAGCTATTTTATGCAGCGAATATCCTAGTTACACAAGCATTGTTGTTGTGAAGCCGTTTGTTGTGCTTTGGTGAGACTATAAGTAGGCAGTGAAAAAGTCCAATTCAGTATCTGTAATAAGGGCTGTGATGAAAAAAAAAAGAAAAAAAGAATTGTACTCTTCTGTACACAAATCTAATAATAAAAATCTATAATATTGAAATACAGCTTTATAACAGACAGTGTGTGAACAGTGTGTGGAAATTAAACAATGCAAAAATGCATCGTGAATATTTCTCATTTAACTGTTAATTTGGTGACGCCTCATTCTTGGAGTATGCTTTAATTTGCGGTAAAAATCGACCTAGTTATGAAAAGATAATTACGGCACTTTATCGCCTTGGTATAATTGCGTTTTGTGTGGATGTACTCATGACACAAACAGCAGTTTAAATGAACGCAGAATAATTGCAAGAAACAAACGGTGTGTAAGGACAGTACAAATATAATACAGTAGTTTTTGGAAGAAAGACATGTGGAAATATAATATAACAGTAATATCCGGTGATAACTATTTATGCCTAGGATATACAGTAGGCCTGTGGCACTCCCAAATTCAATACAGAGAAGAAATAATAATAAAAGGAATCACACACGTGTGAAGAGAGGGGCACCTTTTATCTTTTTATTTACATATGACCCACATTCGCCATTGAATTGGCCTGAAAGTTTGTATGGAACAAATTGTCATAAAAAGTCCATAGACTTGGGCACACCATATGACGCCACGGGCGGAACACACAAAGCAAGATCTAGGCCAGGATCTAGCGGCCCTCAAAAAGCATGCGCGTACCTGTATATGTGCACGTGCGTGAAAATGTACGAGACCATACAGCAGGGTACCCCAATAGGCGGCCCGCGGGCCATTTGCGGCCCACAGAGCGCCCCCTTGTGGCCCATGAAATAATTTCCAAATAAATAAAAAAAAACTTTTTTTTTAAGGGTCCCAGATATAAATGGCATTAAATGGGGGTCAGTAGCCTATGCATGTCAAACTGGGCATCCTTTTCAAATGGGGTCTTGCCCTGAAAATGAATTTTCTGGGCAAGACCTCAACCTCGCGCGTGCAGACTCGGCCCCCAGCCTGGTACGCTAGTCAAAATATGGCCCTTGAGGAAACCCTGGGGAACCCTGCCATACAGTACCTGCAGGGCGAACGTCCCCAGGACCACAGAGCAGAAGATGGGGTTGCGCCAGATTCCCTCAAAGACGTTCCTCTCTCCATGGATCTTCCTGGCGTTGATCTCGTTGAAGAGCTGCATCATGACGAAGACGTTGAAGACGATGGTGTAGTGCTCAGAGGGCGGGGAGTGGAGTGGTGCGTTGCGACCGCTGTCGATGTCAAAGAAATGCTCGCCTGCAAAAAGGGGAAGAGAGCATTAGAAATGCTGTGTCAGGGATCTCTGGTGGTCTACGTTGTGGTCAGGGTGGGTGCCAAATTAGGCACTGCATTTTTGGACCACTGAAATAAATAAACTATAGGAATAGGTTCAGTAAGTGGAACATTGAATGGGACTGGCACATGAAAAGCCTATTCTTGCAGCTATAAGTATATAGTTTCCAACACTATTATGAATTTTGACATCAGAATAATCATCGTTGGTTAATTAGACACACAATATAAACTGAAAAGGTACAGATAAAAAAAAAGGTACAGATAAAGTTAATTCTACAAGATGAAGAACATAATCAGCACCAACAGACATTTCACTGCTGAAATGAACTCATTTCATGTCTCCTTTTATTGAGTAATGAGTATGAAGATGCGTTTAATCTATCGATGATTTCCTTTTCATTAATTTATTTTATTGTGTTATTTATTTAAATCATCACATTTCAGTTAAAGGGAAACTTCACCCTTTTTGCAGAAAAATATATGTTAATGACGTTTAGAAGATTTAGAACAGTTTCCTGGGGGTCTTTATGTGTGTAATATGTGGTTTTAGATATTTTAGATTTTAGCAGTGAGCCCAGTATCTCTGATGTCATGGACACTGGGCTCACTTACTTCCTGGACTACATCAAGGTTAATTTAATAAGGTTAGGAAACGGTGGTCTCCATGTTGCTCCCTGGAAGGAAAGAAACATGCGCAATTGAGACCAAGGAAGTGTTGGCTGCATATAGCCCATTGCGCATGTTTCTTTCCTTCCAGGGAGCAACATGGAGTCCACCATACAGTCTTCACTTCCTAACCTTATTTAATTAACCTTGGACTACATGTTGTCTCAGTAAGACAGCCCTCCACCTATCCACAAGGAGGAGCAGTGCACCAAAGCATTATGGGAATTGTAGTCCAGGAAGGAATTGAGCCCAGTGTCGATGACATCAGAGACACTGGGCTCACTGCTAAAATATCTAAAACCACATATTACACATAAAGACCCCCAGGAAACTGTTCTAAATCTTCTAAATGTCAAGTGTCCCTTTAAGGGGTAAGAGGTGCTTAATGCTGATAAATCATTTTATACATTATTTTTCAAGAATGAGGACATCATACAGTATGTGGCTGGGTTGTTCAGATTTTAGTCACTTTATGGCACAGGGTGGAAAATATTAAATCTTTAATGCTCCAGATGGGCTTTCAAGAATTTCAGAATACTAATAGGTTAGGCCTCATAAGCATCTCCCCTGTTCCATGCTCTTCGTACAATACAAATAAATGCTTTTATACCAAAAAATCTGAAAAGAGGTCCATGGCATTCTATGGCTGGTTAAGGTAAAGTCACTGAAAGTGCTCTTTGGTTCAAAAGGGGGAAATCATCTCTAATCAAAAATGTATTAGTACAAAGCACTCAAAGTAAACAAATGTCAAAAAGGCTACAGTATAATAATAAAAAAGCCTACGTAGTTAATCATCAAACAACATTGCCTGAAGAAGTCTACCCGAGTCCAAAACATGTAGGCATGTTTTTTCTTTGATTAAATATCCTGTTTTATTGAAGCTGTTTTAGCCTCCTGAAGAGTGCCTTGGGATCTTATTCTTTGAATTGTAATTGTAAATCTTTAGACACAGAATTCAGGCATGCCCCATTTCGCAATTTACCTAGCTTATTCCAAGGACTGGATGGAGTAAAAACAAATCCATTCAATTATACAGTACATACAATTTTAACAGAACTCCTATTTGCGTGAATGTGAGTGTGTGTGTGTGTGTGTGCATGTGCGTGCGCATGTGTGTGTGTGTGTGTGAGTGTGTGTGTGTGAGCGTGCACATTTGAATGCCAACAGAAATGTGGCTTTCGTGGTGGTAGATGTGATGGTTAGAGGTAAACTAACTGTCCGGTAAGTGTGCAGTTTGTAGTCCCCATAGCCTGGTAATCAACTTTCATACAAAGGATAGTTCCGGTCATGGATTAGGTTTGGCTGAGCGGTGTTCAATGCGGTTGTAAAAAAACGCCCCTTATGTACAGTATGTTCTAGACTAGAATCACTATAAACCATGGCCTTTTGGGGCTAATTCCTGTATTAATTCTGCCTCAGTGCCCAACCTTTTCTGGTTCACTTGAAAATATTGAAAGCCTCCCCTAGGGGACACAGGGAGAACATGCAAACTCCACACAGAAAGGTCCTTTTGCAAACCCTACCTTTAGGATATAGGCACCGATGACGCAGAGGAGAGAACACACCCCCAGCACCCACAGTGGGAATCAAACAGAGAGGACCTTCTAGCTGTGAGGCGACAGTGCTACAGACTGCGCCACTGTGAAAATAGCCGATCTACAAGCTCACGACGCGGCACGGAGTGTCGTGTTGTGAGTTTGTATATCGGCTATTTTCACTAGTTTAGGTCTTGGGCGGGGAGACATAAAATTCTGGGTCAAAGTTTGAGAACCACCGATTAAGCCTCACCGGCAAAGAGGAGGGTGAAGATGATGACGAGCTGATAGACGGCGTGGCCCAGGATGTTCTTCATCATGGTGCGGGAGATGAGAGGCTTGTTGCGGCCGTAGGGCTTGCGCAGCAGCAGCGACTCGGTCGGGGGCTCGGTGGCCAGCGCCAGGGAGGCCAGGGTGTCCATGATGAGGTTGACCCACAGCATCTGCACCGCTTTCAGGGGAGAGTCCTGGAGGGAGGGGAGGGGAGGGGCAGTGAGACTGCTGTGTAGGTGGCATAATGGATCTGTTGACTGACGTCAAGCCAGTCAATCAGCCTATCAATCATGATATCGACTAGGGCTTTTTCAACAGTAATTGAACTAATTGATTTAATCTATATTTTCGTGTGGAGATTTCTTTATTTAAAAAAAAAAAAGGAAAGTAAAACTGAACTACGAAGTGATAAACCATGGTTATGTGCAAGGAGTGTACAGTTGTTTATTTCAAATGCTGTAGGTCAGGGGTACTCAATAAGAAATGCTGAATGGTCCGGTCCCATGCACAAATACAATTGTGGATAGAAACGCCTATGCTCGTTTAGTACAGTCAAAGGATCCCCTCCCAACCAACCAATACTGGGGTGCAGAGACAAATATTCACCTCCAAAAATCCACAGCAAATAATTAGGAGAGGTATTGTGTTGAGGCACAAAGAACACTTATTTTATCAAGTTGTGCCTGCTTAATAAGATAAATAGCCTCTTTAAGAGAAATAGCACATTTGGTTACCAAGACTTTGACCACTGAGGTTTAATAATCCCAACACATCTTCAATAATGTCATTTTATTCTGCCTGCTGTTTGATTGTTATTGATTGTTATGTAACTGTTGTTTTCATATTGTTAAGCACTTTGTGACACTGTCAAAAAAGGTGCTATATAAATAAAGTTTATTAATAAACTCCCCCTTTGGCTTTGCCCCATCATAATACCTCACCCCCACAACCAGACTACGGATAAGCGGTTGAAGATGGATGGATGGATAATACCTCACAAACACCAGCAACTGAGCATTATCATTGGTGTCAGTGGACTCATCCCCTGGTAGGGAAAGGCACTCTGCATTTTGTATTCCATCACAAAGTTGTTTCGACAAATCACCAACGAGTAATTCAGTACACTGGTTGCAGTGGAATCCGAGAGTGGGATTTGCTTAATTTTAGCTGTCATTTCCTCTTTTTCTTTGCCTTCAAACATGGCGTCCATCATCAGTTCAGCCAAACATTGTTTTATTATTTCCGCATCAGAGAATGGCTTCTTGTGCTTATCCAAAACGCAAGCCACTTTGAGTGAGCACTCTTCATTCTTCCATTCTTAATTTCTTATTAATTGAAATGCCGATTTTCACTGTCAAACTTTCTCTTAGTACTACTAGTGAATTTAGAACATGCAATTGTGATTCATTCAAAATGTAATCGTGTTCTACTACTGTCAAAGCTCCGGCACAAGCGAACACACTCTGCTGCAAGTCGAAACCTCCTGGCTCGTCTTTCTGTGTGCTGACCTGAAGCTGCAATCACAGCGAGCACCATGCGTGCAAGCATGCGTCTGCCCCCATACACACGCATTAATTTCCCCGTCCCTCTGTGTTGAATGGTTGTGTTAGGGTATGGGGCGGACGCGTGCTGCACGCACATGTGTGACTGCGACCCCAACTAACAGCCAGTCAGCGCAACGTTGTCATGACACACAGGCACACACAGTCAGTGGGTCCACATTCATTGCGCTGCGCTGCTCGGCATTCAGTGAACACAACGGAGAATTCAACTCGCGGTCGCGGTGACTTTCTTCTTTTTTCTATCATTGTCCAGGGTCAGCAGAGAGGTGTGCCGCGGTCCGGTCATGGACCGCGGTATGCCTATTGAGGACCACTGCTGTAGGTTTTACAAGATCTGTATATGCCATAGCATACGCTACATATCTTTCTTCTTTCTTTCTTTTTATGCAATAAAATATCATAATAAAACAATAAAAGTTAAGATACAAAATATCTTAAAAATATATACCGTATATGTCAATAGAGAATAGGTGTGTTCGAAAAGGAGCAGGTAGAAGTGGATACTTATAAATTCCTACCCCTTCATAACGTTTTTATATTGACACAAAAGTCTTATGACTACAGTATGAACAGAATGTTGATACAGTGTAAAATATACAATATATGTACAGTGTACAATATTGGTCTATTCAGATTTCTCTCAAAAAGTGGTTGCTGTTTTGTCTTGTACCGCATGCAGGTGAGGAGACAACATGTCTGGCTTCTGCCTACAGCCCAGATTTATACTTTGTTGAGAGTCTGTGTCATGAAAAAAAAAAGAAAAAAACGACCAAGCTCGCGGCAGGTTGTCAGCTTGTAGATCTGCTATTTTGGGTTCCAAAGTAAGCATACCTGTGTGATACAGGCACCGGTGAAGGCCACGATGACGGCCACAACGTTGACAGTGAGCTGGAACTGGAGGAACTTGGAGATGCTGTCGTAGACATTTCTCCCCCACATGACGGCCTTGACAATGCTGGAAAAGTTATCGTCTGTCAGAATGATGTCCGAGGCCTCCTTGGCTACATCTGTACCAGCGATACCCTGGCGAGAGACGGAAGCAAGAGATGCGATGACGACCAGGAAAAAAGTAGTGTGTGTAGTCTCTTCATCAACATAATCAAACCGTAACATTGTTTAAGGTGATCAAATAAGGAATAGGCTGAAGATCAAATAAAAACCTACCCTACATATGCCTATACATGTCATTTTGTTTGGCAAAAAACACTTTGCAATGAGCGTAAATCAACGATAACTAGCCCAAACAAACAAATGAAAAAGTTCCAGATTTAAATACATAAAACAAAATCCCACAACCATCATAAGCGTGTCATTATATGTAGATATGGATCAATAAATATTATACACTATATAAACCCATTGCATAACTTCATTCCACAGACAGAAGTGCACAGTCTTCACAGCACTGGATTGTTTTCAATTCAATATCCCTCAGTATGAGGCTGATTCTGCGTAATTATCATGTACAATTATTACATTTGGAAAAAGGGGGTTGGTAATAGAGTCAAGTTGGGGGAACAAACTGTGGTTTTGAAGATTGGACAAGTTACAAGACCCTGTCCGCGTGTCCCATCGTGTGGTTTAACGCATTTTGACCTTAGATCAGATTCTAAAAATGTCTTCTACATCCTGACAAAAAGCTATGTTTCTGTCAGTCGTTCTTCGATTTTTCAACAATAGCAGACCTACAAGCTTGTAGCTTGTAGATCTGCTATTTTTCAATAGCTAAAGCATAGCAAAGTGCTAACACCAAAAGGGGTTCCCGCCCAAAATGAATCATCATCACTGCTCAATTAAACAAAACGCATGTGGTCTCTGAGGCTGCTGTTCAATAAATGTCAATATTTTGTCTCCCAAATTCTAAAGGAGATTTACAGTACATTTATTCATCTTTATCTTTTCCTCCATTAATATTCAATATCCTCTGAATTATGCAAACGCTTTATCCACCAAAATGTGGGTAATCCAAACTATGAAATAACAATAAAAGAAAAACCTGACAATGTAAGAATCTACTTTAGACCTTCAGATGCTCCAACATGCTGTGGAGGAAAATGACACGTATGCTGAACATAAGCCATTTTGCACGATCAAAAGTGTTATCTGAGTTGAAATTGAATGGAGGGAGCTTTTTGTGTCAGAAATAATCTCTGTTGATGGGAATTGATTTGGGCTCAAATGAATCAGCTATTTGGGATAAACAATAAGCCACTGGCTCGCATAATGGCTGCTGGATCTGGCTGGCTCAATCAGACAAGATTCAATTTGAAAAACACAGGGTGGACTCAGGCCATACCGTATGGGCTGCTGGTTAACGCACCAGTGTTTCCTGGGGACTGAAATTCTAAACTTTGACTCGGATATTTAGCCCCTTTCTCCTCCTCACTCATTATGATTCAGTTAGTTGAGGTAGCTAGGGAAGCCTTCACTATGTTCAATTTCCTCCTGTTATATTTTTATATCCTATTGGTCTGAATATAAGACTACGTTTTTTCCAAAGGAAATATCCTAAAATCTGGGACTAGACTATTTGACATTCAATGTTCCTTTTCCACAAATGATTCTTGAATCATTGTCGTCTTATATTCGGTACAATTCAACACACACACACACACACACACACACACACACACACACACACACACACACACACATATATATATATCTCACACACACACACACACACATATATCTCTCACACACACACACATATATCTCACACACACACACATATATCTCACACACACACACACATATATCTCACACACACACACATATATCTCACACACACACACACATATATCACACACACACACACACACACACACACACACACACACACACACACACACACACACACACACACACACACACACACACACACACACACACACAAGCTGTCGGTGCTGCAAATTTAGGCCAACTCCTACCCCGGGCTATATCATTATCCTCTCCATTTTCAATTTAACTGCTTTTATAGGTTAGACTCTCAACCTCCGTCAAGCTGTTCATTTATCTGGTGTAAAGTGACAGTAGTGTAAACAGTGATGAAGTGGTAACGGTCTCTGTCTGTCCCTTCCTGACCTCACACGGCTTGCATAACCGCTAGAGTGACTGCTCTAAGCACTGACACCGATTAGATGTGCAGGTCTCTCACTCTCCCTCCACAGGGTGAGACCCTGTGGGCTTAACAGGGGCGGGGAAAAAGTACTCAAATGTTTTACTTAAGTATCAATATGGCAATGCAGTATTAGTTCAGAATTCGCCATTTACATGGTGCCAACACAGAATAAATCCATATACTCACAAAACAATACTGATTGGGTCGTGCAGCTGTCTGTCACAGCTGTAGCTGCAGGCTCCGCCCGGAGCCTTTAAAGCAGCCCACCAGCCGAAAAGACGTCATTCCTATCAACCAGTCCTTTTTCTGTGCTCTTTCTAAGCAAGAAGGGTAGTAAGGGCGATTCTCTCGCTCGATTCGCTTGATAAACTGAGGTTACTAAAGTAACCCAGAGTTTATCTAAGCTCATCTCGCTCAAGAATCGCCTAAGGGTGTACATAAACCCCCCGTATCACTACCACCAGTTGAAAAGGAGGCCCGACCCGGGATCCCTCCCCCAGCAGTCCCCTGCCCGTGGGGAGAAGGAAAGGCAAGGAGGCTATCTGGACCACAGGCCCAGTAGACAAGAACCTATCTAAGGAGCTAGCCAGCGTAAACTGTCTAAGCACTCAGACGCGGGCTGATGGTTCCCCATCTTATATGCCCTAGGATCTGTCTCCTGAAGTGAGCGTGTGTGACCGTTGTTCCCAACTGTCCCATCACCTAGCGGCAGCTCCCAGAACGGCGTGAGCAATTCCAAAAGATGCCACGTCCAAGTTATAGTACGTGGCGAAAGTCGAAGGGGACGACCAACTCGCCGCCGTACACACATCCTGAAGTGAGGCTCCCTTTGCAAGGGCCCAGGATGCAGACATGCCCCTCGTAGAGTGAGCCCGCAACCCCTCCGGGGGTTGTGCTCCTCTTTCGGCATAAGTCAACTGTATGGCTTCCACAACCCATTGTGAAAGTCTCACCTTGGTTATGGGAGTCCCTCTTCTCTGAGGGTCCCATGCGACAAACAACTGACTGCCCTTCCTAAAGGCAGCAGTCCTGTTCACATACAGTTTCAGTGCCCTGACAGGACAGAGACTGTTCAGTCTCTCGTCCTCCGCCGATGCGAACGGGGGCGGGTGGAAAGCCGCCAAATCTACCGGAGCACATCCGGAAGGAAAGTTCTTAGGCACGAACGACAGGTTCGGCCTGAGCGAAACCCTGTTATCGTTCCCACTGAACCTCATGCAGCTTGAGCTCACTAAGAGCGCATGCATGTCACTAGCTTAGCTGTAGCCAAGGCGACCAGCAGGGCGGTCTTTAGTGAGAGAAATTTCAAACCCACTGTGTCCAGTGGTTCGAAGGGGGCTCTTGACAGAGCGTGTAGCACCAAAGTCAGGTCCCAGGACGGAACTAGGATCTAGATACCGGCCGAGCACGCTTGACACCCCTCATGAACTGACGAATCAATAAGTTCTCACTTATTGGTCTGTTGTCCATACCAACATGGTAGGCCGATACGGCCGCCAGGTTGAGTTTGACTGAGGAGTTCCCCAAGTTTCTATCCAACAATTCCTGCAGGAAGGTTAGGATAAGAACCACCGAGGCTTGAAAAGGAACCGCCCGTTCCGGCCTCGCAGCACACCAGCGCACAAACACGTTCCAAGCCGTGTTGTACCGCTGTCTAGTTGAAGGGGCCCTGGCTCCCAAAATCGTCTCAATGACTCTAGGGGGCAAGCCTGTGGCTACTAGGGTCGACCCTTCACCGGCCATACCCAGAGATCTAGGTCCTGCGGGCGCGGGTGGAATATCTCGTGACCCGCCTGGGTAAGCAGATCCCTCCATAGAGGGAGCTGCCAGGGCCGGTCGTAGAGGAGGGGAAAGATGTCCTGCCTCCAGGATCCTCGGGCTGGCGCCACTAGGAGCACGCTCGAGCCCTGAACCCTCACCCTGGCTAAGGTGAAGGGAATCAGCTCCAGTGGAGGAAAAGCATAGAGTAGGCCCTGAGGCCACCGATGTGCCATCGCGTCCAGTCCCAACGTCGGTGAGCCTGTCAGGGAGAAGAAGAGTGGACACTTCTCGTTCCCGCCTGCAGCGAACAGGTCTGCCACCGGTGTCCCGAACCTGTCCCAGATCTGTTCCACTACACCCGGGTGTAGGGACCAGTTGCTGTAGCGGAGGGGGCCTCTGGACAACAGGTCTGCACCCGCGTTCAGAAGTCCCGGGTTGTGGCAGGCTGTCAGTGACAGAAGACGTCTGTTGCACAAAGTCAAAAGCCTGTATGCCAACGTGTGCAGGCGTAAGGACCTCAGTCCACCCTGCCTGTTGATGTAGCACATCGTTGTCGTGTTGTCGGTACAGACGAGGACATGACAACCCCGTATGAGCGGCTCGAACGCTTGCAGCGCGAGGAAGACCGCTAGGAGTTCCAGATAATTGATGTGGGCGGACCTCAAGGTTCCATCCCATATCCCTTTGGCTGACCTGCCTTCGTGGGTGGCCCCCCACCCACTCAGGCTCACGTCCGTAGTGACGACCTTCCTGGTCAACGGTAGACCAAGGGGGACTCCCTCCGTCAGGATCCGTCTGTCCGACCACCATCTCAGGGCGAGCGTGCATTCCCTGGGGATTGTCACTCGCCACGAGAGGAATCTGGTGGGCACCCGTAGAGACCTCAACCAGCACTGAAAGGGTCTCATGTGGAGTCTGCCCAACCGCACCAGAGAGATGGCCGATGCCATCAATCCCGCCATACGTAAGCAGATTCTGAGTGGCAGTCTGTGCCCTCTCTGGAACAGGGCCACGCACTTCAGGAAGGCGTCAATCCTCCCCGGGCTCCACCGAGCCGTGAAGGAGACTGAATCCAGTGCTATGCCTATGAAGTTGACCGACTGGGTGGGCACCATAACACTCTTCTCGTGATTTATGGTGAACCCTAGGGAGGACATATGGGACACCACACGAGTGGTGTTCCACAGTGCCTTCTGTGGCGAGCTCGCTCAGAAGCCAGTCGTCGATGTAGCTTGCTACACGTAGACCTCGTCGCCGCAGAGGGTCTAGAGCCGTCTCGGTGCATTTGACGAACACCCTGGGGCTCAGGGACATCCCAAAGGGGAGAACCGTGTACTCGTACACCTTCCCCTTGAAACCGAACCTTAGGAACTTCCTGTGAGGTGGGTAGATAGGGATGTGAAAGTAGGCGTCTTTCAGGTCTATAGATGTGAACCAGTCGTTCAGGCGTATAGAGCGCACAAGAGACTTGGCTGTCAGCATCTTGAAGTAGAGGACTTCTCCGAATGCAGGGGGTCTCATAGCGAACTGGAGCCTGTAACCTCTCGCTATGGTGCGGAGAACCCAAGGAGACGCTCCGCACAGTACCCACTGTGTCAGGCGACGCAAGGGGGGTTCGCAAGGGGGTTCTCCATCGCCAGGGGAGCGAGTCGTCGCGCAGAGCTGGCGCCCCATGGTGGACCAGAGAAAATTTCGGCATGACACGTCCTTGCCAGTGGTGTTTAGGCCCGCCACAAGGCCATGGTCCCGCCCCACTGTGTCGGAGAGCCCGGGGGCTACTCCTGGCAGTGGGTTAATCCCCCCCCGATGTTGTTGTTGTTTTGTTTTAATGGCGTGAAAGCCTTCATTACAGGAAATAAAACAGGTACAACATTGGAAACAACAACATGTCGATGGTCGGCCGCACCCGTGGTGACGCTCCGCATCGTGAGCCACCTCTTCCTGGGCGGTCTGAGTGTGAGAAGAACACTCAAATCCAGGCTCGGGGAGGGAGGGGAGACATCTGGTCTCGTCTCCCCTGGGACGGGGACGGTGTCACTTGCTCTGTGGCTCCCCACGGCCTCTGCCCTGGCCTCGTCTGGGGTCATGGGGCGGGCGGCCGTGGCCACGCCCAGCCGGGCGTCTGTCACGGTTGGGGGTGTTGGCCGAGGCACCGGACGGTGCCAGCTGGCCTCCTGCCCTCTCCTGGCGGGGCTTGGAGCCAGAGCAGTCACCCCTACCACCGCTGGTGTGTTGGGGTTGGCGTGCGGAGGGAGCTCTTGGAGGAGCTCGCTGTCCGTCGTCCACCTTGAAAAGCAGCCTATCTAGAATGCTAAGCATGCTAGGGTGGCATCGGCCATCCAACGAGGTTGCTACTCCCGACCTCGAAAAAGTTAGAACAACAGCTAAAGAAACCTAGCTTCACAATGTACATACCTGTAATGTTGAGGGAAGCAGTCGGTAGTCGAGGGTCGCTGGGGAACCACGTCGAGTGAGACTCGTGCCTTTGGCCGCTGCGTGAAGTAGTAGTAGCGGTAGTTGTCGGTGGAGGCCTAGGACTGCATCCGACATCCCGTTGTCGCAACCACCCGGCTCTGGGGAGCCTCGTTGGTGGGCCGACGAGATCCAGCCGGAGGGAGAGCAGCACCCAGAGCCAGCCGGCGAGGCCTGGCTGATGTCTTGGGTCTGGCTCCACAGGCCTGTTTACCAGTGTGGTGAAGAGCGTGTGGAGCTTGTTGTTGGCGGTCTGAGCCGCCTTCCTGGCAGGGGAGGAGCCCAGGAAGGACTCGTCATGGTGTCTCTGAGACGCGTCAAGGTTGAGGGGTCTGGAGAGAGAGGACGAGGTGGTGGGCCTAGGCCTCGAGGTTTGGGGCTGGTCGGGACAGCCGGGCTCGGAGGTGTCGACCAGGGACCTGTCTTGGTGACTCTTGACGCGTGAGATGCGTCAGTTTTTCTCCCCGTCTGCGAAGTAGAAGCAGCAGGGGTAGAGACCAGAGGTCTCGAGAGCCTGGCGAGCATGCTCTAGAACCAGGCAAACCATGCAGCGAGAGTGACTGTCCTCAGGGGACAGCAGGTTGCTGCAGTTGCATGAGAAATTCCCGGTGGCGTTCCTCTTTGGGAACCCGGGAGGGCTGTTGTCACCCCTGCTGAAGGTCCTCCTGGGTCTGGTTGTGCTGTGTAGCGTCACCGCCAGTAGCCATGTTGCCTAGTTTAGTTTTCCTACTGTCCACTGAGGTGTAATAAGGCTAGAAAACTAACCAGGGTCTTCCGACACAAGGAAGAGTCTTGTAGGTCATGCGCAGTTGTAGCTTAAAGAAGGAACCAGCAGTTCAAGACATTGTAGAAGCACTTCTCTTTTAAGTTATAATATAAAAATTATAAAGGAAGAAAAGTGGTGGTGGAGTAGAAGAGTAGGACTCGTGGTGCTCCACTGAAAATCAGCTGTCTAAACAGAGAGGACCACGTTGTGAAACTGTGGTCGGGCTGGTGCTGTTTAGGTCTGACGACACAGAGCGATGCGGTGGTTCGTTGGGTAGTGCGGGTTGCGTAGAGCAGGCCCGTGGCCTTCGATAGCAAACCGTGCCAAAAATAAGCTTGAGAAGCTGTAGTTAACGCCTGACGGCTGGAAACTAGCTAGTGTCTAGCGGAGCTAAAAAGCTATAGCTGCGTTAGCGGGAGCTAGCTAACCTAGGAAGGCTAGCGAAGCTGCGGCTGGATAGCAAGCTAGCGTTGTAACCCGGCTACGGTGGTTGCTTGTTGTTGGTGACGCTAAAATCAACGCCTAGCGGCTGAGGATTAACTAGAAACACCGGTAGCAAGCGAAACAGCGTTGCAGCTTGCTGCTTATGCGGGTTGTCTGTTGCCAGGGCCCTGTTGCAGTTGCGACTGAAACATACCCGCTGAGGGTCCTCCTGGGTCTGGTTGTGCTGTGTAGCGTCACCGCCAGTAGCCATGTTGCCTAGTTTAGTTTTCCAACTGTCCACTGAGGTGTAATAAAAGGCTAGAAAACTAACCAGGGTCTTCCGACACAAGGAAGAGTCTTGTAGGTCAAGCGCAGTGTAGACGCAGCTAGAAATATATATATACATATATAAATATGTATATATATATAATAAATATATTTAATATATGTTAAATATATATTCAATATATTTAATAAATAGCTACAGGACCACAAACAACAAACCATAGCTTACAGCAGCTGGTATTCCCAGGCGGTCTCCCATCCAGGTACTAACCAGGCCGGACCCTGCTTAGCTTCCGAGATCAAACAGTAGCTAGAGGCAACAGGAGTAGCCGATAGCAGCTAGAGGAGGCTGCCGCTAGAGGTAGCCAGAAAGGCTGCTAAAAGCAGCTAGCTAGTAGCTAGGGTCTTCCGACACGGAGCAACGTGCGCTACCAATCTAGCCGTGGGCCGTGAGGCCGTATGGAAGCCTGTGGTCGCGTGGAGCGTGGGGCTTCCGAGCCGACGGGGTCTTGCGACACAACGTAGTGAGAAAGAGCGTGGTTCAGCGCGGGCTGAGGGAGTCTGTAAAACTGCGTGTCAGCTAGTAGGGTCCCTAACAGGCTTACCAACTCACCGTAGCAGAGCAGCGCAGGTTGACTTCCGCGGATCGCTTCTTTCCGACGAGCGGCTGTCTCGTCCACTGTCGGCTGGCTCTTGTCCAAGGGCCAGGCAAAGCTTCGCGGCTAACGTGAGGTCTTCCGACGCTGGTTAGGCTAAGCCAGAGCTAAGCTAGAGTTTGTAGCTAAAGCTAAGCTAGCGTTTGTCAACGCTAATAGAGCTATGTTCAAGAGGCCTCTCGGCACTGCTAGAAAAAGCCCTAGAAACTTACCTCGTTTCTTTTTCTGTGTTCGTGAGTGTAAGACCACCGGGTTTCCACCGCGAATTCCAGGGTACAAGTGAGGGCACTCGTCCAAGGGGAATAATATTCTCAACGGAGTTAATGGTAGTCTTAGAAATACTTCTGTATCAGCGCAGAAAAAGGCAGGAATGACGTCTTTCCGGCTGGTGGGCTGCTTTAAAGGCTCCGGGCGGAGCCTGCAGCTACAGCCGTGACAAACAGCTGCACGACCCAATCAGTATTGTTTCGTGAGTATATGGATTTATTCTGCGTTGGCACCATGAAAATGGCACCACCCTTAGGCGATTCTTGAGCGAGATGAGCTTAGATAAACTGGGAGGTCGCGGTTTGATTGGCCGGGTCATCCCAAAGACTGTAAAAAATGGGACCCAATGCCTCCCTGCTTGGCACTCAGCATCAAGGGTTGGATTGGGGGGGTATCAACTACAAATGATTCCCGAGCACGGCATGGCTGTGGCTCACCGCTCCAAGAGATGGGTCAAATGCGGAGAACGAATCTCGCATACAGTAATGTATGTGACAAATAGTAGGACTTTAACCTTTAGGCATCAAAATGTACTTAACGTGCCAAAAGTAAAAAGTCCTCAATGTGAAGAAAAAAATAACGTTTGAAAATAGCCAATCTACAAGCTCACAACACGTCGCATCAGAACGCATTGTGAACTCATAGATCGGCTATTTTCAAATGGCCAAAATTAATATAGTTATGTTTTGTAATAATAATCCAAATCTACAAAATAACTGAAGCGGTCAAATAAATTAAAAGTACAATATTTGCCTGCTCCGAGATGGAAATACTCAAGTAAAGTACAAATACCTCAAAATTGTACTTAACCCATTCTGAACTGGAACCCCTTTTGGTGTTTTAAGCATTAAGTTATACTTAGTATATCGAGTGCCGCGCTACAAGCTTGTAGATCTGCTATTTGTGGAAAAATCTTGAAAATGTGGCACACATCTTTGAATATATACATTCTTTCACAGCAAACGTTTTTAAGTCATATTTTTGCTGCTGTGGGGTCCCTGGAACAACATATTTTCAGACGGGGGTCGGCGAACAATTACATATATGTTTGGGGGTCCTTCACACGAAAATGTTTGAGAACCTGGGTTTTTCAGAAAACCATTAGATTTAGAAGGCATTTGTGGAATCCTCCTCAGGTCTAAATGGGTACAGTAAATGTACTTAAGTTACTTTCCACCACTGCTTAATGGTATACATGTGTCTTGCTGAGCCTCTCCTAACGCCATTAGTCTCTCTCCTCCATGGCTAATGCATCTCTCTCCTGTGGGCTCATTTATTCACAGCCAGTTGCCCTAGCTAGCCGCAGGGTCTACCAGTTAGCCCAGCAGGGGCCGGATGAGGGTGCACCCCCTGCTGTTTGCCACTTTGAATCAATTAAAATAGAACAGCAACTTTGGCGTGGGTGAAAATTGGATATGTTGTAGAGGGACTGCAGCCAGAGTCACCGGGGAGTTAGTGAAGTAAAACAAATCTTGGCTCTCGTGCTCTGACTAGCACACACATTTACTGTGCTCAAAAGGCAACTCATTCAAGGTCAACTTTTTTGATTTATTCCGTTACACTGCTATCTTAATGAAGGAGCTGCCATTCATTTGGAGACTTATCGGGTATGCGATTAGGCTAAATTACTTTTTCACAGCAGCATTAGAAATATAATTACATTGTTAGTCTCTCGCTAACACAACTGCACTGAGAAAATAAGCTTGGCAAAATACAACAGTCAAGGTTGGGTCATGGAATCATTTAATGGAAAAAAGGTTGTTACCATGGCAAATCCAACATCAGCCTTCTTGAGGGCAGGTCCATCGTTAGTGCCGTCTCCTGTTACAGCCACCACCTGCCGTGTTTCCAAAACACAGCTATCAATGATACCTGAGTTAGAAAACAAAGACAAAGACACAGGAACATCCTCAGTATTCATTTACCGGTAACTCTGTACAAATGTATCAGAATTTAGTTACATTTACAGTCTGAGTTAACACTGATGATTTGTGATAGGACATGAAGGATACTTGAATTCAGTCGCTTTCGTAACTATGCTTTGGCCTATTTAGATACATTTTTTCTGACCCATTCACACTACAATCTACAGCAGAGGTAGGCAACCTTTGGAACTGGTACAATGGCACAAAGGAGGGTGATCATTGGTACACTGGCATAAGTGTGAGAGAGAGGATTTTGGATTTAAAATAAACAATTTAAACAGAATGTAGTAAAATAAATCACACCAGTGTGAACCAAGTGGTGCAACTCCCGTCTATTGGTTCTCTGTATCGTTCCAATTTGTATCATTCCAATTTCTTCTCTGTATCGTTCCAATTTCTTCTCTGTATCGTTTGCGTCCAGCAGGTGGCAGCCATGTCACATACTTCTCTCGTTCCAATTTCAGCATGCGCACACCACTCGTACTCACACAGGTACATCACAAACAGGTACACATGTACACGGACATTGCATGCTGGATGTAGAAGTGGTTGCACCACTTAAAAATTAAGTCTGATACATTTATGTCAATTACATCCTCTGACTGGGGAAGGAGTCTGGGAGATAGGTGGGTTATTATATTTCAAAAGAAGGGAAAGGGTTCATGGCTAATCAAAACATGTTGGATTCAGGAAAGCGGGGTATTTGTCACAGTGATAATTTACACTCTGCATTTAACCCACCCTAACTCTTAGGGGGCAGTAGGCATTATTAATATAGTGCCCAAGGAGCATTGAGGGGTTAAGTGTCTTGCTCAGGATCCCGGGGCCGGGTAGGGAACCAAGGTTCTTCTGATTCCCAGACGGCATCTGTACTAGACAGTGGCCTTGTGGTTAGAGTGTCCGCCCTGAAACTAGGAGGTCGGGTACGATCCCCAGCCGGGTCATACCAAAGACTGTAAAAATGGGACCCAATGCCTCCCTGCCTGGCACTCGGCATCAAAGGGTTGGATTGGGGGGGTCAAATCAACTAATCAAATGATTCCCGAGCGCGGCATGGCTGCAGCTCAATGCTCCTTGGCTGCGGCTCACTGCTCCAAGAGACGGGTCAAATGCAGAGAACAAATTTCATTAACGTGCGACACAAATCGTACGACTTTAGATATTCCCGCCCCTGCCAGTCTACTGTAGAGCTGTAATATTTCAATTAATTAAATAATAATTGAATATTTAAATGTATGATATACTACATTTAATAAATACCCTTTGTTTAGTGTGTTATGGTCATGACTCACCAGGTTCCTGGATGGCTTGATTCTAGGCTTAAAATAATTGATATAAATATTTTGGTAAATCTCGATGGGAAAAATGAATGGCAGATTTTTCAGTGGGTCCAGAAAATCACGCCCCACTGCTATGCTCCATAGCAGAGTGGTTGGGGCGCGTACTACATAGGCCTGACAGTGAGTCCCTATTTCGTACTACATAGGCCTGACAGTGAGTCCCTAGTTCGTACTACATAGGCCTGACAGTGAGTCCCTAGTTCGTACTACATAGGCCTGACAGTGAGTCCCTAGTTCGTACTACATAGGCCTGACAGTGAGTCCCTAGTTCGTACTACATAGGCCTGACAGTGAGTCCCTAGTTCCATTCCCAGGCTGACCGGACCATGACATGTTCCCCGTCTTTCTCCACTGTGTCAAATAAAATGTGGGCTCAGAGTGTTTGCTGGCACACCCTTCCCTTAATCAGAACCTGCAACTGTGTGTACACCACTCGTTCTCCTTGCAACCACCCAACCATCAATGAGATTAAAAATAAGAGCGGGACTTTGAAGAAGACAGTCACGAGGATAAAATATGCCGCACTCAGAACTGCAAGTAGGGCTCTGAGCCTGCATGCATACACAGTATGTATTTGGCTTCAGATGTGGCTTTATTAATGCAGGAAAATGCAAGCGAACATGCAGATGAAAATGCACAATTTAGCCAGAGCAACTTATAAGTGCAAGATCTGACTAAATAAAGCAAATCCTAGTGGAATATTACTAAACCAAGGGATCTACTGTAATTGAGTGTAGATTATCACTCCAAGTCTACATTTGCAAAAGCATTGACCTGTTTACCAGCCTCAGGCCAGGCTGCACCAGTCCTTGCCTAGGGCTTGGGTCGGACATCGAGGGCAACCTCACTGGTGGGTAATCATTTATTTATCACAAACACAGCCCTATTTATTCCCAAAGTAAAAGAGAGAATAGCATATGATCAACATTCACTTTTAAGGAAAATGCAACGAATCGATATAGTTGATGCTGAAAATATTGAACCAATGGAAAGTAGTAAAAACACTTTGGACAAAACCTCGTATCTCCATTGGACCCTCAAACTGTCTCCACCACCTCTCTCCCTCTCATGCAAGTCATTGACAATATATAAAGTCACTGCACCAACTTCGATGAGGCAGTATTGCTTTGTCTTCAAAATGGAAGTTGTGATCACACAACACTGTAACATGAGAAATGCGTCTGCATTTCTTCCATTACTATAGCGCCTTTATCGAAAGTGCTCTACAGTGCGTTTTACATGCACATTCAGTTCAGTGTAGGGGTTCAGCGTCGGTTCAGTTCAGGGGTTCAGATGTCTTGTTCAAGGAAACTTATAAAGACAAAGCCAGGAGGGGCCGGGATCAAACCAGGAACTTTCTGTTTCCCCAAACATCCACTCCACCTCCCTCATCTGCAATCCAGAAGAATATCAAGGTAGCTGATGGACTTACCCTTGACTAGTGTGTGTTTGTCCGTCGGGGAGGAGCGAGCCAGCACGCGTAGCTTCGGCCAAACCTTATCCAGACGCTCTTGCTCCACCTGGAGTATGGAATATCAGCATATCATGTATTATTTTAACCCATTCTGACCCGAGATCAGATTCTAAAAATGTCTTGTACATCCTGACAGTTTTCTGAAAAAGCTATGTTTCTCTGACGTTCTTCGATCTTTCAAAAATAGCTAAAGCATAGCATGATGCTAACACCAAAAGAGGTTCCCGCCCAAAATGGGTTAATTCCCTCAGTCCATTATGTGCCTTCACCTCATGTACTTGAACATTTCCCTTTCCTTTCCAGATTAAATGTCCCACAGTGATAGTTATTGTACCGGTACTTAATAATATATTACATTTTGATTAATTTTGAGTAACTAGACCTTACCCACAAAATTATGTACAGTGTGGGTGATGCAATGTAATAGATCAAATTACTGATTGGGAGGGAATTGGCCTGTCTCACTATAGCACACGTAGGCTCCGCTATCGCAAACATAGCTGATTTATCCCCCAAAAAGCATGTTTTTGCAATAAACGTTTTAAAATTTCGCATTTGCGGTGCCCCCTATGGATGAAAATGGAATTGCTTTGGACTCTCCGGTGGTTAAACCACCCTGAACATGTGAATGAAACTCACTAACTTTGGATGCCGATTACTATGAAAATTCTGCCTGTGGTGTTTTAATCGGATAGGACCAGAGATCATGTGTACTGTTTTTTTAGAGATCTGCACAGAAGCTGTAGGTGGAAGAGCAAAAAGCGTGTTCTGAAGAAAAGTAGAAATGGCAGAAAATCTATCCTATATGACCCAAGGAATCAAGGGAAAGTGAAATTTAGATTTTTACGACCTACGGTTCAAGAGTTATAAGGCGGAACTTAAAGTGGGCAGTCATAGCGCCGACTGATGTAATTATTTATTACAATAATTGTAATAATTATTATGAACCTCCCCTCTAAGTGTCGTAACTGTAGCTCCGATGGTTTCTGAGAGAAAGAACACTTTATGTGAGTTTTTGCATTTTCCCATGTAAGTGGATGGGTAATTTTATGCACTAACAAATTAATTATAAATCAATCATTTGTTAAAGTGAAAAAAGGGCTTCGTTAAGACCCCAGTAATATTATGGTCAATGCCTGTGTGAAAAGTGGGAGCGATTGGTGCAGGTGCACCACTGCTCCAGTGTCTAGCCTCACCTCTCCCTGGTCATTACGGATCTGCTGGTTAAACTCTTTGCCTTCCATACACAGCCAGTCTTCGCCAGGCGTCAGGATGCCACACTTGATTGCAATGGCGCGTGCAGTATTGATGTTGTCTCCAGTCACCATGCGCACAGTGATTCCAGCACGCTGACACTTTTTAATAGCGTCTGGTACCTGGAAAAGTGTAAACATTAGAAATTTATTTTTAATCAACAATGGAAATGAGTGACCAGCCAAACTTCATCCTAAGAGGTTTCTTTTAACCCATTTTGACCTGAGATCAGATTCTAAAAATGTCTTCTACATCCTGACAGTTTTCTGAAAAAGCTGTTTCTATGTCAGTCGTTCTTTGATTTTTCAAAAATAGCAGACCTACAAGCTCATAGCGCACCACTCGGTGGCGCGCTATGAGCTTGTAGATCTGCTATTTTTCAATAGCTAAAGCATAACGTAATGCTAACACCAAAAGGGGTTTGCGCCCAAAATGGGTTTTAATAAGGCAGTTGGCAGTTTACTCCACTTAGTTTCTTTTGAGTTAGACAAACAGTATAGTTACTGTATTTGTTTATTTGCACATTTGAAAACTACATACCAAAAAAAACATAGTATAGGGTTGTGCAGGTGAGATTTACAAAACCCTGTCGGGTTTATAAGTAGGGAAGCTTGCCCAATTCCTCTAAAGATCTGAAATATATTTGATGTGAGTTTATATACAGTAGATTGGATTGCTAATATATGAGCATGAAGGTATTTTTTGGGCTTATATTTTTTTAAATAACCAAAAATATATTTTTTAGAATCAAAATGCCATTTTATCAACAAATAATTGACTAGCCAAAGTGCTTTGATTCATTCAGTTTAAAAAAAAATCCACCCAATGCACAAACTTCCATTTGTGCATTGTAAGCACAAGGGAAGTGATGGTGAAGTGAGGAAACGAAAGTGCAAGATGTTTGACTGGAGGGTCACAAACATCTTAAAAGACAAATGATTGCATAAGTTGAAAGCATTGCTTCAAGACAATGAAAACTACCGCTGATATCTGTGCTGTGTGTAAATAATTGGCTTTGAAATGGGGTATAATCGCAACCTCATTGGTATGAAAGCTGTGGTCACCGTTATGTATACTTAATTATTTGCTCTGAAAGTATATTTGTGAAATAAATATTGAATCAGATAAACACACCAGAATGAAAATTTTTAGTGATGAGAGTTTGTACATGATCACATTCAGGTTAGTCTCAAAGCTGTGTATATTTCCCAACAACATCTAAATGCATTGCAGATCATGTGTGAATATAGCATTAGAGATTGTGCTTCTCTTCAGGAGAATTCCCTGGAACTCTGGGCTGATGCTGCTCCTGGGTGTGGACATTGAGAGTCTTCTTTATTTAATTTCTCCAACTCATTGCCCTCTTTTTTTCCAGCTCTGATCTCTTGCTCCATTTGCATTCAGGCTATTATCTTCATCACTGATAGTGGAAGTGTGTGTGTGGGGCACTGTCAGCCTCTGCCCTGACCTCTGAACCCACTGTGTGTGGTACAGGGAATACATGGTGTGTTATTGGCGTGTGATACAATATGTGGTTTCCTAAAATTAACCTCCCTCTGCTTGCATAGTCACTCCTCATTAGAGTGATCCGATTACTTATTTATAGATCATTTGGAGACCTGCCACGGCGGATGCTTTGCAATGCATAAACATATCTTTGAGCACGCACGCAGGCACGGCGCGCACACATTGCGCACATGCACACGTAAGAAAACCAGGTACACATTTTGAATATTTAAACTATAGATTATTTGCCATTATGAAAGGAAATTTCACATGAACGCAGAATAGAAAATAATGCATATTCATGCTGTAGTAGGCTATACAGTAAGTATAATACTAGCTCTTAATTAGACCCATTTTGACCCATGCTTTTTATGCGATGTATTCCCATGCTTTTTTGTTCTTGCTTAATGTCAGTCGCTCTGGATTAAGAGCGTCTGCTAAATGCATACATGCGTAAATTGTATTTTCTTCTCTTTAAGTGTAAAAGCAGAGGTAAGCATGTGGTAAGTAGTAAAGTACATGAGAACTGTCTTTACGGCAACTATCTGAAGGCTAAAAATCTAAATGGTTAGAAGGAATGGTTTATATACAGTAGCATTGAACACATTTATCAGACGTGTTATCTGACATTCAGTTGACCTTTCAACCCATTTGGGAGTTAAGAGTGAACCCCACTGTCTTTGAAGCTATTTTCAACCTCTCTTATGCATTAGCAGTCTTCTCTTGACATTAACAACTGTAATTACTCTTAATATGTCACCTGTGACTGTGACCCACTGGGAACCGGTAGGACTTTAAATATGATGAGCTTACCAGGTCATCGAATACAAACTACAGTATACTATATACCCAATATGACTAATCCAATTAATTTCTAACATATAATTTGATTTATTAGAAATGCAATAAAACCACTGAGGGCAGCAGTTAGAGGATGACACAATAAGATCCTACTGTATAGGACTTATTTCCATTGCGCTCCTCTTACAAGCAACAGTTAATAAGTTAAAAATACTGTATTTAAAATACACAATCATTGTATGTGAGTGTGTGGGGGGGGGGGGGTGTTAACCTTGCCACCTACCTCAGGTCGCACAGGGTCTTCGATGCCGACAACAGCGATGCAGGTGAGTTCATTGAGGATGTCATTTTCAGCGTCCCAATTTGGCTCGCCAGCGTCAGCAGGAAAGTCCCTGTAGGCCACACAGATGGTCCTCAGCCCTTCACAGGCCATGGGCTCGATCACTTTACGCACCATCTCATCGCGATCCTTAGGTTTGAAGATTCGTGGCGCGCCCTGGGCGTTCAGAATACGGGAGCATCTAAGACAAGAAGGGGAAGAAAGACAAGGAGCACATCTGTTTGGCCAGAGTAGAAATCTCCAACAAGGTGCTCTTTGGTACAACTGGTTGACAGAATTGATGCTCAAAACATGTATACATATATACAAATAAAGATGAGACCAAGGTACCGTTAATAAAAAGCCTTTAATGTAAAGTGGCTAATACATTGCAAGATTTAAATGCACTACACGTTGCAGCACAACTGCCTTCATCAGGGTGACTAACAAGATTGCAGATAAAACATGATGGCTTTTACAGGATATGACACAGGTTAATTACCATACAGATTTATTTTGTGTGTGTATGTGTGTGTGTGTGTGTGTAGTGGTATATGGTAGGTTTTCATGGTGGGTTTTGTGAGGCTCAACTTCTTGTTCTCTTGGTGTGTTTTTTTGCCCGCCACCAATCCGTATGGCAATTAACCTATGTCATATCCTATAAAAGCAATTTTTTGTGCTATCTGTAATTTTGTTAGTCACCCTGATGAAGGACTTTGTGCCGCAATGCATAGGTGCATTTTAATCTTGCAATGCATTAGCCACTTCACAAATAGCGGAAATCATACGACAAATGAGAAAAATAGAAGATCTACAAGCTCACAATGCTGGCATCACGTCATGAGCTTGTACGTATTTCCGCTATTTGTACCATTTCTGAAAATCTTAAAAAAAAAAAAAGAGAAATAATAAAGCTAGGGCAGAGAAAAGGCAAATTGGCTGCCTCTAACATTCTTCAGGCATCTTCTATTAATAGGAAGATTCTTTCATCATCCATTTATTGATCTACTTCTACTACATCCAACCATACTGTATATTCATTCATTCATCCATTCACTCTCTTCATTTCAGACATGCCCAGTCCCCGGCCTCCCTGCATACTTGCGCAGTACGATCTCGGAGGCGCCTTTGCTGTACATGCGGAAGCTTCCGTCCGCGTTCTTGATGACGGTGCTCATGGACTTGCGGGCGGAGTTGAAGGTGTACACTTTGTAGAGGCTCTCCTCTGGGATCTCGTCTCTGACGGGCTGGTAGTCCCTCTTCAGCTCCAGCACCAGGCCCAGCAGGGAGCACTCAGTCTTGTTGCCCACGTGGCGGGGCAGGCCACCCTCCTTCTCCGGTACCTGTACAGTCAGGAAATGGCAAGATGTGAAGTCTCTATATCGGTGGTTCCCAAAGTGGGGTCCAGGGACCCCCAGGGGTCCTTGAGGGAGTTCCAGTGGGTCCCCATGCAGCTAAATGATAGTTTGGAGTTTTGCAATTCTGAGAGTGTACAAATGGAATCATTTGGAACCAAATGGTTCCAAATGGTGGGGGGGGGGGGGGGTACTGTGCCCTGTGGCCGCGGGGGGTACTGCGCCCTGGGAGCGTTTTCGCATTTTTAATTCACTAATTTTAGCATTTTCTATTCACTAATAAATTCACTATTAATTTATAATTAGTTAAATTGGAAAAAGGTCTTCGTTAAGACCTGGTCAATGCCTGTGTGAAAAGTGGGAGTGATTGGTGCAGGCAGTGAGGAGCTACGGCAGTCACAGTGACACACAGACAGACACAGACACACATTCAGACATTGATTGAATTATAGTATGATGATGATGATAAATTGGAGTCCCAGAGATGGAAATGACATTAAATGGGGGTCTATAGACTAATGCATGTCAAACTCGGGGTCCTTGAAATTAAACGGGTTGAGAATCACTGCTAGAGCTGTAAAAATCTTCTCTTATGGGGGTCCCTGGCATATATTTTCTAATGGGCGTCCACAGGCTAATAACATGAAAAAGTTTGGGAACCACTGCTCTATATAACCAGGTTTTAGTGTCATATTACAGTGCATTATGTGGGAGATGCAAAAAAAAACACGGCAAACAAGCACACAAAGAAAACAAGTACCTGGTTTTCTTTGTGTGCTTGTGTGTCGGAAGGATATTTAAAGCAAAAACATCTTTGTGTCTTACGTACTGCATGTAAAATGATACCTGTGACATAGTTACACAGCCTTTATCTTATTATTGTTTGACGATTGCAACTGCTCTTTCCTGGAGCGTGGCGAGGGTCAGAGTTGCTATACAAGTGGCATGTATTGGATTACTGTATGTACTGTATGTGCAAGATAATAAAAAAACATAAAACGGAACTCCTGGGCCTGGGCCTTGGCTCAGCGGTCCAGGCATCTCTCTCCCCCCATTTCCTGTCAGCCTAGTGTCACCCTATCCCTCTATGAAAAAATAAATGTGAAAGCCACAAAAAAGATTAACTTATGGTCAAAAAGCACTCCCTGTGCGCACACGAGTATGTGTGTGTGTGTGTGTGCGTGCACACGTGCATGTTTCATATTCCTCGTTGTCCAGTGGGATGTGTACTAATCTGGATATCCACTCATTCATGTGCAATCACCTTATGTGCACACATATGTTCCTCCACCTCTCTAGCCAAGATCTTCAGTGCATGTGTGCGCATTTCTGATGTACAGCACGGGTTAGTACAGTTGGTTTCAACCTTTTTTGTATCAGAGTCCCCTTGCAAATCTTGAAAGAGAATCGTGGGCCCACCCTTCTAATCATGGGTGTCACGTGCATTTTCAGAGCATGCTTAACTTAACGAATCAGTTAAGTTTTGGGCGGGAACCCCTTTTGGTGTTTTAAACATTGTTATAATTTAGCTATTGAAAAATAGCAGATCTACAAGCTCATAGCGCGCCACCGAGTGGCTGCTATTTTTGAAAAATCTTGAAAATGTGGCTCAAATCTTTGAATGTATATTCTTTCAGAGTGAACGTTTTTAACTCAAATCTTTGCTTCTGAGAGGTTCCTGGAACAACATATTTTCAGATGGGGGTCGGTGGCCAAATACATATCATGTTTGGGGTCCTTGGCATGAAATATTCAGCACCACTGCTATAGAAACATGAGGTTTTTCAGAAAAATACATTTTAAAAATATATTTTTTTTTTAATTTCGACGTCAGGCCTAAATGGGTCAAGTTAAGCATGCTCTGAAAATGCACCATTGACTTCTGCCACCATTGACTCCGGCGCTGCAGCGGCAGTGCCAACAGAATGCACAAAAAAGGCTTTTTCAAGCCACCGCCGATCACCTTCGTCAGAAGTGCTAATATGCTAACCGGGACATCACCTCAATCTGAGGCTCAATTCCGAGAAACACTGCTAAAGATTGTGCGCACATGTACAGTATGTGCATGAGCTTTTGGGAAGAATCATTGCCTAGGGACAGGAAGCTAAAATACGGTAAAAATAATATAATTAATTCTGGATTCATAAAAGACGAGATTTCTCGTCTTGGCACAGCCGGGTTTGAGCTCTATATACAAGATTACTCGAATCTGGCATAGATGTGTTACGGCTTTGATCAATGAACTAACATTGCATCATTTAAGTTCCTATTTATTTAACGCATCCCTTACCAGGTATTCATTCATTCTTGCGCCCCTGCCGAGGTCTTTTCACTCTGAGCTTTTGTTTTGAAGGAGAAATAACTCCCAGGCTGTGAACCGGAAGTGAAAACCTGCCTTGTAACCTACATTTTGTAACCGTGATCAGCGGTTTAGTTATCGTCCGTGAACAAAGATTGTTTTAATTCAAATCGGAATCTGGGAAAAGAATCAGAGATAAAAGCATTTGAGCCAGGCAAGAAATGACTCGAGTCATTATACTGTATCAGCTTGCATTCCATTCTCTTGCACATTTTACCTTAGTGGGACTTTCTGTAGTCGTGTTTGCAGTCTATAGTCATGGTGTGGTGGGGGAGAGGAGAGCGGGCTTAGTGTCCCATTGGGGCTAGTGCCAGACAATCATGACATTCTCGTGACTAAACATAGAAAGTCAGATCATTGATCAGCTCTGGAAGCTGATAAAAATGCAAACTGGAGGTGGACGGGGGTGGCCATCTTGCTTCCGGTGCATTGCCCTAACTTAATCACTTAACTTAATCAAAACTAGAAAAAGTGCCCTTCTGGGCACAGGTCTCCACCAGGATAGGAATGTAGGACATTGCAGCTTGCCTTCATCTGGTGGTTGGATAAAAGGGCAACAAAAGTAAACTAGGGAGTTGGCATACAAAGTTATCCACAGATCCGTGTAGTTAGAGGTAAAAACACTTTTCGGCCAGTTATAGCGCCACCTTGAGGCTGAGTTGAAATTGTTCATGTGGCATTTCGTCCTCGGCCTAGTGGGAATGTGGGTGCACAATTTAACGGAAATCACGCGATGTGTTCATGATTTGCAGCATTTTGTTTGAAACTGAGCACTCCTGTGAACTTTGGAAGCCAATCTTAACCAATCAGGATGGAGTCTGAGAAATCTGAAAGACCGGTTTTGTTGAATGGCTCTAAAGAGACTGTGTACCAATTTGCGTGATGTTTGGACAAAATCTGTAGGTGTACTGTGCAAAAACTTGTTTTGCACAAAGCGGCCTCCTGGTGGCGCTATAACAGGCCGTTCTGGAAAGTTTGGGGCAGAGGTTCATCGTTGGCATCCAGGGAGTGTGTGTGCAAAATTTGGCATCGACCGGGTTAACGGTGGCCGAGATTAGCTGCTCACGGACACACACACACACACACACACGCACACGGACGGACGGAGTGCAAAACATACTCTATTTTTACGTCAGGCTACGGTGCTATTTGAAAAGACGATCAGTGTATGTGTTCGTTCAAATCTTAGTGTATTGCCTATTATTTGGGGGCCTACTTGCAATGTCCTCATGGCCCATGGCTCACAGGTTGAGAACCACTGGGTTAGTGTATATACACAACACACATGTGGCTTAGACACCAACATTGAATTGTTTACACTCCCGCATCCCGTAGCCAAGTACATTGAAGACTTGGGTAAAGGTGATCCTTGTCCAGGCATCAGTGTGTGTGTGTGTGTGTGTGTGTGTGTGTGTGTGCCCGGCCGGTATCACTATACTTATGAGGGCAAGATGTGTCCACGTATAGCAGAACTTGATAAATTGAGCTTGAGGGGGACCATTTCCCTGGGACCCCACAGGTGAAATATTGTGTTTATGGTTAACAAAAGATCTTTAGAGCTAAGGATAGGCTACAATTAGGAAAGTTTTCAGATTGGTGTCAGGGATAGGATTAGGCATTTAGGTGTTATGGGGTAGACGACAGGGTTAAAAATGGCACACACGAAAATCTTTAAAATGGAATTCATAAAGAAAAATAGCCATCCTAAAAGGTTGCAGTCCTCTTGACCTCCTTAATACCAGACAGTGTGTGTGTGTGTGTGCGTGTGTGTGTGTGTGTGCGTGCATGCGTACGCAAGTGCCTGCTCTTCTGCAATGATACATCATCATAATCCCATGTCCTCACCAGGATCTTGGTAGTGTAAGCAGAGTTGATGGAGATACTGTTGACCAGGACCTCCAGTGTTGCTGGTTTAATGGCCTCTGGCTCGGGCACCGTTCTGTAGTGCGTGTCCCCTATGTAGGCCTGGACCACGGTCATGCGGTTCATTGTCAGCGTGCCCGTCTTGTCGGAGCAGATGGCCGTGGCATTGCCCATGGTCTCGCAGGCGTCCAGGTGACGAACCAGGTTATTATCTTTCATCATTTTCTACGCAGAGAAAGGGAGGGGGGGAAGGGGGTTAGTTGTCAACTTTCACGCTTTATTTGATTTGGCCTTAAGGAGGCACCCTTTTGACATTGTAAACTAATCCCTGGAAAAAGAAAACATAAGCGTAAAGGAGCATACGATCTAGAGGAATACCTTAAGAAGCAAGCAAATATCACAATAAAGATTTATGAGATGTATTATAGAAATCAAACAATTATTAAAGATAAATAAAAGGCAAGATCATTATGATTAAAAAAAACAACACCGCCCACATTCATTACAGGATTACCTCGAGGGTATAGAACAAATAAGCCTAATTTGAGATGGTTTATTTGGTATTTTCGTTCTGAGATGGTTTATTTGGAACCAAATTTGGTTCCATTTGTACACTCTCAGAGTTACAGACCGATAAAGGTCCATTTGGTTTCAAACTATAATTTAGCTGGGGACCCCCTGGAACACCCTCAAGGACCCCTGGGGGTCCCCGGACCCCACAATATGTATTCATCCAACATTAACTTAACTTGCTTGTATTGTTGAAAATGCTAGAAATGTTTCAATATCTTGAGCGGTATTAATCCATTCTGAGTGGGTTAAGGGCTAAATGTTGTGTACATGCACATACAATGTGCTAGGGATAAAAAACAGATCTTAGACAACCTGGAGGGAATGACCTGTGTGTATTGCACTCTGTGAGTGTACAGTTGTAACAACATGGACCCAAGAAATGTGTACACTCTACAGTGCTAAAACATCACTGAAAAACACGACTGAGTTTGTTTGGGGGTGTTTGGTCATCACCTTCACAGAGTACGCCAGGGAGATGGTGACGGCCAGGGGTAAGCCCTCCGGCACCGCGACCACCAGCACAGTCACACCGATGATGAAGAACTTGACAAAGTACTGGATGTAGATGGGTGTGCATTCCTTCAGCCAGGGTCGGCCTTGCACGCCGAAGGTGTCCACCGCAAAGTACAGGATCAGAATGATGACCGTCACGGCAGACATGATCAGACCTGGGGTGGACAGGGAGAGAGTTAAAGGGAAGGTCATTCAAATACACAGCATACAAATTCAATACTTTGTATTTGGTACCGTAGATGCTCAGCAAAGTTGTACGACAGTGTATAAATACTTTTACAATACAAATACATTTAGTGTGTATATGTGTGTGTGTGTGTGTGTGTGAGAAAATAAGTGCAATGTGTCGGTTACTGTATTAAGTTGGCACCTCCCATCACAGATGTTTGGTTGAATTAGAGCAACTAAACTTAAAGCCTTTTTTTAAAGGCTCAACTATGAATGTGTTCACCCACTTTGGGTGATATTAGGAGGCTGGACACTAAAAAAGAATCCGATTGCGAAATGCATTAAAATACCAATATTTTCTGTAGATTTGTTTCAGTAATGTTACCTCTGTGTTTTGTTTGCATGTGATTTATTCATAAACATGGTAACACAGTAACCACTTTTACTCAATCACCGAGTATTAACTAATAAAGTAAGTAAAATATAAACTATGTTTAGACATGTTTGGTTTTAACTGAAGAAATGAACTACTAGGTAAAGTAGGTTATGCACACATTATGGCAAGCTAGTAGGCTGGATCATTATGTTTAATTTATAGCCTGTCAGACACAGCAGACAGCACAGCATAAATCTGCTTTGTCGCGTGTTGAAAATCAGCAACAACCTTGTGACGCAGTGTGAGATTATAGACCTGTCATAAAGTAGAAGTCAGGCTTTTGAGACTTGAGAAGATTGATAAGAGACGAAGGCATCGCTGAAATGAAATTATATTAGACCACATTACCCAGGATAAATAAGGTCATGGTCTGTATGCAAGTGTTTTTGCTCCACATTCTATTTCTGTACAGGAATTAAAGGGCAAATTATCACTGAACCTGGTGCATGGCTAAAAAATACCACACTTACACTTATGAAAGCTCATGAGTGTATTAAGGTCAACTCAAATGACACAGTAAATGCATTCAATTCCTGAGTAGATCGTGTTCCCAGTAAAATGTGTACCTAATAAAACAGAGTGCATTTATGACCAGCCCTCTGGCCTCTTCACTGTCTCGCCACTTTGCAAAAAGCACTTAATATGTTTTAACAAAATGCCGACCCAGTTTGCCACTTACAGACACATTAACCCCAAAACACATTTGGAGTTCCATGCAGTGCAGGATATCAGAGATTAGTTCGCCATAATCTTACTGTCGCTTCCAGGACAGTCTAGCATTTTTGTACATCAAATATTGAGAGAAATGTGTCAGAACACATGTCAATAGTCACCCAAATCTGTTAGGAAATAATCATAAAGTTTGTCCAATGCTATTTCAGAAGCATTCACATTCACTTAGAATGCACTTTCTATGTTGTTTGTATTATTTCACTATCAAATGATATTAGCAGTGTATTACCTTCCTGTGTTTTCTCAGCTTTAGGAACTGTTCCTGAGCAATGTGGCCCATGGTTCAGGAACCCACCTCCTTTTTCTGCAGCATGAGCCAGCTTGATGTACAAGTACATCCTCTGGACATATGTCACGGACTTTCCCCCGACCATTAATGCCGAGTGACAAGCAGGCATGCACTGTGTACTATTTTCTTTTAGTATCTGGTATGGTTCGGCCGAGACCTTCCAGTCTCAAGAGTGGAAACTTTGCACACAGGTGTTTCACACACCTTAAACCAGTGGCTTTGAACCAGTGGGCCTTGAGGGGGTTCCAGATGTTCCCCAGCTAAATGATGGAGAGTTACTAACCAAGATCTTTAACTCTTGAGTGTAAAATGAAACCAAATCCATTTGGTTTCATTTTACGCTCTCAAGAGTAAAATTGTTGTTACGTGCCTGTACAAGAAGTGTACACAATTCAACATTTGCCTGATATCTCTTCTATGGTAGACTACCAACATCAAGGCAGCATGGAATTGTGGACAAAATCTTGTCCAGTGACAACAAAATATTATTTAGTTTTGGATCCGAGAGGCTAAATCTCATCAAATAGTGGTCCGTGGCTCAAATGTTTACAATGTGCCCATTGGTGTGTCTTGGGCACAGAAAGTCAGAGATGGGCCTACTGAATGTGTGGGTGTTGTGTTGTTCTCACCGGCCTTTCCGATCTGCACGGCCAGCCTGGTGAGCTTGCCCTGTAGCACCGACTTATCCTTCTTGGAAACGTGAACTTTCTTCACAGGCTTGGCCTCTTCCTCCTTCTCCGCCTCCTCGCTCTTCAAGGGCTGGATCTCTAGTGCAATGCCATCTTGGGTCTTAGCTATGAGGTGGGAGAGGTGGAGGGGGTGTTGGTGGGAGGACAGACACAAGGGAAGACGGGCAAGGTGGAGAGGGTTGGAGGCAAAGGTATGAGGAAGATGTATGAGGGGGGTGGGTGGTGGGGCGTAAGGGTACATAGTTTGGAGAAGGACAGGGAGAAGGAACGTGGAAGAGTTGACATGAGAGCGAGGCATAAAAGGGGTTGGGGGGGGGGGGGGGGGGGGCGAAGGACAGGTTGAGGGAGGTGGTGTATTGCAGAGTGGATAGGTTGTGGAGGGTGAAGGAGGGCAGGGGGTAGAGTGGAGGTAGGAGAGTGAATTTCCCCAAAAGTGGGGTTGAGGGGTGGTTTGGGAATGATGGGTAGAGAGGCAGACAATATATTTTCGGTTCAGTTGGAGTCACAGAGACAATATCCTGCCAACCAGACCAGTGATCCACAAACGCAAGCTAGTCAAGCAACGCAAGGGATTATAGAGATCCCTCGGATCAGAAAAACAAAAACCCTCAAAGAATCAAAAACCTGGATCGTAATTTTTGGTGATGCTTGATGGTAAACATTGCCTTTAACCAATTTCATAATCAAATAACAATCGATCGATGCAAATGAAAACGGTCCAAGAAATTGGCATTTTAGTACCTCTTGCAAACAAGGAACAGTGGTTAGTTATGAAAAAGTAGCTTGGTGAACATTTAAGCACACACAGCACAGAGTACAGCAGATGTGATAAAACAAAAGAGGATTTAACAAGAAAGTGTCAATCATAGACAAATGGTGTCCCACTTCTGTCAGGAAAGCATTAGACATCACAACTATAACAAGGAACATCAAGGGGATAGGAGAATGAAAATTATTGTACAGTTTCTTGTTTTGTCTTGTCAAAAGAAAAGATAAGTCATCCTGCTATGCAACGCTGCATCTGTTTTACATACACAAATAGCTTATTTGCATTTCACCTCTTCATTGTCATGGTTTTGTCCCATTTGTAGAGCATAGTTGTCTCGATTCATTTGATCTCTGGGCAACCTGGCATTTGCTGTCTCCACCACACATTTCTGATACATATATCAAAGCACCGAATAGCAAAGAAGGTGAAGGTGATACTACTACTAATAATAAATATAATAATAGCTTTCTTTTGACGTTTTATAGTAAGTGTCCCAGTGATTGGCTCTATATTTGGAGCAGTTGTATCATGTCAATATAAATTCTAATCTAACAAAACAGTGACACTATTAGTAAATGTCCCAATGATTTATTTTACGTTCAGTACGGTATGGATTTGTGTGGAATTTAGTTAGTGAATGGAACAAATACAATGAATACTTGTTTGGGAATAACACAAATACACAGCTATACAAATTATGGACAGAAAGGCAGCAGTAACTAAATCTCTTGAATATTTTAGCGAACTGTACCCATAATTCCTTTAGAACCTCATGGAGAATCAACCCACTTCTGACAGCACCAAACATCAATTCAGTATAAACACAGATACCAATGGACCATGTACATGAAGCATGTTAGTCCCCTGGATAACGAGTGTTAATTGGTAACACCCTGTCTGCAGTACAACATGCAAAACAAGAGAAAATGTACTTGCAAAAATCTATCCTGGTCTCGCGGTTTACTTTTAAAACTCGCATGCAGACAAATTCTGCTTGGCTTGTGGCCCTTACGGCTTCTAGATCGCACTCATTTGCGTTTACATTGGTCTACATCAGGTGAGATGTCAAATATTCGGCAAGAAGTTGCTTAATAAAATGATGTATGTGCCACAATGTTTTACATCGTAAAATCTGTTTGTACAGAATATTGCACACAAAATTAATGGCCCGAGTCAACCAAGACTGAACAAAATTGTCAGCTTAAATTAAACGCACAACTTTCCAGCACTGCCAAGGAGAATGTTGATGGCTTTTACAAGGTGTCCATCTACAATACAGAGACTGGATCCCTAAGGTCATACAGAATTGAGTGATCGTTATCACAAAGGTAAAACTGCTCACATATTCACACTTGAAGAAGGCTACTATTACAATTTTACATTACTTTGTTTCGTCATCCTTTCCACTGACTCCAAATTTAAAGGCTGAATATAATTAGACCTGGTGTCTGTCCAGATCTATCAACCCATTTTGTTTCTTTTAGATTTTCTTTTAATCTTAGCTGGTAAAGGATATCTATTGTTTTGCAAATAGGACAAATTTAGGACACATTAAACCTAACCCAGGATATTCTCCTTGCTATATGCACATGGTCCATTCTGAAGACAGGTTTTGGGACCAGACCACCAAGCACGACATAGAAGAAAATCAGAGAAAACAGAATCGACTGACACAGCTTCACAAGGACTGGACTCGCAGACTGGACTTAGGCAGGAGGACTGACGGACGAACCCCACTGATGGATCAACGCACAGCACTTAAAACAGACTCAGCACGGAACCATGGGACCACGCACGGCGGAGAGAGAGAGGGGCGAGTGTGTGTCACAGTAAAAAATAAATAAAAGGAAAACAAAGAGGTGGTGAGTTGACAAACAAAAAGAAAAAACTCAAAGTATTACCCAAGAAACCAAAAGAAACAATACAAAACCACAAAACAAAAAAGGAGTGAGGGTACGAGGTAGAACAACTGTAAGGTGTATTTTCGAGAGAGAGAGAGAGAGAGAGAGAGAGAGAGAGAGAGAGACAGAGAGAGAGACACAGAGAGACAGAGAGAGAGAGAGAGAGAGAGAGAGAGAGAGAGAGAGAGAGAGAGAGGATAGTCAAACTGTGACTAGGAGGAGACAGCATGGAGTCCCGAAAAATACCCTGGAAAGAGGCAACAGTGGGAGAATTGACAGAAATCAAAGCCAAAACAAAATAAGTGGAAAAGAAAAAAACAGCAACAGAACAAACAAATTCCACAGGCTGTGATACTGCAAGGGTGCAACTCCCACACCATAGCTTTGGCCAAGGGCTTATTCAGTGTAATTTATTCAGATGGCGAGAATTGTCAGAAACTGTGACTTAGGACTTTCTCGGACCCTCTTGCCATGCAAGTTACATTAGATGAAGTGAAACACAATTAGTGTTAGATAGGATATGCAGAGTTGTTATATTGAACCACAATGGTTACTTACGTAGCTGACTGTAATATAATGTTATCGTCCTATTTCTGCTGACGACGTGTTGAATAAGCTTGTGTCGACAGCCGTTATTTTAAGATGGTTGTATGAAACACAGTTTTTAACATTTATTTAGCAATACAGCCTGAACATTTGACAATGTTCCAAAAGTAGGATGGTTTTGAGTAGTTGATTTGAGTTGCGGAATGTAGTGGGATAATATAAATATATGGTTAAAATGACTGGGCTTCTGTCTGACTGGGAATATTATATTTAACTTTAATATTTATATTTACATTATAGAATGTAATAGACAAACAAAATTCTACACACAATATTTTAAGTTGTAGCTGAAAAGCTAAACTTAATTAAATGCGATGCAATCTAGTTTATTCTCAATGGACATCATGACCAAGTACAACACAAATTGACAGCTGAAAAGCTGCTGAATTTCAGTTAACTGAACTAATCCTGCTGGGGAAATATCTCCCTTTCACTCTCTCACACCAGAGACATCAAAGGGTGTTTAATGGTGATTAAGTCCAAGGGCAATTGGAAGGAAAGAAGGTGGAGGGGCTAGGCATTGTGTGAGTGAGTGTGTGTGTGTGTGTGTGTGTGTGTGTGTGTGTGTGTGTGTGTGTGTGTGTGTGTGTGTGTGTGTGTGTGTGTGTGTGTGTGTGCACGCATACGTGCAATGAAGAGGCATTCTGTCTGCAGCAGATGCCGAAGCTGTGGGAGGTAGTGAGGCGGTGGGGAGTGAGTGTGTGTGTGTGTGTGTGTGTGTGTGTGTGCGTGGAGACAGCTTGCAGGGGAGGTTGTACGTGTGCTGGATCTAAAAGCACATGGGGTCAAAATGGGCCTATGACAGCCCAACATATAATAAATGAGGGGCTAGGCTATTTCCCTCACCATCGTACCTGAATGACGGTGCTCTATCGACAGTGTATTGTACACCTGCAGCTTATGGACAGTTGAACTTAATGCGCCGATTAACTCCAATACCCGAGATTGTCTACAATTGCACTGCATTGTCCTTTTTGCACATGTTTTTGTTTAGTCTGCCTTTCTTCTTTTTGTCTCGTTGACCTTCCCGTTTTGCACTGTGCCGCGACCACAAGCACAATGTTCTTAGACGTTTTATGTTCTATGCTCTTAACAGGCTAACGTGGGTCTGCGGGCAATGAGAGTTGCACCCTTTCACAGGTGAAGCAAGGCGAGAGAGTGTCACCCTTATTTACAGCAGGTGTGGGGGGGAAAGCAGCGTGAAACACATGAGAGAGAGAGAGAGAGAGAGAGAGAGAGAGAGAGAGGTTGACACAAGACTCCCAGCCTGCCCCTGAACGGACAGGGGGAAGGGCGTGTGGGGGATGAGGTGGTGTGAGGTGAGTGGGAGGGGGAGGGGGAGGGAGGGGTTACCTTTGTTGCGATTTTCTGGGGGTCCTTGTTTTTTACCTGTTCGGACAGAGGAAGAGAGTGCGGTATGCTGATAACATGGCTCAAAGGAAAGAGGACAAATCATAGAACTGAAGGAAACTTAAAAAGGGCAAAACTTAATAGAAAACCACATGTGTGTGTGTGTGCTCGTCTGTGTGCTGAAATGGGCCATCAGAGGAGAGAGAGAGCAGTCATCTGTTCCAAACTGTGTTGGATATGTTTTTATGGATTGTTATACCATTAGTAGACCAATACTAGACCATAAAAAAATGGATCTGATGAGCCAGGTCATTGAGTACCTTGCCTTAGACTCAGATTCAGCATTAACTACATTCACAGCACTGTAATATATTGATAGACACATTATGTGCATGCAGGTGTTGTAATTCGGCCTCAGCAGCCTGAATCAGACGACGACTCACAATGGATCTTCACCCACCACCCGAATGGATTATATGGAGATTTCTAGATGCCTTAGAGATGGTCGCCCTTTTAAATCATTACAGCAGGTACATACAAAACAATGAAAAGGAGTTTTATTTCCTCTTGTTTTGCGTGTGTGTGTGTGTGTGTGCGTGTGTGTGTGTGTACGTGTTTCTGTGATAAAAGTGTGTTATGCTTGTGGTTAGGTCGATAGATAGAAATGTGTTGGGCTTGTGGTTGGAAGAATTCAATATGTGTATATACTGTTACAAAGCTACTATAGCAGAAGAATGCTCCCAGGCCTCACTAACTGTGTGTCTACCTCTCCCTCTGTGTGTGACACAGGTACCGTAGAGCCACATCCAGTGTTTCTTTTTGTGTCTCCCACTCCGCAATTCCATGGACTTCTATTATGGACCCCCAGCTGCCTATCAAGAGTGTGCCCGTGGACAAGGCCTCTTCAGGGAGCCTCAAGAGTGTGACCGTGGACCAGGCCTCTTCACGGAGCCTCAAGAGTGTGACCGTGGACCAGGCCTCTTCACGGAGCCTCAAGAGTGTGACCGTGGACCAGGCCTCTTCAGAGCCTCAAGAGTGTGACCGTGGACAAGGCCTCTTCACAGAGCCTCAAGAGTGTGACCGTGGACAAGGCCTCTTCACGGAGCCTCAAGAGTGTGACCGTGGACCAGGCCTCTTCACGGAGCCTCAAGAGTGTGACCGTGGACAAGGCCTCTTCACGGAGCCTCAAGAGTGTGACCGTGGACCAGGCCTCTTCACGGAGCCTCAAGAGTGTGACCGTGGACCAGGCCTCTTCACAGAGCCTCAAGAGTGTGACCGTGGACCAGGCCTCTTCACGGAGCCTCAAGAGTTTGACCGTGGACCAGGCCTCTTCACGGAGCCTCAAGAGTTTGACCGTGGACCAGGCCTCTTCACGGAGCCTCAAGAGTGTGACCGTGGACCAGGCCTCTTCACAGAGCCTCAAGAGTGTGAGCCTTCACACAGCCTATCATGGGTGTGGGTGCACAATACTGTAACTTGTGCATGTCTGTGTCTCTGAATGTGATGTGGCAGTGGGAGGGGCAATGTGCATGTCTGTGTATAAGTGCTGATGCAGCCACATGTATCAGCAAAGTCTGTTGTGTATCCCTGCCAATTCCAGAAAAGAAAAAAGGAATGGCTTGTCTGTGAGTAGAAGGGCTGAGGCAGCCATATGTGACAGTGACGTCTGATGCATGTCGGACCCGGTGCCATTTTCAGAAATGCCAGAACGTGTGCGTGTGTGTGCGTGCGTGTGTGTAAATGTTGACACATGTAAATGTTGACAAATGCACTGCTCCTTGAGTCATTCTATTAAGTGGTTCTATTTATCCGACTGCATCCAATAAACTATAAGTATGATGTTATAATATCATTAAGACCCTTGATGATGCTCTGAAGTATCATTCAGCTCATTATTGGCCCGGATTCCAAAGCTGATAATTGGTGGGCGAGAAAACATTTTACATTAGCATTGTCTCTCTCTCTCTCCCCCTCTCTCTCTTCTCTGAAGTGGCGCATTCATCCCTTGCAGAATGAATGCCTCAGGAAATCAAAACCTGAAGCCAAAATGTGTTGCAAAACACAAATAAACAAAATAAATCAACAAACATTTACAGTTAAAAAGGTTGTTAGTATGGACCATAAGTCAACCGAAAGCAAGATAGATCCATTGCAGATCCATGATATTGTTCTTTTGGGCTGATGTGACTAGTAATTATTTATTGTTAATTATTTGTTCACCACAGAAAAAAGTAACACCACTAGAGAGGATAAGAGGATATCTAACCTCTGCTGTCGAGTCTGAGACCTAAAATAGAACTCCAATATATATTTGAGAAAATGGAGGAGGTAGTGAAGGGTACAAACATTTGGATGAGAACGGTCTGGAGCACCATATTAGACAATACAGAAATACCAGGACCTTTGACTGTATATGCAAACTAATAAAAGCAATAACAGCAGCATCAGTATAGTGTAGTATAGACTAATGCACTGGAGTCAGGGAACCCCAATGGTCCTTGAGGGGGTTCCAGGGGGCACCAGCTAAATGATAGTTAGGAACAAATTGGAACCGTATCAGGCTGAAATACCCATTCACACCAAGAAACACCAGAGATTGTACAAATTAAGATAACTTGACCCCTTTTGGGTCCATTTGGTTGCATTTAATGAGCATTTTGAAATGAGGATTTTAATAAGAAGATCTGAGTCCCAGACATAAAATCATATCAAAATGATGACTAAGGCATATCAAACTGGGAGTCCTTAAAATTAAAAAGGTTGAGTATAACTGGACTAATGTATTTTGGTACGTCATCGGCAATCTGACATTACCTGAACTTTATGGCACATTATTCATCCTGCAACCACTTTCCATAAACAATCAATGTTAAAAAAAAAAAAAGAGGAAAAAAGAGAGAGAAAGAAAAACGGCAAGGGCCAGAGAGTGACAGTGAAAGCAAGTTGGAGAAAAGCCAACATGTCAACATGAGCCTCTTCCATTGGATGAGCAGCTGTGACGAGGCATTTAGTTGGCATGCCCGTTTGGTTAGCCTTACTTTTCTTGCTTCCTTCCTTCCTCTGTTTCTCTTCTTCGTGCTCGCCAGCGCCCAGGAGGGTAAAAATGATGCCTGTCTGCGAGTTGAGTCCGACAGCTGACACCAGCATTCTGCCTGATCCCTCCATCACATGGGTTCCTGGGGGAGGGAGGAAGCGAGAGACAATGTGCACAGTGCACACCAAGTCAATCGTGAGTCTTGACAGCTGTACATTTTTAATGAAGGAATAATGATTCATGTTACATTATATACTACTGTATACTATACTACTACTATTAGTGGAATGTGGCTGAAAAACGAGGAGGAATAGTGAAAAGGTTTTCATCTAATCTCGGCAACACCAACCTAAGCAATCAGCGGGATTCCTAAATGCAACGTAGTTGCAAGAATGGTGGCAAAAACAGCCGCTAACAAACCTACACCTTCTGATTTGGAAACCAATCATGTCACTGCCCCAATAGGCCTGCCCAAAAGACTTTGGATTGGTTCTGCAAAAGAACACTCCGTTTACACCCAGTTGCAATCACGGAACCGGAAGGTTCCCAGTTCCATCCAGGGCTCCCCCAGCCCCAGAGTTAGTGTCGAAGTGTCCTTGAGCAAGACTCTGAACCCCAAATTGCTCCCGATGAGCAGGTTGGTGCCTTGCATGGTTTCCTCCACCATCCAGTCAGTGGTCTTGTGGTTAGAGTGTCCACCCTGAAATTGGGAGGTCCGGGTTCGATCCCCGGCTGGGTCATACCAAAGACTGTAAAAATGGGACCCAATTGGGGGGTCAAATCAAACTAATCAAATGATTCCTGAGTGCGGCACGGCTGCAGCTCACCGCTCCTTGGCTGCGGCTCACCGCTCCAAGAGATGGGTCAAATGCGGAGGACCAATTTCACTGCGGTAACGTGTGTGACAAATCATACGACTTTGACTTTGATCCGTGTGTGAATGGGTATGAATGTAATGCACAATCTTTGGATAAAAGCGCTATATAAATGCACCATTTACAGAAGCTGGGAGGTTGATCTCAATCTAGTTGAGTGAAGCATTAGAGGCTAAATTTTGATGCCAGTTCAGATATGGATATACCGTTACATCTTCGGGAAACTATTTAACATAAGTTGGCGGCATAGAGTAGACAGTAGTCACGTCTTATTGTTCTGTAAAGAGTACAGTACCTGCTACTCAAGTGAGATACTAATAATAACTAGAAAAAGTGTCTCCCCCAGGTCAGGTAGGTTGTTGTGGGCTAGAAATGTTCAGAATTCAGCCATTATAGAGGTGAGTGGAATGTGTAGAAGTTGAGGGGTTAATGTTGATGAAGTTATTGCACAGACACTCGGATGCTGCGTTCATGATGTTGAGTAATTTTGTTCAAAACGAGCCAGATGGATGCTTCTTGATCACATACTGTAGACAAAATGTGCACCAATGTGTGTGATTTTTGGACAAAATGTGTAGGAGTAATAAAAAAACAAAACATGTTTTGCTAAACTTTGCCTCCTGGTCGAGCTAAAATAGGCCAATGTGAAAAGGGTGGCATTTCACATGACTATAGAGATAATGGGGTCGATTTAGGACTTCTATTTTACTTACTTCTATATTACTAATCTAATTACAGTATTATGATCTGGGGGCGTGTAGTATGTCATATTGCAATTTTGGGCATGTTAAGAAGCGCTTTTGACACCCCGCGGAGTGCGCAAAACGGCCTTGAATTAGTCATGGGTGTGTTTAAGGCGTGTTTGAGACGTACCCAATCAACATGTCCGTACAGACCAAACGGGCTGTGAACTTGAAGAGCTCAATCACCATCCCGACACGGAAGAAATATAGCCTAGTGCATGCATGTATATGCACTGTTGCACTTGCACACAGTAGCCTACACACGCTCTTTATTTGTTTCTATTGAAAAACACCAGTAAAATAACGTTTATTATATTTTATTTCATTCAAGTCACGACGAAGGAATGAGTTGAATGCGTGCTGCGTAATGCTGTGGCCCCGATGGTATGGTCTTCGCTGAGTTCGCTCGTAGCATTTTATTGAAGAAGACTTGAATCGGGTGTGATACAGCATATGAAAGCACATTTCCCACGGATTATGGAGATGTTTTTATTTATTTTTAAGGTTGAGAAATGAAAGAATTATGGCCGTTTCTAATCTCAACATTTTTTAAAAAAAGACGCAAAACTGCCATGTCTCATAGAAACAAGTAAATAGGTCTATAAAAATAAGCGCATATAACAGGGGTCTGTAACCTATTTTAAATGAAGTGCCATGTTTTTATTTTCTAAATAGTGAGTCTGCCATATCCAGATTAATTTGAATGACACCACATTAAAATAAAAAAACATTTTGATTGTCCACAAATATAAAGTTCTTCCTTCTTTTTAAATATGTTCTTGCACATTGTTATAATGATCATTATATATCCCCCTGCAGTCAGAGTTCATAGTTTTAATGAATGAATGTGATGCATTGTGAGCTGGTATAGATCTGCTATTTTCAAAAGTAATCTTTTTATTTAATTTTTGGATTAGCTGTCCTTAGTTGGGCAAATGCATTCATCTGGGGATCCTTGACATGGGAATGTGCTGTGTGAGGATCACTGGTTTAAACAACATTAGGAGAAAAGCCCAAATAACCACTTTAGAAACAAGAAAAACAACCACACAGAAAGCAACTTTACAGAAAAATAAGCCGCTTATAATAAACAGACATGGCAACACTCTACCAGCCTCCCAGAGCCGCTCAAGTGTCAAATCAAACAGTGCTTTTTGCGTTTATGAGGTGGTCAGACCCACGTCTAATCGTTATGCGCTGAGTGTCTTTAGGTCAAGGGGCTTAATAGCAAATTGCGCAAAGCGAAAATAATTAACATATGGACACTCCCACAATGCTAAAATATTCAGGACCGCGGTAAGCCATAATGTGTGTGCGTTCAACACGGGTCAGTGCGTTCAACACGGGCCGATATGCCTTTCATAATACGAATGTGCGCAGAGCGAGGCCAATTTATGTATTTCCATTGGTAAAACGCACCTTCAAAATCTACCCAAATGTGTCTACCAATTTGTGTGATGTTTGGACACAATCTGCACGTGTTTTACAAAAATCTGCCTCTCGGTGGTGCCATAACGGGACGATCTGAAATCTCAAAGTGCTACATGGTAGGGCTGGGGCGGTATGGGATTTTTATTACCGCGGTTATTGCCGACCGCCATACCGCCGGTATGGCGGTTATTACCCCCCCCCCCAAAAAAAACAATAAGGAACAATAAGAGGGCTAATAAAAGTTACAGGTATGGTGTGTGCGATATTAATTGTGAGATTACCATAATGACGGTAATCATTAAAGGACCACTTTTGAACCTATCTTCATATAATAGGTCCTCACTAATAGTCATGATAAAATGGCACGTTTCTTTCTACTCGGTCTGTGTCACATAGGAGGCCTAATCTAATTGAATACCCCTGCCATAAAGCATTACACTTGTTTACAAGAGGGTCCACCATTTTAAATTCATCATATCATTTTGTACACTATGCACTTCTATAAAGCCAAAAACAGGAAATCATCATAAAGGAGGTGTCGTATAATTTTCTATAAATTAACTAACTAAATAACTATGGTACTATTACTATTTTTACTGAGTCAAGTAAAATGTTTTAGAGTAATCACACACCAAAGGGTCTTTTCACTCAGGCTCTGATTACATCCTTTGAAGCTTGCTCGGAGGTGTCTATGAAGCCAGGTCCTATTGTTTGCTTCAGGAACATGTGTTTGCATAGTCCTTTGACCAAAGGGGAGAGGTTTTAGAAATTAACATTGGACCATTTGGTACTTGTAAACCTACACAGGTTAAAACTCAATGATTTTATAAACAATCTGTTACTATAGAAAGATGAGACTAACTATTTATAGTGAGTTTAACTTGTCTCCTTTAAAAGGTATGATAAATACATAGGGTTTCGCGTCACCGTGTTGGTTTTTACTCTTAAAAGAAAGTGTTCAGTTTGATTTATAGTTCCGTTAAACATTTCCTGTGTTTCCATTTTTCATATACTTAAGGTATGATTAGCCAGTTTATAAGTTGTTCACAGTTTCATCTAAAGACCGGTTATGTTACTACAATATGTAACTACAATTTGTCATGGGATCTGTAAAGTAGTAATCTGGTGTTTTAATGTAAGGTTAGATACTCGTGTCTCTGCCAGAGAGGCCCGCCTCTGTAAACATGAATAAGCGGGTAGCCCAGATTTCATTGGTCAAAAGAGTCAGGAAGCGCCCGGTTCAGCTACTGGAGGAGGGGTGATCAGATCTGTATATAACACTTTGTTTTTCTTGTGGACGGGGCTGTTCGAACGAGTCTTACATTTGGCTAACCTAGGCTGGTTGGAACAGACAATTTGGCGTGTACCTTTTTGAGACATGCTTGCTTTGTGACGAATTGAATCTCTGTGTTTTACCAAATAAACGCTAAGATCCGGAGAAACCTTTGTCCTGCTTTTCCGTCTTCACTCTTCATACTGACTGACACACACGGTGAAAGTATACCACAGTTTTTTGGCGCCCGATGTGAAAGTTCGATTCCGTGGAGAATTCTACGGCACGAACACTGGACCTGCGGAGGTTTTCGTTCTACTTACCGTGTCTAGGAGCGATGGGTGAGTTGAATTATATATTTGTGGGTTTTGGCTTGCTTGTTGTTCCTAGACGAGTGTGTCGGCGTGTGTGCGGAGAGAGGACAAAGGGAGGCGGTGATGTTTTTTCTCCGGTCGTTACAAACCAACCGGGTAGGATTTTTTTTCTTTTGTCTAGCCCGTTCGCTTTTGTTTACTTTCCGTGGACTGAACACGTGGTCCGTTCTCTAGTTTGTTTTATTTTTATTCATGTTTCATGCTGTTTTAGTGCACACTCCAGGGTGTGTGTGTTTGTGGTTTTTGCGATTGCCGTACGTGCATGGCCGGCTGTCGTAAAAACGTATCGTAATGGGTTGAATACAGACGTGATGTGGTTTGCGTTTTTGTTTTGGCAGCTGCGATAGTGAACGTAGGGTTAGGGCATAAAAATATTTATCGTTTTTCCCATATAGGCTGGGGCATCCTGCTAACACGCGGGTAGGTGTTGTAGTTGAACTATGCGTAACGACTGTTTGTGTTTGATTGATTCTGTTTTAAGCACAGTATAATGGAGTGGTTTACGTGTGTATTCTCTGTTCAAAGGCTGTGAATTGCAAGGAGCCTGTTAATTGTAACTTTTAGACGGCCGTTCTGTTTGGGGTGGTGAAGTTATAATGTGGGGTTTTTTGACACATGGATTATAGAATTTATTGCACTGTGTGCTGTGAGATTTTGTCTGGTTTCGCGGTGTACAGAGTAAATTCTAGTTCATGTTAGGGATGTTAGAGGGCGGCGCTGATCCCTGCGAAGATCACAGAAGGATGTCAGTTAAGTTGGAAATCACATTTTTTTAAGTAAAGTGTAACTTAGTACTGGTGTTTGGAGTAGCATGCGTTGCGGGTACCCAAAAGGAGTTGGAGGAGTTGGCTATTTCTTTTATTATAAAAAGAGGCGGAGGTTAAGTGTTTAAATTACACACATTGGTTGGTATGTTACTATTTTTCCTTTATAAGGGGCATTCTTAAATATGTATTTACGTTGCTACGATGGTTTGATATATTGTGGGAGTGAAGTCGCTAAGTTGTTCAGAGTTAGGTTTTCGGTGTGTGGGAGTGTTCCTTTGTTTAATGGGTGGTCTGTGGACGGTTCTTTGTTTGGGGGTCTGCGACGCCATTTTGTTTTTCGATTTTCGGCGGGGAAATGAATGTGTCTGTGAGTTGAGGAATGTGTGTGAGTTGAGTTGTGTGTGTGATGTTGTAAGGGTGACTACAGTTGTAGTTTTTTCTTGTGTTGTGTGTGGGCGTCGACGGGCGCCATTTTGTTTTCTTTGTTCTTGGAGACGGGGAGGCAAGGGGAGGAGGGGGTCGGTAATTCAGGGTTAATTGGACTTTATACATTTTTTTTTAAGGTTGGATGTCTGTGTCTGTGTCTGTATGCTTCCGTAGCGTCTGCTTTGTTCTCAATTTAATCCGTTTTGGTCTGAAATCGTGTGCAACACGTTTCAAAGGGGGGAGTATAGATTAAATTGGGGTTTTCAGGTATAATTAAATTGGCTTTATTAATTGTAATGTTTTCGGTATAGCGGGAGGGTACGTTTTTTCTCAGTGGACATGGGGTGTGTTGGGAGATGATGGAGATTGTCTTACGTTCTATAAAGACATGACACTTCAGTGTGTACAAACTGAGGGTGGTAATATTTCTGGGTGGACCAGGGATTTTTTTCTGCATGTTGTGGTTTTTTAGAGGGAAGTGCTTGGTCATGTTTAAACTACACCAATGGTGCACATAGAGGGAAAAAAGGTAGGTATATGTCTAAGCACAGTTAATTTGGATTATGGGTGACTGAAGGGTACACAGAGGTGGTTACGTCTTTTTGTCACTATTATAATTTAGAACTGGGGACCTCTGGTCCTGGGTTGAAAAAATTGCTAAACGTTCGGCATTACACGTAAACATTTACTGTGCATCGTTCATTCATGTATCTTCCACATTGACAAATCCGTATAGTGTAGGAGGGGGTATATTTTATCTTTGCAAAATGTGTTGACGTACAGACCGGGGGGGTATAGAACATTTCAAATTTAACGTGGAGTCTCTTACGAGAATAAGATTATAAATACTTTGTTTAAATATAATTAGGCCTTGATTACATTTGGGGGCACAAGCCTACAGCAGACCTTTTTTGGTGACTGTGACTATTAAATTCCTTGGTCTGAACGTCTTAGCGCCCTCTACTGGCGACTGTACAGAATGCCTAGATTCTGATTTCTCTTTCATTAATTGTTGGGCGTTAGCTGGTGTTCCTGTCTCGTGTGTATATTTCACCCTCATTGTCTGTGTCATCTGATGAGTGTTGGGGTGAACCTGTCCACGCTCTGTTTCGTGTGTTGATGTTGTATATATGTTCCTTCCTTTGAAAGTATATATTGTTCAAACTGAATTCTCCCTGGTAGATTGTATAACCATTCTTTCCTTCCCACTTTTCCCACCTCATTGGGTATAATTAATAATTATCACCCCATATTCCCTTCATGTTTAACTTTCCTTCCAGTTGGCCACTGGAGATGGAGTTAATCATTTTCCTCCTGTTAATGCCTAGACTTTTCCTTTTAGGGAAAACGGTGTTAACCAATTTCTTACCCACATATAATTGGTTCGGGTAAAGGGGTTGTGGTTTTGTAAGAGTGCCGTGTTAAATCATGTATTCTTAAGATATTCTACATGTATTGCTGGCACATAAATATTGTTACTATATGAGTAGGATATTGTCTCACGGACACATATATGTGACATATACATTCAATAATAAGTGCAGTCCCACATTTGTTTTACAGATTAGATACATATTTTCCTGCTTAACCGGGATTAATCACTGTGCTATAGTATAGGCCTTGGGTCACGGAGGACCGACAGTTAACTACATTGTGTGCATATATACTGCAGTGTATAGGCATACACCAGGGTGACGTACATCTGTCACACATATATGCTATGAATAATACCAATTCTCATTATCCAGAGGGTGGAGAAAGCAGCAGAAGGGAAGATTATTCGTTCCTTCTAAAGTGGCGTGGTGTGCTTTGGGATGAGCAAAGCGTGAAGGGGGGAAAACCCTGTTCTTAGATATCAATATGTTATCGGTATCGTGGGTCGGTATGACTCATTGTTGAAAAGCATTTAATGGTGAGCAATGCATGATTCTTTCATTTCTATATTGTACGATAATAACGGTTTGAGTTATATTTTTCAGTTTGAAGGCAGATCCAGGGAATCGGTGAGTATCTTATTGTATAAATATCAAGTCTTTTTTCACTATTTTTTAATTAACAGTTGGGATAAATTATGTGCGTCCCAATGGTAAGTTGCTAATCGTCAGTGGATTACATTTGGTAAATATAATTTGATGTTGACTCGTTTCAGTGGATGTTTAATGCAAGCTGAGGGCCAACTTCTGACCTCTTAATAGTTATTATTGAACGAAGGTTAGGTGTTAAGTGACACTATTCCTCGTGAGAGAAGCCACTCGGTTGTTCAATTTCTCTCATAAACTGTATAGACGTTGGTGCATGCATTATTGTACTAACAGACAATTCCTGTTAACCTGGTAACTGCATGGTCGATTTTTTATTGTCTTAAATAACTAACTCTGACCTGACAGTGGATACTTGGGGGGTGTGGGGTTTAAATACCTGTGTTCTCTTTCAAAACAGGAAAGGGAGGCGAGCGGAGTCATTTACTGCTTGATCAAGTGAGACGTATTGTAGGGTTTCCTAAAAACGCTGTACTTTTTATTTTTCCAACTCAATATAGTCCATTTCGTTATTTTTGTTTAAGCCTATAATCAGTTACAACCTTTCTCACACGTGTCTCTGGACGTGTGTATAACATATACAGTGTTGCCTTTCACATAATTCGCATGACATCATACATTGTGCTTACGCATCTGCCTACCGTTCTCAAGTAAGTCTGCAGTCTGTAAGTGGCTGGCAATTTTTGAATTTCCTGCATGTTTCCCTGGTTGAGTGAGGTGATATTTTTAGCAGTGCAGGGAGGACGATAAAGGTTAGTTGACGTGACATTTATTGTAATTCAATATCTCTGAACTCAGTACTGAAAATACTGATTATGGCAACGGCTAGTCAGCAAGCTTCTTTCCACAATGATGAGTTTATTGACACGTTATCATCAATTCTGGGGAGGTGGGAATCACACGGTCCAATTAAGAATTGGCCCCGGGACAGCATATTTCATCCAGGTAACTTTGAACTTCTGGTAAACTGTGTGCACGATTATGACAAAATGTTGGAAATGAGGTTCCAGGAACAAAGGAAGATTATGAAACTGTTTCTTAAAACGGGGAAAAAATTTAGCAAAGCCTATGACCTCATCACCGAGAATCGCTCTAACATGTCGCTCACGCAGCCACCCTCCAAAGGGGGTGACCATGATTTTGATAGGAGCGCTTCGGATGACAAGGATTTCGTGAACGCAGTGCTGGGGAAGAAGGAGCGTGGCGCCGGAGCCAAACCTGCGGGTCGAGGGCGGCGGCAAGAGGAGGTCCAACAGGACTGGAATGAAGCAATGACTGCCATGTCAGCAAGGGAGGCGGCCCTAGACCTGAGGATGCAGGCCATGACGGAGCTCAACAAACGTCAACTTACCTACCTGGAAGCCCTGGAGAGCAGGATGAAGGCACCAGACTCAGCACCGGCGGTAGGGGTCCGAACGCAAGACATAAAGAAGCTAGCAGGTGAGCCTGGTGTCACACCCCCTCCAGAAACCCAGGGAGCGGCGAGTGACCTTACACCACCATCAGACGATAACCACGAGGGGAAGGAGGGTAACAACAAGATGGCCCCTGTCAAAGTATCGCCGTTGGTGATCTGTGGTCAACCTATTGTCTATCGGCCATGGGCCCACATGGTTATGAAAGATGTCATCGCAAGGCTCCCCCCATTACAGGAAGGGGCATACCCGTGGATGAAGAAGCTGGATGTGGTGACGGTGGGAGTTCCATTGGCCGTGGGAGATATGAAGAGACTGTTGGTGCACCTGGTGGGGAATCAAGGGTTGAACTACATCTTGGCCCGGGCAGGAATGCAGGCTTACGTGGACACGGACATGGGAGACGCAGATCGATATGCAGACCACAAGGGGCTCCTGTGTCGGGCAATGAGAGAGATTTACCCCAACAACTTCAATCCGGACAGAATTCTGATTGACCCCCTGACTGACAGCGAGAATCCAAGAGCCTATGTGGCCGGTGCGCACGAGATCTGGACCAGCATGACGGGGAATGACGCCCACGGTCCGAGTATCGACCGGACATGTCTTAGAAGCAAGATACTCGGCGGATTGCCAGGGCCTGTACAGAACAAGCTGAAGGAAGTCATCGCCCTGTCCACTCTGCCATTGGATACATACACAGATCATATCGCTCACACGGTGGACCTATACAGACGGAGGAGAAGAGGGTCTCAACTGCAAGGACGGGCTGAGGATAGAGGTAACAGTCCTACACCTGCAGGGGCCACCACCCGTCCCACTACAAGTCCCGCCACCTGTCCCAGATGTCCTGCACGAGGAGGAGCTGCGTCAAATGTCACCGGAAGGGGGTCCGAAGCGGTGAGATGTCCTGCAATGATCAAAGGTGGTTCCGCCACACAGCTGGGTCTTGTAGCACAGAAGCCACAGTGGAAGAAGGGCCCCAACCAGTACAGATACGAACAATCAGATACCCCACCAGCCAACTACAGTGGATGTCACAGGTGCGGGGAGCAGTCCCATTTCATAAGGAACTGCCCGCAGCCCAAGCCACGATATAATCAGCAACAGGGCCCCCGCAGCAAAATCAGCCGCAGCAGTCCAGGTATCAGCCAGACCAAGGGTTCCATCAGGACCACACCGGGAGGGCTTCTGCAAGGCCCCACAACTACTCTGGATGTTACAAATGCGGCAGTCTGAATCATTTCGCGAGAAATTGCAACTGAGGGGTGATCTCATATCAACAAGGGCATCACAGTGAGTCCGTCCTATTTTTCAAGGTGTTTCCATCGATTTTGGACATGAGGGATTGTGGGGAAAAGAGAAACTCTTTTCTGGCAAATGTGGAAAAGATAAACCCCATTCTAGGCAAATATGCGGGCGACTGGTGAATAAAAAAAAAAAAAACTGGGAGAGGCAATGACAATGTTCCTCTGTTTGGGATGTGCAATTTCTAAATACTTCCTGCTTCTTTTTCTTCTGGTACAACATGGTAAGAGTGTTCATAGTATATGCTGTCAGGGGGCCAGTGGGACAGCAAATGCCAAAAGGGAGGTTGTGGCAGAAGGTTATCATTGACATGTTGACAAAATCAGTATGTGTGTAAATATAGTCTGTCACTCTTTTTGAGTAACAGAAGGGGGGAGTATATTATAAGGTCAAATTAATAAGAGGGTATTTTTTTCATTTTCAGGTTGCATTTTTTTAATACAGTTTGACTAAATTCTTTAAAAATGTATAAACATATTAGGAGTCAGAGTGTCACGATAAATAGCTTTTGTTTAGTTAGAGGGAACATGCAATACATTTTGAACTTGTGACTTATAATTGCTTGGAGAAATGACTTTTTGTCAACAAATGTGCAGTCTAATTTAGGGTGCATTATTCACGGATAGTAATTGGGTTGTTCAAGAAATAACCATGGCATTAACAAGGCAAACGAAAAATGAGACTACATTGTTAAAGGTAATAGGAGTTGGCGAGATAAAAAGGACCTCACATAAATAAGGATAATTTGATTTTAATATAAGAAGGATGATTTCTTAGGACTTTGAGTGACACTGAATGGTCTACTAAGTTACTAATAGTTCAATGCATGCGTGTGCTTTTGCAAAAGAACGTCTAATCTTGGTGTGGAAGTGGTTCATATTTCTAAACAGGGAGCTGATGGAGAGAAAGTGGCAGGAACAGCAGCATCCAACATCGTGTCAATATCAGAGGCTGTCTGTCTACTTCTGCGCTACACGTCAAGTCGTGCTCCTCAACTCTATATCAGCTAACCTGAGAACAGGTGCTCCACAGCGGCTAAGCGGTTAACCAGAAGACTTCATTGTCAATACTACGTCATCGATGGGGTACCAAGTGCCAGAGAGGACTTCAGTCCTCAGTCTACTTTCAGGTCACGTCTACAAGAGTGCTCTGACGCACTTCAGCTGTGTCATGACTAAGGCTGGTATACAGTCAATATAGTCGCACCGATTTCTGATTGTTCAGAAATGAGTAATCCTACATGGAGTATTCGGTCCTGAGGAAATAGCTGGTACAGCCTCCAGCCATACTTTGCGAAAAAATGCCCTGGTGACCAAAATGAAGATCATTGCCATTTCCGTGGATTACTGGTACAAGGCAGTCCAAGGAGCCAGGATTCATCTGCGTTTATATTTTAGTCGAAAAGAAATAATCTATGCGCGTGAACCGTCATCGCAGAAATTTCATTGAACTTTGGAGAGAAGGAGAAAGAAAATATGTCGATATTGGATTGTTATGATTTTGTGTTTATGTTTTTCATATGTTTCAAAGTTACTGGTACAAGGGATTATTAACATCAGATATGCTTGCGTTGAATGTATTTACTTTTCAAATCCACAGGTGTGACTTCTTGAATCATGACGGATGTTGTGGTTCCATTTTGAGGTTTAATTGTACTCCAGCTTTCCAAAATAGACCTGGTAATTCTTGATGTGTCATTTGAGGTTAACTTTGATTGTATTTCCAACCTAGGGGGGATACGATGACTGTTTAGCTAACTTTTTATTTTGTACATGTTCAGGTTGATAATTGCGCAGGTATTACAGTGTCAAGGGAGGAGGCTAGGATTTGTGTACCTATTTCTACATATGTTTTGTTGGTGGTGGGATGTTTCAACGTGGTATTTTTATTATTGCGGTTCTTACTATTTACCATTGGTATTATTTCTGATGGTTCATACTCCATAGATGGACAGACAGTCATTTTAAACATCTGTTAAAAAGGGGTAATTTAAAAAAGTGTTTCATCAACTTGGGGTTTTTTATTTTCTTTTTATTTTGTGACATTTAGGGATAAAAGGGAGGACCTTTCTTGGAGTTCATTTAGTTAAATTGTTTATGGAGCATATAGCCCCATAAAAGGGAGGAATGTCGTATAATTTTCTATAAATTAACTAACTAAATAACTATGGTACTATTACTATTTTTACTGAGTCAAGTAAAATGTTTTAGAGTAATCACACACCAAAGGGTCTTTTCACTCAGGCTCTGATTACATCCTTTGAAGCTTGCTCGGAGGTGTCTATGAAGCCAGGTCCTATTGTTTGCTTCAGGAACATGTGTTTGCATAGTCCTTTGACCAAAGGGGAGAGGTTTTAGAAATTAACATTGGACCATTTGGTACTTGTAAACCTACACAGGTTAAAACTCAATGATTTTATAAACAATCTGTTACTATAGAAAGATGAGACTAACTATTTATAGTGAGTTTAACTTGTCTCCTTTAAAAGGTATGATAAATACATAGGGTTTCGCGTCACCGTGTTGGTTTTTACTCTTAAAAGAAAGTGTTCAGTTTGATTTATAGTTCCGTTAAACATTTCCTGTGTTTCCATTTTTCATATACTTAAGGTATGATTAGCCAGTTTATAAGTTGTTCACAGTTTCATCTAAAGACCGGTTATGTTACTACAATATGTAACTACAATTTGTCATGGGATCTGTAAAGTAGTAATCTGGTGTTTTAATGTAAGGTTAGATACTCGTGTCTCTGCCAGAGAGGCCCGCCTCTGTAAACATGAATAAGCGGGTAGCCCAGATTTCATTGGTCAAAAGAGTCAGGAAGCGCCCGGTTCAGCTACTGGAGGAGGGGTGATCAGATCTGTATATAACACTTTGTTTTTCTTGTGGACGGGGCTGTTCGAACGAGTCTTACATTTGGCTAACCTAGGCTGGTTGGAACAGACAATTTGGCGTGTACCTTTTTGAGACATGCTTGCTTTGTGACGAATTGAATCTCTGTGTTTTACCAAATAAACGCTAAGATCCGGAGAAACCTTTGTCCTGCTTTTCCGTCTTCACTCTTCATACTGACTGACACACACGGTGAAAGTATACCACAGAGGTAAAAAGGGGGAAAACGTATACAGTGAGGGGGGAAAGGGGTGGGTGGAGTCAAGGGATTTACATCTTAATGACAGTTGGTAGGGCGTTCCACATTTTTGTGGCATAGGAGTGAAATTAATTTAGGTGGACCCTCTTGTAAACAAGTGTCCACTCACAGTTAACAGTCTTTGTATTGAGTTGTGCTTGAAATGTAGTGTAATTCTGCAAACTGTTAATAAATATTTTAATCAATCAATCAATCAATCAATCCTTGTTTGTGCCGAATCTGGGTTGCACATGGTTTTTTGAACTCCCTCTGGTGTTGTTGTGTTGCTGGCATGATTAGACTGACTGAGCGTCACTGTTTATTATGATACACTTTTCTTTTTTTTTTATTTTTTTAACCGCGGTAATGAACCCGATACCGCGGTATGCGTTACATACCGGCGGTATGGCGGTTATTGCACCCAGCCCTACTACATGGCATAAAAAAAGTCAAGAAAATAGATATAAACAATGAAATTCAGATAATTCGTTAAGAGATCCCCCCCTCCCCATAGTTTAAAACACGCAAAGATATCAATAAGTCCATACAAAGAAAGGTACAGCATCCTGATCTATTGAAGTAAAAAAGGGGACGAAAACGAATGGCTTTCTGCTGAGGAAACGGCTTTGAAAAGAGACCATTTACAGGCAGAATAATAATGTGATATGATCATCATTGATTATCACCGGGATGCGGGGGTTAAAGGGATTGTGACATAAAAAATAAAAAAAATTGAATTGTTCTTGTTTTTTTTAAGTTTTCTAATCTCAATTGCACCCAAAAAACATGAACTTTTAACATTCAGTAGATTTTCTGTGATCTGGGGTTTTCTGGCTCAAACAGGTGCTCTGATTTGCCGGCAGTAAGTGACATCACTTACTGCAAATCCCATATATGTCAATGGGATTTGCCAGCAGATGTCACTGTTTCACTGTGTTGCCTGTTTTCATTGTAGCTCAAAAGGCCCAAAAAACCCCAAAGAAAACTTCAGACCACAGAAAATCCACTGAATGTTAAAAGTTCAGGTTTTTTGGGTGTAATTGAGGTCATAAAACCTAAAATAAAAAATAAAAATAAAAATAAATGAAAATTAATGTCATAAAACCTTTAAGAAAGCTGGACTGCTGCTCTGTTAACCCATTTTGACCCGAGATCAGATTCTAAAAATGTCTTCTACGAGCTTGTAGATCTGCTATTTTTCAATAGCTAAAGCATAGCATAATGCTAACACCTGCAATGTTGTAGGTCCTATGCAAGCAGGCAGGAATGCCGAAACAAGATTGCCGCCAATTCGGTGCATGTTCACACATGACACCAGAATCAAGTTTCATAGACATTATTTTAGATGACTACAATACCAAAGTCTTTCATGAATTTTTAATAAAAGGTTTAACATTAATGAAAATCTTTGTCGATTTTTAACCTCAATGCCGTCGTTCTGACGTGAGGAGATCGATAATATAGTGTGGCAGAAAATGCCCTACTGTATGTCTTCCGTGTACAGTTATGTGTCCGTGAAAGAAACAATGGCCTCACATGCATCAGTTCACAGCACTGAACACAGCATTTACACTTGATGCTATGCCAAGCAATGAAGATTGTTCTTAGCACACACTGCACGTTGGATGTTTTCTTTTTGCCTTCGTTGCTGTGAAATGACAAGCATGCAGTCTTACCGGACAGCAGCATGGGGTCCTTGTCCAGAGACTTCCTGACTTGGTCGGATTCTCCGGTCAGAGAGCTCTCGTCTATCTTCAGGTCGTTGCCTTGGATCAGGATGCCGTCGGCAGGAAGCAGGTCACCTGCAACAGGGGTGGACAACTTTGAAGATGGGGATAGGACCACTATAGTTCCACGCTCACTCCAGAGGGCCACGTTGCATATTACTGTCGTAGCAAAAAAAGAGCCGATCTAGATCTGGTATTTTTGCTATATTTGAATTGAAATTCAGAATTATTAGTTTTTGATATATTTGAATTGTAATCCTGAATTGTATTTTTTTTTTTCCAAATGCATTTACTCATGTTAACTCATGTTAACTTTATGAACTTAAATGCAAATACATTGGACATAAAAAAAAGACAATGAAATTTGAATACTAGTCATTAAATAATATACTAAAGTAATGCAAGTGTGACATGTTTGGAATTGTAACAGCTGAAATAAATAATATATCAGTATTGCGATATTAACCTGAGGGACACATTAAGTGAAGGTGGGGGCCGCATGTGGCCCCCTGGGACGTCAGTTGCCCATGCATGACCTACAAGTTCACCATTGAGAGTAAACGTTTGATGATGGCCGTGTTTGAGTTGCTATGATTATTAGTGACATGATCACTGGAGGAGGAAGTTGTGCCAATGCTATGGATAGGATGTGTCCTTCACTGGTTAATCTACATAAGAAGTGACAATTGACTGCCCAATTTCCTTCCTGTCTAACGTTCATATCTTCTGAGATTCTCTTCACCAATGGCAGATGAATTAGAGCTTACCAATAGAATGAATGCAATGACAGCATCACATAAACTTAATCTGAATACTTTGTTACACGACTTTGTGATGAATTGATAGCTTCAAAGTTTATTATTATTAGTTTGTTGTTAATTGTGACACCATCCTGCACCGCAGTATAGCTTGCGCTTAACCTATCCTGAGCAGTGTTCATTTTTTCCAGCAGATTTTGATTTAGTCTTTTGAATAACACATAACCATTGAATGTTAACACGTAACCATTGAATAACCATTTAGTCTTATGTCAACAAGATTAACAGTGATCCCGAGTGGTGCTACAGAGGAGAGAAAGTTACATTCTTATGCTAATTGAGTGCTTCATATTGCCCACACTGCGGTGCGAGTCCTGTGGACATTCAATCACGAGTCATGACACAACATCAAAGGCAGCCAACGTTCTCCCCTGCAGCATTTTAATTGGACATTAATTCACATGTTCCTAGATTAACTGATGACACCCGGCTGCCCTCTGGCACTTGGAAACAAGCCACTGGAGCAATGAATTATTGAAACTATTTCCCCATATGACATTTTATTTCAGCAGCAGAGGATCAGATAGTAGTTCTCCATGTTGATGTGTTTTTTTAAAACCATCTTTGCAAATCCCTACAAATATGCCGATGTTAAAGCTCTATCATGCAATTGTTTTGTGTGTGAATAAAATTACATTTTGTCCAATCTGTAGCATAACTTATACAATTGGTGTTTGGTCGCCCTGCACCCTGAGACATTTAGATGTCTCAGGGTGTGTTTTTAGATGTTGAGTTGAGTGTGATACGATCCAGTTTCTCGTTTGACAAAACTTTTGACCCTGGAGGACAATTTACATTTCTAAACAGTGCAAGGAGGCAGGCTCTGTAAGCTCAGCGGTAACTAATTTCAGCACTTGTGCAGGATAACCGGGCTCTCCTGCAGAAAACAGTACCTTTGCTCGTTGCCAATATAATACGTTCTGACAAATCCTGGCATTGTTTTATGACCCTTCCACAAGAAGGGTGGCTTGCTTTTTAATCTTTACGACTGTGTTCAAGGTACGGATTATCTCAACAGAAGTGAAACTCTACGATGTCAAGAGCATGTTATGACGCATTGGAAAAAACGCTGGATATTTTTACAACACGCTATAAGAGTAAAGAGAACCTATTGCTTTCCATTCAACCTCAAAAGCACAGACTTTTCCCATTCATTCAACTTAATTTGAAGTTTAAACTGAAAGGGGTAAAAAGTTAAATCACTGGGCATCAAAAGGCAGCTAATGCATATAGTCTCCCACTATAACAGGTCTCACCCCTCACCATATTTAATCTGGGCAATGTCTCCCGTCACGATCTCAGCCACAGGGATCTGGATGACTTGGCCCTTGCGGATGACGGTGAATTTCTGCTCCTGCTCGATGCGATTCTGCAGCCCACGGAACTGCTTCTCCTTGGACCAGTCATTGAAAGCAGTCACCAGAACCACTATGGCAACGGAGAAGAGGATGGCCGCACCCTCGATCCAGCCGGCCTGCGCTTCACCCTCATCCTCTGCGCCGGCGGCAGCCTCCCCACACGCTGTAAGCCGGGGAACAGATATTGGGCATGGTCAGTTGCACCAGCTGTTCAGAAGTTAACACTGCGCTTAAGTATTACAATATGTTTTAAGAGGCGGCACGCGGCAGCATAGAAACAATGTAGAATGGACATTTCTATTCATAAGTGACAGGATTTGTCCAATCAAAACCGGATGTTACGTTTGGGACGCCCACCACCGTCCAGCCACAGGCCAATTTTAAAAGAGCACTTTTTTTTTGATGCATCTTCAGATAAGGTCCTCTCTCACTCATTATAAGATGCCACAATTTCTGTCTACTCTGACAATCTCAGAGGTGGACCATGGGCATTTCAGAAAACTGCCTACCAATGACATCATCGATGGGGATTCCAAGCTAATAGAAGTGGAAAGTAAACTACAGTCTCTCTCTTACTGGACATTGTTCTTGCATGTTCTTGCATCAATTAAATAAAATAAAAAGGTATAAAATCAGTAGTAGACAAGATTTCTAGTCATGAAGCTCTAAGGTCCACACATAATGTCATAATGTGTTTTCAGTGGTTTTACGCTAGATAAAAGGGGCTCTTCGATAACCTATGAGTCATTGTTTGACTGTCCTTGAAACCAGGCGCGTCAATCCAACCGAACGCTAGTGCGTGCACGGATACGGAAAGGATACGGTTGTCTTTTACAATTTTATAAAGCTGCTGTCGTCATTATTTATTTATTATTATCACTGCTGCATTGTCTGAAGGAAGAACAATACCTGTACACATAACGCCAGGGCTCCACTGGGCGCGTTGCGTCACGCGTGCGTCACGCGTGCGTGCGTAAAAAAACGAACCGGTTCAATTTTATGGTGACGGAGACGCGACGCAACGCGGGCAGTGGAGCTACCCTCCATTGATTAAAAGGGCACATTCCCGACGCTGACGGAGAAGCGACGCAGACGCGCCGCAGACGCGCCCAGTGGAGCCCTGGCGTAAGTTTCATTATATTATATTAACATTATATGAACACATTGTCTTCCCAATAAAAGCGTGACTCCCACTAAGCCGCATCAAGGCTAAAAAATTATCCAAAGTGGCGATCAACAACAGAGGGCGGAGGAGGAACGCGCCCGCTGCATTCCACCACCGCCATTGGAATGCATTGGGCCTCAATTTCGCAGAACCCTTTGCATGCCAGTGCGACGGCTGTTTTTCCGTTTACATCATCCGAACAACGCCACCTATCCCACTCCGTCTGATGGAAACCCCGTAAGTCTTAAAATGTATTAAAAACGTGATTTAAACAATGAAAACGTAACTCATGTAACTCGTTATTGGGAGGGAAGCTGTTCTACAATCAATTCACTCGTGTAACTCGTGAATAGGAGGGAAAGTGTTAAAAGGTCAGGACAACCGGAAAAGCGCCAGCACTGGGTGAATTAAATAATTATTTAGTCCGGCAAGTGAATGAGTAAATATAAGATTAGACGTAAATGTATCCACTTATAGGCATACTACTACTACTACTACTGCTACTACTTACCCTCACTGTCCCCCCCTGGGGGATGGTAGAAGGAAAGACCCAGGGAGATGATGGCAGCGATCTCCAGGATGATGAGGGTGACGTCCTGCAGAGCCTCCCACACCAGCTCCAGGAAGGACTTGGCCTTCTTGGGAGGAATGAAGTTCCTCCCGTATGCATTGTGGCGCTTTTCTAGATCGACCGGGTTGCCAGACAGACCTGCGAGAGGGAGGAGGAAACAAAGCAAAAGCATGAAATTCTGAAATTACATCTGGTTTTAACCCGTTTTGACCCGACGCCAAAAAAAAAAGAAAAAAAAAAACGTTTTCTAAATCATGACAATTTTCGGAAAGATTTGAGGCACAGTTTAACGATTTTTCAAAAATAGCAGACCTAAAAGTTCATATGAGCTTGTAGATCTCCTCCATGTTTAAAATAGTACTTGTGCCATGACATAGTATTCCTCTGTTGTAGGACAAAAGACAGCAATTCAAGTGTGAAGCCTGACCTGTGTAATGAGTAATGACTCCCCCCCCCCCCCTGCCTTTATTGATAGGACACAGTGGCGATAGATACATCCAAACAGAAAAGTCCAATCTGATTGTAATAAATGACTTCAAAGTCATCAACATTGCAGCTGTATGAAAAGCTTGAATTATCCTCTTTATATCTGCAAAGTGTTTGTTTAATTAAAATCCACCGTAGACATGTTATGAGCTATTTCCTGTCAAGAAATCCCTTGCAGGTGATTATGTGTGTAGGCTTTTGGAAGTGCTCGTTGGATATCACTCAATGGCCCTGCATACCACCCATTTTGAATTTGCACATAATGTAGGCGGCAGCAGGACGTTGCGTAAATGAAAGTGAGCGCTTCCAAACTCCAACACTTGCAAGGAAATGTCTACAGTGGATTATTATGAAACAAACACATTGTAGATAGAGAGAGGAGAATTCAAGCTTTTCGTACAGCTGCAATGTTCGTGGGTTTGACGTTGTTTAATTAATAATAAAGGACATTTATACACGTTGCTGGTGCATCCGTTGTGTTAATACAATCAGATAGGACTTTTCTGTTTGATGTATGAGCTGTTAATGGGAAATGACCACCACGGTGGTAGCCACATCTAATGAGGGCTCAGTTCCAAAAGCTTGCTGGCTGACCGAACACACCCATACACACCCGATGTCAACCACCCACTGCACACAATCTGCTGCACGACAGGTGCCAAGCTTTTTGACTCGCATCTTTGACAAGACAATGTCTACAAACAAGGACATCTTTTATTAATTTATTTTGTTTACGAGTGTCAGAGTGAGAGAGGAGAGAGAGAGAGAGAGAGAGAGAGAGAGAGAGAGAGAGAGAGAGAGATTTTTTTCCTCAAGGCCACAATTTGGATTAAACCAGATTAGAATGAATTCATGCAGCAGATAAAAAACCGGTCATTTATCCTCTTTCGTGGTCTCTGCTCTCTTATTGCATTGATTGTCCATCCAGCTTCTGGAGTGTTAGAATCATTCAAAATCCAAACATATATTGCTAATTGTGCTACAGTGCTTGCTTGCGTGCTAATCCAAGACTGTAAAGTCATTGTCACAGCTGTGTGGTGTTGTTTTTCCACACGGTTTCATCCAATAACTCAGGTGGCTGTGCTAAACCTTTAAGTGGCAGTATTTTGTGTGGTCTATCTATGTAGATGAAAACAGATGCCCTCGAGTCAATCCATGCATTTCTCTCCTTAGTTGCCAGCTGTGTAACTGCTCAGACAAAACCAGTAGGGGAGCAGTTAGAGAGGGCAATGAAGAGCCCATTGTGGAACTGAACAAAGACCAGAGACTGAAGAAAAGGGAAGGGAGAGACAGAGGAGAGGACAGAGAGAGAGAAAACAATGAGTCTTGTGTGACACTCTGCTGCCACGTTCCTTCCTAAGGCCAGACGTTGAGCTCGCTTCCTGGCCTGGCCTCAGTTAAAGAAATATGCTCCCCCCCCCCCCCCCCCCCCCCCCGGGTGCGTCTGAGCCCCTTCCCAACCCACCACCAATCCACATCACAACAGAACCTGCCATCCCCAATTCCGCTGCCTCCGTGCTTCCTCCAAGGAACAAAGACGCAATGTACTGTAAGTGTAAAAGCGGCCCCCTGACCAACTCTCTGTGGCCACAGAAGAAAGACGGGGGCTTATGAGAGAGACTGGGGGCACAAAAGCAGACGAAAGTCTAAAACCAAAGCCATGTGAAATGCACTTGCTCTGGACGGAGGGCATCATCTGGTGGGGTAGCGATAGATAGGAAGAGACAGGCGCATTCTTGAGGGAGGCTCAGGGCCAGGCCGAGGGTTTGCCTGTGTTCCTTTTGGCTGAGGCTGGCCTGGGGCTGATGGATGTCTAAGATGGAGGTCTGTGTAATCTTTATTTTTTACTGTCCCTTTGTCTTCAGTGGTCTGTGTAGGATATAGGATAACAACAGTCCCCAACACCCCTGCATCCACACACTTTATGTCCTATCAATTACTCAAAGTATAGTTTTATAGATTTTACTGTGTAGTATATGAATTGAACACATTGATAAAGCTCCCTGCTGCAGTTGACAAAGCGCAGTGTGAACACCAAACGCACAAAATAAAAAAATGCAACAATGATGCAACTTCACCCCCCAAACGCACAGTCTACAGGTGTGAATGCAACCTGAACTAGCAAGTTCACTAGGACTAGTGAACTTGCAATCTTACCACAAATCTTAATTTCCGAAACCTCAAAGATGTAAAATGCTGTATGGCTTGGGTATCAAGCTGATTAAATAACATTGGCCCGGTTTCCCAAAGGACACTTCTTACACCATTGTGTAAGGGGTGTCCTTTGGGAAACCGGGACATTACTTTCAACAACATCCCCAAACGCAGAATATGTTCTCTACCTGTGCTCAAACGGTTTGATGCATTATTAATCAGTTACAAAGTAAAACAAACCCGTCTGATCAAGTACGAGAATCCATAGAGCGAGAATCACTATAATGGCAACCGGAAAAAACGAACAGTCGCGCTCCGAGAAAAGACGCCAGAGCGGAAATAGATGGCGAGGCCAGGAATGCCATGTATACACTGGACTCAAGGATGATATTGTCCTTATGAATGCATCAGTGTGAGTAACCACATGTTTTCTCTAGGATTCTCCCTGGACGCAGGAGACGACAAAATGTAACAAATGTTAATGGACAAACAATGCCATGGACTTGGTCAGGTTGAGTTGAATAGATTGCTCTCTGTGGCATAATTGGTAAGCCATGCATCCTCAGGGTATCGTGGTGACTCAGTTAATTAGTGCACTACTATGTACCGCATAAGCACATTTATGGGTTCAGATCCAGTTCACAAACTCGGCCCCCTCTTCCTTGTCAGTAACGGTTGGATTATCGGTTAAAATGCTTAAATATAGAGATGCTTAAATATCCCCAATGCTCCCCCTTTTCATTATAGAGTATCTCCAACACACACGTATTGCTGAAACAGCCATCATTCAAAATAAAATAAATAAAACCATTTTGTTGTGATTCGTCTTATTAAGTGTACCATCTTCCGTCACTGGCCTGCCCAAATATGGAGTCTATGCAGTTGTCAAGAACATCATTGTGATGTCAGAACAGACTGCTCCATGGAGTTCTAGGGGTGATCAGGTGTGATCAATTGGCTAATTTGGGCCCTGTCCAGAGCCTGGGCAGGGGCCCTGTCCAGAGCCTGGGCAGAGGCTTTTGTGCTGGTTCTGGACAAACGGCTACCCGATGGAAACATTTGAAGTCGGTGGGGCAAACGGTTTTCGAGTAACGCGGATTACAGACTTGGTGCATTTATACTGTAGATAGATATTCATTTGATTGTTTCTTATTCATTGATAAACCCCACTTTTTCCACAACAGTCCTCTTTCTTTTTTTCCATTTTTTTATCCCATGATTTTTGTAACCCATTTTTCCACCTAGTGCCAATTGCCTAAGCTGTGATACTGGGTGCTCTGCCATCTGCCATCTGGGGAGAGCCACGAACTGAGCTCATACTTCCTTCAATGCATGAGAGTGAGCATGCCGTTTCTTATCACCTGACAGGGGGGGGGTCCCCTGTAGTACGTAGCACATGGAAGCACACGTTATTCCAACCAGTTCCTTTCCCCTCCATCAGGCCCCAGGAAATGATTCTCTGTTCATTTTCCTCATAGACATTTCAAACTTACAAAGCCAACTCTTGTCGTGACAAATCATGACAACAAACACATTTTTTGGGGCCGAACAAATACTTAGTAAAAAGAAAAAAACGGCAGGTTACAACCCTTTTTTTGTTGTTTTTCTTCTTTTTCTTTCTTTTTTTTCTGTTTGGTCCAAAATATTGTGTTTGTTGTCATGATTTGTCACGACAAGAGTTGGCTTTGTCCACGGCGTAGGCTAACCGTATTTAAATAAATACTTTGTGAAATGTCTATGGGAAAAATGCATTGGGAATAATTTCCTGGGCCTGGCGTCGTCATGAAAGGGGGCGGGACTGCGACGCTCTATAGAGACCAGGATTACTGCATGTTTTTTGCGAGGGTATCTAGGGGACACGAGGGGAGAACATGCAAACTCCACACAGAAAGGCCCTTTCGCCGACCCCACCACAGTGTATGGGCACCGATGCCGTGGAGGAGAGAACACGCCCCCCAGCGCCCCCTGGTGAGAAGTGAACCCGGGACCTTCTAGATGTGAGGCTACAGCGCTTGCGCCACCGTGCCTGTGCATCTTTCTGTGAGTGACTTTTGATTTCTCCAGACAGACAGTATCGCAGTATCACAGACGGCTTCACACTGTCTCTGGCTGGGTTCCTCCTCATGAGCTCTTCTGTTGTCAGAGTACTGCGACATAATATGGCAGCACATCAGTAAAACACAGTTCCTTTCCTCTTTCCACCTCCCGTTTTCTCTCTACCTCCATCTCCCATTTTCTCTCTACCTCCTTTACTCCATCTGGTAAATCCTCTGGGTTAATACTTTCACTAGATTACCAAAAGCGCAATGTCCTTTGTCATTGCGTGTGGTGTGTATTTGTGTCCCTTACGGCCATTATGTGTGTGGGCGTGTGGTGTGGGCATTCGTTTCCCCCCCAGAGGCGTTTTTAGCCACACTGCGTGTTTGTGAGATTTTTAATCAAAAGTCATGCATCATGCATTTTAGTACTTTAGGTTCAATCTCTTAATTGTCCTTTTCACTTCCTGACCATGTCCACACGGCTTTCCCCCTCCAGCATGAATCACTCGAGAGCGAAATGGCTCCCGTGTGAATACGGTTAATTCCATCGATTTCCATCTCTCTGAGAATCTCAAAAAGATTATGTCAGCGAAGGCAGTAGTTTCAAAGTTCAGATGCAGACTATAATATGCACACCTTGACCTTGAAAAGGTCAAGACACTGATTGTGTCTCTCTTCCTCGCTGCTGCCAATGTCGTCCACAGTCTCCACTACTTGAGATACTAGACAATTCTTTGCCTAAAATGACATGCACAAAATAGACACCAGGGTAGCCCTTTTCCATCCCCTTCTCTCTTTCTCCCCAGTACATTTCCTTCACCTGCTACCATCTTCAGCAACATATTTATTCGTCTGCACTGCAAAGCCATGAGGTCACGGACATGCAGAGAATGTTCTAACATTCTCTGCATGTCAGGGGCTGACAAATGTTTTCTTGTTTGACACGTCCCCTAGCCAGATTTAGAGGAATATATCATCTTAAATTCAGAATGATACTCATAATATTATTATTATTATAATATTGATACAAAAGTATAATTTGATATAACCTCAATATGTTCTCCTTTTCTCACTTTCATCTCACCACACATAAGACCAACCACTCATGTGGACATGTGCATTGCCGGGTTTTTATTTATTTAAAGGTCTTGCAGTTATATGTAGGCTACTTTCTTGTGCGTGGTGTTAAGCTCAAACCACACCATTTGCAACTCCTTGCAACAAAATAGTTTTCAGTTCAACCACACCAATGAAACTCCGTGAGTTGCAAGGAGTTACATTGGTGTGGTTGACCTTAAAACGGTTTTGTTTCAAGCAGTTGCAACTGGTGTGGGTTTGGGCTTTAGACACCGAAAATAGCCGATCTACTCACAAGTCCTCGTGCTGCCACGTGTTGTGAGCTTATAGATAGGCTATTTCTGGTGTGTGACAACACGGTCAGCTAACTCCAATCAAGCCTTTACTGGAGATGTGGCGTATGGCATTCTACACAGAGGGCAATGGTAAGAACTTGGGCCCCTTCCCTACTTCCTTCACAGGTGTTACCAATGATACTAATGAAGGCTCTGTTCCATTCTGGTCAAACAGAGTCAGGGTGCTGCTATTGTGCATGTTGGCTCACTGGAAAAACTCTGCTACACCAGTGTGTCTCAAAGTGTCCTTGAGTGGGTTCCAAATGGCCCGTATGGGTGTGTAACTCTGAGTGTACAAAATGGAAACAAATGAGGACCCTTTTTGTACACTCTACACACTTAGTTTGTACAGTTATGGGGGTCCTTGAAATGAAAATGTTTGAGAACCACGTGTGCATAAAATGGAACAGAGCCTTAATTCGTATCATTGGGCAACACCTGTGAAGAAAGTAGGGAAGGGGACCGGAAGACGGAAGTACGAACTTAGGAAGAGTTATTTTGTGTGCATAGGGCCTATTCTTTCAACATGAATGCATTGGAAAAGGCAATTCTCTTGAACGCTGCCTTTGGTGTACAGCATGCACGTGCCTGCACGTTGTAGAGAAGAAGAAGAAGCTAAACAAATAGGATATGTTCCAAATATTAGTCCTGTGAGGCTCGTGCATGTCATGTTATGGAGGAGAGAAGAGCAGAAGAGTAAAAACAAATTCGACAAGTTATGAATATCTGTCCTTTGAGGCACATACAGTACAGTGATACATACAGTGCACATGAGTTAACGTCCCACTGAAAGCCCTTTATTTATTTATTCAACTGTGAACAGGAAGTATACACTCCCTCGCACAGCTCATTATTCATTCTGAAAGTATGTAGCCGATGAACAGGATTTCCAACATTACAGCAGGCAAACACTAACTGGTTGGATCTTTCTAATCTGCAGTAGTAGTATCTGATTCAATCTATAGGCCCGGGTCTCCTTCAAGATTTGGGTGTAAACAGTCCCATTTCATCATGTTTCCATGAGCCCTGATCACTAATGCAGCACCAATTTAAAAGACAACTTCACAAAGTACATTTAAATCACTGTCAGACATTGTTGACAGTTTGACCTTTTGACCCGGATCCACTGACAGCAGTTCTAGGAGTCAGAGGGCCCGGGGTCAAACTGTCTACTTTCCAATATAACATGGTAAAATGTCTGACTCTACTGGCTCGCAGACTGATACTGTTGAATTGGAAGCAAGCACAGGTTCCGACTCACACTACACTAATGAAAGATTTGCAATTGGAAAAGTTTGAATTGAGAGGGAGTGAAGATAGATTTTACCAGACATGGCAACCCTTCATTGATTTCAATAGGTGCACGCTAACCCCTCCTACACAATAGATAACATAATCGAAAATAGGAAAGGAAAGAAAAGAAAGAAAGAAAAAAGGAACAGAGTGTTTTTTCTTAATTTTTTTCTCATGTCTGTAATTCAGTTGATTTACAACAACATGTTGGGAAGGTTTGAGAGCAAGAGTGTCTGTCCTGTTGTCTTTGTTTTGTTTGTCTGTTCACATTTGTCACTGTTTAACAGTTTTTGTTTTTTCTTGTTTATCACATTTATATATCTTTTATATTATGTATTGTATTTGGAACATTTACACTACCTGTCATTATTTTTTGTCATTATCATTGTCAAAGATATTCTGAAGTTATGTCATATACAAAATGCTGAATAAAAACAGTATAAAAAAAAGACAACGTCTTTATTTGATAAGACGTGTGGGGACATCCTAGGCATCAGAAGCCTTGATAAGACGTGTGGGGACATCCTAGGCATCAGAAGCCTTGATAAGACGTGTGGGGACATCCTAGGCATCAGAAGCCTTGATAAGACGTGTGGGGACATCCTAGGCATCAGAAGCCTTGATAAGACGTATGGGGACATCCTAGGCATCAGAAGCCTTGATAAGACGTGTGGGGACATCCTAGGCATCAGAAGCCTTGATAAGACGTGTGGGGACATCCTAGGCATCAGAAGCCTTGATAAGACGTGTGGGGACATCCTAGGCATCAGACGTCTTGATAAGACGTGTGGGGACATCCTAGGCATCAGAAGCCTATATACTTAACTGACCCGTCTATCCTTTTCCCCCCTCTAGACCAAGATTTGGGGTTAACGCCACCGGCCACTTTGGGTGCCATTTTCCAGCCTATGAGTTTGACATGTATAAGTAACGCCAGTCTGTAGTTTGCATCGGTCCCACTGGTGAGTAGACTGTTACTGCAGTACACCATCTTCCATCTCTCTACTATCTTTGACTTGTTTGTCTGTCGCTCTAATTTAGCTATATGGGTCAAAGGTGCTATTATTCGCCGTTAGAAAATGTCCATGTGGTCTGATCTCCGCCTCGATATCCCCTTACGCCAAAACAGTTCTCAATGTTTACAACTTGACTTGATGAGAAGTGGGCAAACTGGGCATATGTCTTAGTCAACAAAATTAACACTGCATATCGTTATGGAACCAGAGAGAGAAAAAACATGAGTGAATCAGCGATCAGGCAAACGTGTTCTCTCCTCAGTAAATAAATAGCAGTTTTATGTTGCACGCAGATCATGATACGCATCTGTCTAGTAGGATAGTCGTGTGTGTTGTTAGCCGCCTAGCCGATCTAGCCTGGGCAGTGTGTTGACTGTACAGCACGGAGCAACGCATGTTCGCCAACCTTAATGCATGTTCGCCAACCTTAACCATTAACCATTGATTGTCGGACTATTGGTTGTAGGACTATTGGCTGCCGGACTATGTCTGACTATTGGTTGTCTGACTATTGGTTGTCGGACTATAGGTGGTCGGTCGGACTATTGGCTGTCGGACTATTGGTTGTCGGACTATTAGCCGTCAGATTATTGGTTGTCATACTATTGGTTGCCAGACTAATGGTTGTCGGACTATGAAGTCTGTATCTGTACTGCCTCTCATCATGCACCTGTGCATGTGCTATACACCGTAATCTCTACTGCTCTGCTACCAGCTCAGTGGCCTTGTGGTTAGAGTGTCCGCCCTGAGACGGCGAGGTCGGGTTCAATCCCCAGCCTGGTCATACCAAAGACTCTAAAAATGGGACCCAGTGCCTCCCTGCTTGACACTCAGCATCAAGGGTTGGATTGGGGGTAAGTCCCTGCAACATACAGTACTAGCGTCATGTCCAGGGGGTGTACTTGTACACCAAGCTGCCTCACGCTACAGAAACAGGAGATAGGCTCCTGCCCTATGGGCCTCATGGCTCTGCAAGGCTACTTATCTGTGCTGGACGCTGGTGTTACACTAACACAAGAAACTCGGCTTCCCATCATGCACCTGTGCACAGTGTGAAGCTCAACAGCACCACTTTGTCACCTGTTAGTACCCTAAAGACAGACGGAGGAACACATTGCTGTTCAATGAAGTGGCTGCACCACTCAAACATGACATACAAGCCATCAACGCACTGTCTCATGGCTGTCGACAGCTTGTAGATCGGTTCTTTTGGGCACATAGAGGCATGACGGAGACACCAGCGTAACATTCTCCCTCCCCTGAAGACCTGCCAGGAGCCACCAGTGCTTACAAGATTTGTTTTACTGCGATCATGGATAAGCATCACTGCTTTAGCCATAACCATTATTGTACAAAACACGTCAGCTATTGTTTTTATATTGGTAGGCACCCTCCAGCCACTATGTGGTTAACCATACACTCAGTTACAATTGTGCTTTTTTTTTTTTTTACCAAATTCAAAAAACATAAAAGATGTTTACAGCATCAAGGGTTGACAATCATTTGAACATATTGCCTACATCTCGACAGTAATGTCAATTGCATTGAGGGAAACTGTGATCTTATACAATATAGCGATGTGGGCAGCATACGATAATGACACTGCTTCAGGCATAACGATCCAGACGGGCTGCTGAGGGAGCCATGCTACAGTTCGTATACCTGAATCAGTCATCCCAGACTCATGGAATCCCTCCCAGGCAGCGGTGGGCCCATTGCCGGGGCTGTGACGGTCATGGGTGTCAGTATGACTGATGGTGGAAAGCCTTGCATGGCACTGTGGGATTCAACAGCATTGTCCACAACAGATCTGCTCCAATACGACACGAGTCCTAAAAGCTCAGCCAATAAGCTCTCATGTTACGCCATTTCAAGAGTGTAGGATACTACATGTCAAGGGGTGTGTGTGTGTGTGTGTGTGTCTGTCTGACTGGAAAGAGCGCGCAAACAAACAAGTCTGCAGGGAGGCAAGGTTGGAAGGAACAGACTAAATTAATGGAGATTGTGTCTTGTACGTACCCTGCTGTTTTTCTAGGCTCGACTGATCCACTCACTATTCAGACTTGAAGGGTGTGATTGGTCAAAAGTCTCTCCCGGGGGAAATCGGTTGTGAAATGGATCGAGATTGAAAATGAGAGAAAAGAGATGATGCGTGATTGCTATTGACATTAGCTTAACTCTTTAATGAGGACTCAACAATTTGCCAACAGGGGGGGGGGGGGGGGGGGGGGGGGCAGCTTACGGTATATACCCAATTCAATCTCAGTATGCCTTGTGGTTGTCAAAATGTCTCTATGAAAGACAGGTAAACCCGTTACAGCCCGCCCCCTCCTCCCCAGTGCTCATCATGACCATTCTTAGCAACAATCAGTCGAATAATGAAAATGAATACCAATCTCACACTGGGTATGATATCTAATAAAATAACATAACCAGGTTGAAAGTGGTTAACGAGGACCAATCAATTTGCTAACCGGGTCGCCTTCCCATAATGCTTCACTCTCACCCTCTGTTTCTGTGTGCCTTGTGGTCGAAATGAACACATGGGCGACAGCAGGGAACTGGCCTGAGGACACAGGCAACACTGCCTTTCTTTCTCTTCATATGTCCCCGTCTAACTCTGACTGTCTCATGTTCCATCTCTCCCTTTCCAATGCCTTTCTTTACTCTTCCCTTTCCTGCGTCAGAGAATCTATATGCAAACGTAGTTCTCACATTCCCAGACTCCTTTCAACCACACACATGTACACCACAAAGCATACTTACTATCCCTTCCCTAAAAGCACTAAGAATACGTTTCGTCCTTTTACCCGGAACAAGCACCGAAACAGCTTTTTGTTTGATAGCCGAGATGAGACCCCTTTCCTTTCCCTCTGGAGAATTTCTCCTGGCAGTGTTAAAAAATGCATGAACATATGTAGTAAACTAGGATGACAACGTGAAGAAGAAGCGCTCCATAGAGGAAATAGAACGTTCATAGAATATAAATTATATACATTCTGTTTGTGCACACAGTAAGCAAATTGTACTATAGTGATGCACATTTTCTCTAGGAGGTCTACAAGAGGAAACCACATTGCACTGAAGTGGCACACAGCAATTATTTTTTTACACCTGTTTTACACCTTCCCAGTTTTGTAATCCATTCTATTTTGGATCAAAACTTTCTTCCTTCTATTGTTGGTCTACTTCCTACACTCCTACAGTATTCCTGTTGACTGCCCAATTTCTCCTCTGTGATTAATTTAAGTTTCTCTACAGCATCTCATCTCATATATTACAACAACTGTGGAATCTCAGCAGCATCTGTTGTTGGCATAGCGTATGTCGTTGGCGTAGCGCATGCTGCCGACATATTTGACCAAGCATTAAAATAGGTACGGCCGGAGAAAGCGCGGAGAGTCCCTAGGTTGTACAGACATGGCATATTGGTGTCGTATGTTTGGATAAAGATGAGCATGACGATATGCACAATGTTGCAGACCCATGCACGTTCCCAGCCCACAGCTGTGTTTTCATGTGGCAAAGCCCTCAGCCTGGGGAATGCGTGTATACAGAACTTTGAGTTTGAGTTTTCGATGCATTTCTTGCTAATTAGAAACTCTCCCGCGTAGAAAAAAGGTGTCATGGCCGGGGTGATCTAATTAAAAGATGGCACCTAGCGAGAGGATATACATCACAAGATGTTTCCACAGCAAATTGAGTGTGACGTGTCCTATACAAAATTACAAAATTAAATTAAGGAAAATAAACAGATGAAAAGAAAAGTATAATTTAATTTAGTTTTTAAATGCCTGTGCAGGGCAGGGCAGACGGCACAATTTGTAAGGTATTTGATTGAAAGAGCGAGATTACTATTAAATGGGTTTTTCAGGTCAGACTTGAATGTACGGTTCATTTTCTCTTTTAGAAAACCATCAGTTTAGAAGTTCTCTACAACCCGCGAGTGAATCCAGCTGGTGTTGTTTGGCATGAACAGCTGATCCACAAGCATCAAGACACTTTGGGAGCCTGAGTAGATCCTCTACGGTTTATTTGGCGGGCGACACCATCGGACTAATAAATTGTCATATTGATTAGCCTACCTGACTTTGCTCTCAACTCGCAGCGCAGCAGGATCTTAACACATTGGCTGCTGAGCAGTTCAGGATAATTGGAATACAGGGTGCTGAAGGAGATAGGTCAAAAGAGGACCCTTGTTTGTGTGCACAGGCTGCATTTTTTCCATGGATCAGTATAATGAAAGACACAAAATATCAGCGAGAGGCAAGGTATTTTTTTTTCCTCAAAAACAAATAAAAGGCAGAAAATACTGGGATGTGAAACCGTGAGCCAAACACAGAGGTTCGAACCGAACCGTGGTAACTGAATCGTTGCACCCCTAAAAGAGTGTGCAACTGATGATCCAGTTCCTCGTCACATGCCATAATTTGAGTCCAAATTGATCTTCTAATATACATGCATCTCTATTGTTCTAGCCTAGGTTACATCACCCACACAGTAGTACTACCAAGGATGTGATTCACAAATGCACAAAGAAATAATCCATATCCGAACACTAACCCCACAGAAAAGGTGGGGTAAGGTAACGAAAAAGAGAGAGTGCAGAATGTAAATTATAGATTTGCTTTTCCTTGAGGCTGATCAGTGCCAGTTGAAGAGCATCTCTGGCAAAGATCACCTTAGGCACTGTGTGTGTGTGTGTGTGTATAAACAGTGAAAGATAACTTCAGTCTATAGAATTATCACGCAACGAGAGCTTAAAGTAAACCTTGCATAGCTGGCCGTTCACAACATTGCTTTCTAAAAGCTTCTAAAAGCATGACAGACCACGGATGGGACCTCCCAACGTTCTACTACATCACAATAAATTTCATTTTCCAGACCAATTCAATTATTGATAGTTTACTCCCATGCAGAGTACAGTACATTATACCGACTCAGCACTGCACTGTACATGTAGCACTTTGTTGTCTGTTGCCTTGCATCCCCATGTTTCCAGTGCATCATGACAGTAAAATGTTTTCATGTCGACTATGCTATACTTAGGTGAAATGACAGTACAGTTATAACTGTTCAACTGAATTATTAAACACACACATACGCACAGGGGCGTCAGTGGCTTAGGGCAGGGGTTTTCAACAGGTGGTCCGTGGACCACTGGTGGTCCGTGGAGGTATTGCATGTGGTCCCTGACCGTGCATTTAGTAATGTAGCAAAGTGAAGAGTTTGTATATGGGCATGCATAAAGTGAATGGGAAATCAAGTGGCAAAGTGACTTGGAAAAGTGAATTTAATGTTAACATAATTTAATGCAATAAGATTGACTTTTGTTTGGATGTATGGGCTGTCAAGGCCAGAAAAGTAGTTTTTTGCCACTCAGTAGACGTTCCCGCATAACTTCCGGGTATGATGATGATGTCACACGCATACCCTCCATTTTCTTCCACGGAACAGTGCACTAAACCTTTTGTGCACTGTTCTGTGGAAGTCAATGTTGTCAGAATTACTGAGAAGTCTGAGGTTAAGAAATTCCACAGAAAAGGGAGATAGAATCTCAAGAAGGGTGAAGTGGTGAAGCTAGGGAATGTGCTAATATAATCATTTCATCATGTGCTATATCTTGCACATATTTGCCATTTTTACTATATATATATATATATATATATATATATATATATATTACTATTATTAAAATAGTTCAAATAGCCAATCTACAAGCTCATAATGTGTGGATGTAGATTGGCTAGTTGAACTATTTTTAAATATTTTTCAAGATATTAAAATATGGCAAAAAAGTTTATGGATAAAGGTTAAGGCATGCCCAAGATAGGGCCACATGTGTCAGTACTGTATATCAGTCGTTTTAGAAACAGTATTCCATAGCAAGTATTATGAAAGCATTAATCTTAGCCCATATCCCATTGCAACATAACAGTGGTCCCCAGGTTGATTCTTAGTCAAGGTGGTGGTCCCTGGTTCACAATCAGTTGAAAACCCCTGGCTTAGGGGTAGAATAGCCGGTAGAGTGGTCAGATGGGAACCCAGTTCAATCCCGGGCTCCCCCAGAGTTAGTGTCGACGTGTCCTTAGAGCAAGACTCTGAACCCCTAATTGCTCCGATGTGCAGGTTGGTGGCTTGAATGGTTTCCTCCGCCATTGGTGTATGAATGCGTGTGTGTGAATTGGTGAATGTAATGCACAATCTATGTGCTCTTTGGACCATTTATGTTAAGAGCTTGTAGACCGGCATTAGTAAATAATAAGAGTTTACAGATGATGCCTGAAGACCACTGGATCAGGCAACAGAGAACAGGAGAGACAAGATTGAGTGATCTACTAGTACTAGTGAGCTATCCCAAACTACAAAGCAGATCCAGACTTTAAAGCAGAAAGTAGCCAACATGGGAAACAGAAGCCATCGTCTCAACTTCAGGCGTGTGCACTGTGCAGCTGAAAGAGGCTTGTGATACAGTACCCACGGTCTTTGGCAAAATCCTTAACTACATACTAGACCAGGGGTTCTCAACGTTTTTGGCCGGGGTCCCCCGGAAATGCTTTGGCCATGTCTCGCGACCCCCGCCCCGCTCCCTCCCCCCCCCCCCTCCCCAATACAACTTGACTGCTATAATAACCTTAATAATAGAGAAAATACATCAGAACCATCGTTAAACCAGTGGACCATCCTCTCTTCATTTTCGCCCTAGAACTATTAGCATGTGCATTCCGCTCTTGTAATGATATAACCTACACTGTGTGAACACTCCATTTCATTTTAAATTGAATATGCATGCTGGTGATATTTCGCAAGAGCCAGCATCCCCCCCATACCCACAGTTCTTAATTGTATTCATTTATGTGCCCGTTTTCTTTTTCCACTCAAACTTTCACACATTTACAATCGGATCCCATGGGCAGTTGGGCACCCCTTTCATTTGGAAAACAAATGAAATGGAGAGCACAGTAATGAACATTATACAGTATCACACATTAATAAAGCTCATAGGCTAATGGCCCTGGCATCCTCCAGAGCAGAACTTTTGAAAATGAATGTTTTACCAAGACTTTTCAAATTCCATGTATTAATCTTTAAGTTTTGGAATCGCATGCTCTATTGTGAAGCAGCTTCATGGGAGACACAGCAATAAGGAGCTTTCTATTCTTCCCCCATTAACCCATTTTGGACTGAGGTCGATAAAAAAAAAGTCTTCTAAATCCTAACATTTTTGAGAAAAACTATGTCAGTGGTGCTCAACCTTTTTCATGTCAAGGAACGCCAGAATTATCTCTATTGGGCCACGGACCCCCATCTCAAAATATGTAGTTCCAGGGACCCCCCAGAAGCCAATATATTAGTTCTAAACGTTCGCTCTGAAATATATATTCAAAGATTTGCGCCACACTTTCACGACTTTCAAAAATAGCAGAGCTTGTAGATCTGCTATTTTTAAATAGCTAAAGCATAACATAATGCTGACACCAAAAGAGGTTCCCGCCCAAAATGGGTTAAGACCTGAGGCTGATTCTACAGTTTACTGAAAAACATATGTCACTATATATTGTTGTCGGGCAGAAACCTCTTATGTCCATATTTTAACATTTTGTTGTTTCGTAAATTAAGTCCTACTTGATCATACTACAGCGTCACCCAAAAGCATAAAAAGTAGCAGATCCACAACCTCGAAGCGCATTTTGATCTTGTAGATCTGTTACGTTTGCTACTTTTGAATTTGAATCCTGAAAACTAACAGTTTTGGACATAATGATGTTTCCACCCGACAGAGATCATATAGCTCAAATCTAAAATGACACGGATACTTTCCTGGTTTTAATGGGTTACACAATAAAACTTGGTGGAGAGACATGACATTACAACAGTGGGACAGATCTTTAGTGATAGAATATGACAATTTCAGCAACTTAAGTCTATTTGCCTTTTGTAGTCGTTCTTTGGTATTCTTTGTTTGTTTTGAATAACAACTATTGTCTGCTACAGTACAAATGTAAAGAGGGAGCCGTCACCGTGCCTGCCTCATGCTCAAGACTTGTGGGATCATCTTTTTAAGACTAAGATGTGTGGCCTCAAAATGTATAGCTAAATGTTTATGGCTGCCTCTAGTGCATTGTTCTTCTGTCCAGCTGGCTTCGGAGCATGGCCTCAATATATCTTTGAATGCTTCTCAATGGAATACAATTTCGAGGAAGAGCATTGAGCTCATCTAAACACCAAGATCGATGCTGGCACAATTGTGTCACAAGGTTAATTTCTCCATCAGCTTTGGGACTGTCCAGCTTACTTTTTCAACATGGAACGGGCAGCCTGTTAAATGAGTTTGATAAGGGCCTGGATGGCCATGGGGACATTGTTTGAAAGCTCCTTGTTTGATCGTATACACAATAAGACATGTACTGTATGTAATGTAGCTAGAGGATAATAAACTCTCTTGCACATACTGTAATCTCTCCTCTCTCTAGCCTATCTTTCACTACAGTATGTGAAGAAAATACCAAGCTTTTTTTTTTGGAAGTTTACCTATGTGTTTCTAGTGAGCAAGACTTTCACTGCAGTGTACCTGCATTGAAACAAGTGGTCTGAATGAAATGACAATCTTCCACTTTACACTCGCCACCTTCCACTTTGATCTATGCGGAAATGTGGGAGGCAAAATCTGCAACCTGGGGTATACAGCAGCCGGTGGAAGCGGCAAAAACACATTAGTTTCGAATCAGACCCAAGACAGCTCATATCCAAGGTTCATTTTCCACACAGGAGTGGTATTATGGCTCACTTGCTCCTCCATTTCAGGCGTGATACCATGGCTGCCAGGAGGCAGGAGTGGAGACTGGAGAGTATAAAACAAAGAGGACAATCGATATCTGTCCTCCATAGAGAGAGAAGGCAGTGGACTGGTTGATTAGTAAACATTAAGCAGGGCGAGTGGATGCTGGGCTAAACAACGTGTCACAGAGCGCTGCAGCCATTCGGCTGGAACAGACACAGCTGGCAATTGGCGTCGAGGCATGGCTGACTGTGTGTGCATGTGTGTCTGCCTCCGTTTGTATTTTAAGGTTATTTTCTGTCACAATTCGGCCTCGTTGTGCCAGAGTATGGATGCCCAGCATCCACTCGCCCTGCTTAATGTTTACTAATCAACCAGTCCACTGCCTTCTCTCTCTATGGAGGACGGATATCGATTGTCCTCTTTGTTTTATACTCCAGGCTCCACTCCTGCCTCCTGCAGGTAGCCGTCAGTGGGCTGGTGTAAGTTTGGGGAGGGAGTCGAATGCTTGAGCCCAGTATATTTAGGGTACCTCTTTTTATATTGCTTGAAAGTATATTATTATGAGCTTCTTTCTATTGCTTCCGACTTGGCACACTTCTTCTGTCTCGACTGAGCCATACTTTATAGGGTGACGTGAGCCGTTGTTTACTTCTCTATGGCCCGGTACCCTTCAAATTAAGGGTCTGCACTGATAAGACTGTGGCAGTGAGGGAATAACTAATTATTTGGCTTCATGGAGTGTGTAACTTATAGAACATAAGTCCTATTTTGAGTGAAATACTCCTTTATCACATCCGGGCAAAACAGGGGTACACTACACAGGACAGGTTACGTGACATGGGCAGGACAGACAGGGCAGAGGCCATGATCGTGACAAAGATTTAACAAGACATCATTTGCAGCGGCCATGATCATGACACAGATTTAACGAGACAAGCATCAACAAGGTTAGATACACCGAACTGCAGCCATTAGGGGATTAAAAAGCCCTTTTTTTAAATGAAAGAGTCCAGAGTAGGGATGCACCGAAAATTCGGCCACCGAAAATATTCGGCCGAAAATGGCTAAAAAAATATTTTCGGCTTATTCGGTTTCGGCTCAAATAAGCCGAAAAATAACACCGAATAGTAGTAGTGGCCCTAAAGTTGTGAATCGAACTAAACTGCGGGAAAAACACAGATGTACAAGCCCAACGCGCTGTGCATTGCGACGGGTAGATAGCTTGTAGATCTGCTACTTTCAGCGCAGGAAGGGCGCATGCTTATGACGCTCTTTAACTATGCATCAGCTCAGCAGGCAGCAGCCACGGAATGCTTCAATGCACAGGCAGATCCGACACAACTTTATTGCATACATCTGTGCTTTCATCCACGCTTCCATAGCCTTTTAAATCTTATTTCCCATCCATGGGCACAAGCAACGTGATATCAGCAGCTCTTCCACCCGATCTGTGGATGGACGGGTGGTGTTCTGTTGACGAGGGAAGCTATAGCTAGCATGGGAGCTAACGTTAGTTTTAACACTATACTTTCCATCCGTTCACCAACACCTCACACTCGCTGCTGCGTTTACACGGGCAGACACAAAGACGAATGGGAATATCATTTGGAGCTTTAACAATGAATGATACTGTATCGTTGCGTCTGCCCATGTTTAATGGTCAGGGTTTCACTGCCCACAGCAGGCAGACCTGTCAAAACGATGCACTTCCCAAAACTCAGAGACATGCCACCACCTATAAATTCAAACCCACCTCTGGAATATTGCTATCTCATTCCACTTTAATTTATTTTATTCCATAGTCTTAGTTTTTCTCTAATAAAGTTGTTTTTATTTGTTTTCTCATGTTCTCATTGAAAAGTGTCTAAGTACTCAGAGAAGCTTTATATAAATAATATTATTATCACTATTATTATTACTACTTGTTTTATTGCCTAAAAAAAGCTCACTGCTCAGGTCAAATATAGGCCTATTGATATGCGATTAAAATGTGATTAATTAATCACAAAGCCTCCAATTAATTAGATGTTTTTTAATTGACCCATAAGTGTTTATTATTTAAGTTAGGTTTTGCCATAATCATGTCTTTTGCCATAATCAGGTAGCTTTACAACAAATATGTATTCGGCTATTCGGTATTCGGTTTTCGGCCAACTGTTTCCTATATTCGGTTTCGGCCAAGAATTTCCCTTTCGGTGCATCCCTAGTCCAGAGTCTAGGGCATAGATGACAAAATCTCTAGTCTAGCGCAGGGGTTCTCAACCTGTGGATTGCCACCTCTAGGGGGGGGGGGGTCGCCAAATTATTTTGGGGGGTCCCCAAATTATTTTCAAAAATATATTTTCTTGCAACTGAATGGCTAGAAAATGGAAATGAATTGTCTACATAGAACACATAGTACATGCATAAACTTTCCTTAATGATTATATCCGGTTTCAGTATTCATTTATGATATAATTATCTATCTTATCTAATTATTTTGCAGTCAGTGTGTATTGGGGGTGGGGAGGGGGGGGCGGGGGTCGCGAGACATGGCCAAAGATATGTTGGATATACAGTATGTCAGAGTCTATATTTGAAATAACTTATAATTTCTGTGTAAACTTTTAAACTTGTTGCAACCCAATTGTTTTGAAAGTACTGCAGCATGAGTGTTACGTCGCCGTATATACATAAAGCAGCGTCTGATTGGTTCAATCAGAGGCTGCTTTTCACTGTTGTACAGACAGCCGTTGAAACGCAGTCACTGATTGGCCCTGGTAATTTTTCTGATTATTTTCTCCTGCTTCCGCATACTCTCTGCCAATGGGACCAAACCCCAGACTCATATACGGGGAGGAATCTTCAGTGAATCCCCGCTATGAGGCTAGAACTTGGACCTTCTTTAAGTTCACCGGCTTAAGTTCACCGAATATATAGTATTTTCCCACTGTGATGCATACAAAGGAAATTAACATAGAACTATTGTCGTCCTAAAGCAGTGGTGTCCAAAGTCCGGTCCCACGGCACAATTTTTACATCAATGTGCTTGGTGTCCTCAAACTCACGCGTCCAACAAGCTTTAAACTGAGCAGATTGGACATTCAGTTCCATAACGAGAAAACGTCTGTCAGGATTTGAGAACTCTAGTTTAATGTGGGCCCAGACATTGTAAGGCACATGAAAGAGAGATGTACTGTAGCTCTACTCTACTTAACTGTAGAGTACGTAACTGTATCATCAATGTTAACCTCTTGGTAACTAAGCAGACAGAAACACTTAACACGTCTGATTACATTTGGTAATATTAAATAAGGCTGAAAACAGGCTGAGTTATTTGCATTTGGTATACAGCTTGTTGAAATACAATGCATTTGTAAGTGACTTTAATATGGTCCGAAAGTACCTTATGACAGGTAGGAGATGTAGTGGGCCCTTGGGCGTTTCATATTTTCTAATTTGGCCCCCTAATTTGGACATCCCTGTCCTAAAGTAAATATATCTCGCATTCTAGGGAGTTTGGATATGGAATTCTACCATTTTCGGACATCACAAAACGGCTCAATTAAACAATGTTTATAGGCGCTCGGGTGGGACAGTGGTAAAGTACTTGCCCACCACCACGGAGGATGTGGTTCGAATCCACACAATTGGCCCACAATTGTGGCCCGAGCACGAACACAATCGGCCTGTGTTCGGAGTAGAGCAAAGGCTCTACAGTACATCCTCCTGGTGGGGGCTCCTCACTGGCAGGTGAGCCAGTAGGATACGACAGCCAATTGAGGAGGAAAAGGGGGTAAACAATTATTGGCTAATCTAAACAAAAATAAATGAAAATATATTTTGCGGTTAGGGCAGATTTAGCTGTAGCTACTATAAAAAAAAAATCACAGTACCTACTCAAAACATTAACTGAAGAACAGTACTCAATTTTGTTATTGTCGACCACTGGTTATATTCATTGTTGCTGTAATGCCATCTTTACCTGTCCAAACCAGCCAAGCATGTGTGATGTCATCGTGTTGTATTGCAGTTGCAAGCCTGGCTGTCAATAACACGTTACAACGATATGAATCCTAGTAGATTTACACACTGTTATTTGCCCGGTGTAGTCTTTTAAAATAAATAAATAACTAAAAATGTCAGCTGTCAGCCTGTCAATAGGATTAAAACCAGCGTATAACTACATAACTGTTGTTATATGTGAGTACATACTACTTCTCTTGTCTCTCTTATAATGTACCCAAGTCATCAAGTCTACTTTGTTTTTCCACGGAGACAACTGTGACGGACCATCATCTTGCCTGTCATTAGGGTTTTGTTTGTGTTTGGGCAACAGAAAAGGGAGCCTTTTCAGGTTCACTTGAAAAAAATATGTTTTTCTATTATCCCCTCCCATCCGCCCACACTGAAAACAGAATGACGCTTCCTTCATTAACATGAGTAATTTCTCATGTGGAGGATGCAACTACAGCTGTCCCTTGATTACTAAATGGAATAGAGCAATGATCTATGGAGCCATTAGGGGAAGGGGCTGGAACTAATTTCAATCCTGGAATGGACTGGTGACTGGGCTACACAATGTGGTGGGGATGAGAGAGAGAGTGAAGAAAGAGACAGAGTGAGAGACAGCAAGTGAGGGGGGAGGAGAAATGTGAAACACAAGTCAGATAGGGACACATAAAAGAAGGAAACATGAATGGATTTCAGCCATTTTCTGCCCGCCGTATAACCATGGCAAAAGAGTGTGTGTGTGTGGCTATACCTGTGATGGTGAAATATCCCCAAAAGTATAGTACAATCTGAGAAATTGACATTGCGAGGACAATTTTTCTGGTGCACAGACTCCACACAAGAGACATCTTTTTTTTTTTAGCTTTGGGCTTACGAAGGCATTAGGATTAGGTATTTAGAAGTTAGTTTGGTTCAATGTGTTGCGCTGTGACGTCTTGTGAAATTGTAGATCTGCCATTTCTGGCTTAAAAATAGCATTTTCCCCATAATAAGTATAGTAATACGTGTGTGTGTGTGTGTGTGTGTGTGTGTGTGTGTGTGTGTGTGTGTGCGCGTGCGCGAGTGTGCAGATGTGTGTCCTGGGGCTCATGATGACACATTCTGTTCTAGACAGTCTGGTAAATAAATGGTGTCACACTCATTAGCTATAGCTGCACCCGTGCTAATGACTGAAGCAACTATTATGATAATGGCCCATTTACCCTATTGTAACATAGCAAAAAAAAGGCAAGTTATGTTTCATTATGACAGATTGAACCGAGTTGCAACATGCAATGTATCTTCACCTAAAGCGCTCACAGGAGTAAGTTGTGAGAGGACCAGTGTAAAATGCTTTTTGCTGTGGCTGTTGAACCGTAGTGTGTGCACATGACGTACCTTCAATAGGCGAGGTCTTGAGCCGGCGGCAGATGCCATGGACATCTCCGTAGGTCTCTGTTATCTTGGCCACAGCCTCGCCGCTCCTCAACTCCATCAAGTCCCTAAGTTCCATCGTGGTGATGCCAAAATCCCCCTCATGGTTGCCCTCTGCAACAGAGTTTCCTGGTGGGTGGTCAGCCATGTTGTTGGCCATATTGGTCCTCTAAAGTTTCTTTCTTTTTTTCTTCCTTTGTTTGTTTTGTGGTCGTTTCTTATTAGAGTTCTTAGTGCAAGATCTTGGAAAATTAAAATCACGTCTGGCCCACCAAATAGCTGTAAACAATGGGACCGGTAGTGTAAAAAGTTAAAAATGATAAAAGGTTACAGTCACACCAGAGAGTCCACTCCTCTTGCTTGTGTGCAGGATTTGTGGGTATTGTAGCTCTCAAAGTTGACAGGTGTAGGAGTCGAACGTGTGAGGTGAACTCCTGACCAGGAAGTGCATGTTCTAGTCAGTTACCACAGAAGCTGGGCTTCAAACATGTTCTGCTGGTTCACTCCTCTTCTCTTCCACCAACACTGTAGGAGAAACAACACACAGAGAGTCTTTTTAGGAACAGATAATATGAGGGGAGAAGACAGTCGTGTGATGTGGACATAGAACTGGTTTCTGACATCTCCTGGGGCGCCATTCAAGCACAAGACAAATCATGGGTTTAAAGTTTTTTCAGGTTAGCACTGGGAGCAAGGGGGTCTGTTGTTTGTTTTTTTAACTCAAAACTGTGTTAAGATCAATTACCGCCCATCTTGGTAAAAACAGACCAAAGTGATTGTTGATCAGTTTATTTCCCCACAGAGGTTTCTTTATAAGGCCCTCTCTAAGCTTTTATCTTCCCCTGCGGGTATTTGTGCTCTACTTCTGCACTCTGCTGTGCAAAGGAACTTATAATGGTACAGTAACCTAATGATTGCTTGATTGTTCGGTTATCTAATTAGGAGACAAAACCACAGCAGTCCATTTTGAATACGGTTTTCCCTTTTTTCCTGCTGTTCAGTGCTTTTCATTTTGTCGCTTATATATGCTTTAAATCCAAAGGCTCTAAATCAAACCTTCTCTTGAACCAGCAAGTTGCAGTGTGCGGGTCTGTTGTCTTCTGCATGTTCTAAATCCAAAAGGTCTAAAATGTGATAATTAAATCTTGAAATGTGTTAACTAGTGACACTGACACTCAAGTAGACTACAGGCTTCCTCATCAGGTAAAGACATATATATCCTACAACAGGCTTGGACGATTGTGATTTGTGGTAATTGAAATCCAGTGACACATGATCTGATCGCTAGGGGTCAGAGCGTAGAGGGGTATGAGGGCTGGGGGTGTGTTGGAGGGGATTGCATGCATTTTGAGATGAAGTTTGCATGCAGAGACAGAGATTTCATAGCTTTAATAGAGCTAAATAAATTATGTTTTAGCTCTATTATTATTAGAAATGAGCACACTCCATCTTTTACAAGGTCACAGCACAGAGCTCAGTGGCAGCATGGATGACCTACGTGCCAAAGAAAAACATTACCTCTTGTATTTGGGAATATTATGAGTTTTACCCAGATAGCCAGAGGTGAAACATTAAAACGATTGATTTAATAGCAATATCGCCTCTATTCAAACAAAGGCTCCCTTTTACAAGTCAGTGTGCTTGGTGAGTCAGTATCACGGCATCATGTTCCGTAACCGTTTAACATTATTATCTTGTTTTTAAAAATCGCAAGTCGAATCATATCCATAAGGTTGCACAGAGCAACGTTCTGGTTTAGCAGGCATATGAAGAACGCACATATAATATGCTAATTTCCACGGTTGTCCATGGAAAAGAGTTGGCAAATTGCTTTGCAGTTGTACATATCTCCGACCTCGTTAGTCATGCTTCTGATACATCAAGTACAACAGCCAGCAAGAAGCAGCAGCAGTCTTTGAGGACTTAGTCTTAGAATATGAATATACAGACTATACATAAACAAATATAGGAAAGATAATACAAAAATAGAACAAAATGTTTAGTTTAAAAGAAAAATGTCAAGTTCATATTTTTTAGTTTAACCCATTCCGACCTGAGATCAGATTCAAAAAATGTCTTCTACATCCTGACAGTTTTCTGAAAAAGCTATGTTACTGTGTCAGTGGTTCTTCGATTAGAGTGGCGCGCTACGAGCTTGTAGATCTGCTATAATAATAGCTAAAGCATAATGTAATGCTAACACCAAAAGGGGTTCCCGCCTAAAATGGGTTAAGTACATATGAAATATATAATTTTTGAGCATTTTATAAATAGATTAAAACCAAATAAGAGACAGAAGACCAAACCTAGTTTGGGAATTAGACTGCTTTGGGGGCCAAAAAACTGGGTGAGTGGCCAAGGACATACAGCACAATAAAACAATAATAGGGCCCCACGGTGGGCGGGCGGCAAGGGCAGGACAGCAGCAATGTAGAACAGAAATAGCCCGAGTGGTGGTCTGGTGGTGACACTTGTGGAAATCTGAAGGAAATTTAGAGGAAACAAGAAAGTTTCAGTTCCTCATTTAGGCCTAAACGAGGAACTAAGGTTTCCTAAAAAAAAATTCTATTTTTGTATTATCTTTCCTATATCTGTGTGTTTATAGTCTGTATATTCATAGTCTAAATGCACTTTAGTTATCATCTGGATAATTCCTCACTTGTTCCACGTAAAAAATATGTATGAACGAGTAATCTACAGAAATGTGTTTTGCCTAAATCGGCCTCATGGTGGCGCTATAACAGGCCGTTGAGGAATATTTGGGGCAGAGGTTTGTCGTTGGCATCCAGGGAGTGTGTGTGCAAAGTTTGGCATGGATCGGGCCAACGGTGCCGGAGATTAGCTGATAACGGACGGACGGAAGGAGACACACACACACACACACACACACACACGGACGGAAGGACAAACGTTGTCACTTTTTACTTGTACCCTGTTAATATATTAAGGGCCTAAATTGTCTGAGCCTCAAGATATACTGTGTGTGTGTGTGTGTGTGTGTGTGTGTGTGTGTGTGTGTGTGTGTGTGTGTTCGTGTGTGTGTGTGTGTGTGTGTGTGTGTGTAATGGAATGTCCATTGGTGATTTGTGGCATGATATGCAGATCAGTGTGCAGATGATAGTTTTGTATAACACCTTAGTTCTGATTGAAACCACCGATTGGTTAAAACCACCGTAATATCGGTGTAGGAAAGACCAATCAGTGATATATAGGATCTAAGGATGTGACGGTGTTTGCCGACGGAAGCGGTCGCAACGCTCGCCGCGGTGCTCAGGCTCACTGCTGGCTGCCTGTTGTAGCCTGCAGAGCGGCCAGCAGCCCAGCACACACACACCAGGTGTCAGGTTTCAAGTGAATGGGGGCAGGGGGGTGGAGCTGGGTGGACGACGCAGGGTTGTTTGTTTACAATAAAGTTTCAATAGTCACTGTACAATAATTTAAAACAGTTGTCATGTTGCACACAATCAATTTGGTCATAGCAGCCGCCTGTAGAAACCCCTCTCCTCCCCAAGCAGCAGCCCACAGTTCCCGCGCCGTGAGACCGCACAGTGAGAATGATATCATTGCAAGAAGCTAAGGCTTAGCTGCTAAGCTAACAACACCAGCCATGGTGGTGGTGATGTTAGCTAACTTAGCTAATAGCTTAGCGTAGCTTGCTGCTGCTTGGCAGTTCCTTCATCTCTGCCTGTAATTTCTTATTTTGTTACCCTGACACCGGCGCTGCAAAAACAGACAGATCTACAAGCCCTACAATCTCAACTACAATCTCAACTCTTAAACTCCAGCTAGTCCCACTCCGCTTAACTCCAGGCTGCATGAACAGTGCTCGAGTGCTCAGTTTTCTGCCCCCTCAATGTCGCAAATCTGGGAGTCTTAAACTTCAATGGCTCTTCTGCACAGCGTAGCAGTATCTTTGCGTTAGTCAAAACTAAACAGACAGCGAGACGAGCATGTCGACCGTAGCAATGAATGGAGAGACCTATTTGGAATGATTAAATCCATTATTGGCCTGGAGAAAGTTACAGCCGCGCCACCTCCTCCTCCTCCTCCTCCTCATTAGCACATTAGCCATGTGTTATATGACGTTTTGTTTACCCTGCGACAGGGGAGAGGGGTTTCTCGTCAGCGAAAAGTCAAGCGGCCAGTGGCTTTAAACAGTAGGTACAGTTGCTCACATTTGGACTGGACACTGGACACAACAGCGATATGTTTTGGACTCTCATGGACCCTATATAGCTGGCCTGGTGCAGATGCATCACGATGCGTTAATTGTTTAATACAAATACAATGCTTAAAGAATTGATCCCAAGTAGGCAAGAAAACACTATGGCTTGTTTCCATTTGTGTGAGCATTGAGAAATAAAGACAAATGTGTTAAATCTGTCACTTTGTTGTCCAAATGATGGTCTTTACACCGCTATGGAAAAAAACGAAAATGACTCAAGTGCGCCCTCCAGTGGCCAAAGTCGGTTTTACTGTTTTGGTCGATCTTTTATTCAATATCGACCCGGTTTTGTAATTTTCAAACCGTCACATCCTTAATAGGATCCATTCGCCAATCGCCAAGCCTAGATTCTAGTTCTGTTCCCCGAGGGAGAGAGCATGAGTCAGCGGATATTGAGCAGGGACAGAGCTATTAGCAGTGACTATCCAGGATATAAAGTTTATGAGTCCTGCGATGAGGAGCCCGATAGCTGCTTAGGTCTCTCAATGGGAAAGGGAGCATTTATACACAGCCATCATTTTCGACTGGGCTGAGCTTGTGTGCATCATCAAACAGTACTGAAAAGCACCTAATTAGTTACTGGGCCCGTTTAGAATAGATCCCTGACCCGGTGAAGACCTGCTATAGGGTCGAAACGATGTTTATTCTAATAGCTACTGGGAGCTCAGTGTGCAGACTTACCTCCTCCTTCTAATGTATGTACACATGATTTTAGTTCAGCACCTGTACATTTTAGTTAGGATGGGATGTGTGTGCTTCCCTCTGCTGGACCCTGTTTAACCCAAATTGAAAAAAAGCAGATCTACAAGCTCATAGCCACCGCTTTCCACTGTGCAAGTGCAGGCAGCATATTGGGCTAAAGATTCCAATACCACTTATCTGTGTGGTGAGCTGCCACAATTAGGAAATTACTGTATGTTGAGATCTAAAACAGGTTTTCTAATAAAGAGGTTCCACTGTCCCAACATTGGAGCTCAATGGAATAAAGTGGACAGTGATGTGTTAATGTGCATTACAATCCCACTAGCCGCGTGCGTGCGTGAAGTGTGAAGCCAGAGCGTCACTTTCCAACCACTTCACCACAGATCATGGAAGCACACATCAAAGCCTGACCTCCATTTTCCACCATTTAGTGTGTCATGGAGACCCCAGAGAAGCAGAACATGTGCACATAGGCAGCGCGCGCACACACACACACACACACACACACACACACACACACACACACACTCTTCAGCATCGCCAAATGCAAATCTTACAAACAGTGGCTATAGTAGCAGCTAATTCCATCTCTAGTGTGGAGTGGTGCGAGGTAGTTGATGGAGAAGGCCTGGGGGACAGCGTTAGCCTAGATCGGGTTAATACCCTATCTATCCCCTATATTGCGGCACTCTTCTTCTCCCCCCCCCCCCCCTTCTATGGAAATCATTGTTCTCAGTCGTTGGCAATTATCTTGATTTAACCAATTTTCTAACGACGATGGAGTGAGAGAGAGTATCGGTTATATAGCATAGGCAATTGTGAGTTCAGTCAACGGTCATGTCCATGGATGTTTACCATTAGCTCGGTTAGCCAAAGAACTTTCTAAAAGCTCATTACTGGTAATCAAGTACAACGTATATAAATTATACGTATGCGTGCACTGTGCACTTTCTCTTGACTGCGGTTGGCCTGCTATGATTTATACCTTATTGCATGCCGGTTTTGCACACCAAAAATAATATATTATTGAAATGTGTTATAATAATATAATATTATACAAAATTACAATGCACTGCATCGTGAGCTATAAATTAAGCATACATTATTAATAATATAATATAACTTACGCACACATGTGTGCATGCTCTGCAGGATGTTCCATTTTCCACAGTGTCCCCCTCTTTACACACGAAAAACTATTTAATCTCGATCGAGTCACTCAGTTTATACATCTTCTATAAGATTCTAGTTCTGGTTCTAGTGCATCATACCAGAAGCTCCCCGACAAGGATCCTCAAATATGGAATTTAAGGTTACACACTGCGTATTTCACGTTAGGAGATACAGTACTACCGGGTAGGTGGCAGTGGTCGGAGGAAGGTCCTCAGATTGACAGACAGAAGGACACATATACTGCCCAGGCCGTAGCGTAACGGTCTGGGCACCGGACTGGTAATCCAGTCGCAGTGTGCCGCGGGTTCGACTCCCGGACCCGACACGGCCTTTACTGCATGTCATCCCCCCATCTCTCTCCCGTTTCCTGTCAGCCTACTGTCTGTCCCTTCAAAAATCAATAAAAGGCGTAAGCCGCAAAAAAATATCTTAAAAAAAAAAAAAAAAAAAAAAAAAAAAAGGACACATATACTGTATGTGAGTGCTTTGCTTATCGGTACGGGGAGGAACAGAATGCCACCCGAGTATTGATCACTGGTGCCTCCAAACTAGAATCTGTTGACTTTGGGTAATGGCATGCCATCATGGCATTGGCATGGAGTACATTTAACAGGTTTCCTGCCGACCCGGATCTACTTGGTTTTAGTGTGATGCACGTCCGGTTTGGGCGGCCATCTTAGATGCGAAATAATTAGCGTCAATGCTAGCGAGCTCAAATGAGTCCATCCTTGCTCTAAGTAGCCTTGCCGAGCCATGAGGCCCATAGGGCAGGAGCCTATCTCCTGTTTCTGTAGCGTGAGGCAGCTTGATGTACACCCCCTGGACATGACACTAGTATGTCGCAGGGACTTACCCCCCAACCCAAGCCTTGATGCCGAGTGTCAAGCAGGAAGGCATTGGGTCCCATTTTTACAGTCTTTGGTATGACCCGGCCAGGGATTGAACCCCAACCTCCCAGTCTCAGGGCGGACACTCTAACCACAAGCTGGTACAACATCCTTGCTCTAGAAAGCGCCAATGTTCCAATCGAGAATCACCATGGAGAGCTCCCTAGATTTAGAGTTATTCAGCTTTTTAGTCCGCCTGTATACAAGAAGTGAACGGCAGTGCGTGTGCGCGAAACCGGTCTAGGATCGCTGAAGAAGGAAAGGCCAAGCAAAATTAAATAAATAAAATAAAGAAATCAGCGATCCGGTTTGATATCAATAATAAAACGTAATCGATGGAACGTTCCATCAAAAGCAGTTGCCGGTTGGATTCTAATTGGCGGAACGAGTAGTAAAAGGTCCAGTGTGCAACCACCTTTAATTTGTTAAAAGGATTTGCGTTCAAACGGCTTGAGGGTATGTACCAGCTGTTATGTCAGTAGTGGCAGGCTTTCTTGGGCTGACCCAAACATTGTAATATTCGAAGATTCGTTGGATGGCACGATATTCTAACTTGAAAAAAAAGGAAAGATATATATATTTTTTTATCGAAATAGTTTATCTACAAGCCCACAACGCATTGCAGCATGACATGTTGACTGAGAGCTTGTAGATCTGCTACCATTCAAAGCTCCACAATTCATGAATCACTGACTCATTATTTAATCTCTGTGTGTGCGCGCGGGCATGCATCCACAATTTTTGCTAAGAGGAAGAGATGGGTAATGTGTTGACATATTTAACCACATTTGATAATTAGGGTGCTTTCTCAGGCGAAAGCTAAATTATGGTGGACTATGCCAAAGCCAATGCTAAAGGATGGATTGAAACAATGAAACAACCAATAAGCTGCCAGCAGATCCCCTCCTTGCCTCCACGATCCATTGTGTTCTCATGTTCCATTTATCAAATAAATGGACAATGACGTAATTTAAATGATACACATTAAATGCATTGAGACTATCTAATTAGCACAGGAGCTGCCAAGACAAAGGCAAAGAAAAGAGGTGGTGGGGTCTGGTGGATTTTAAAATGTGTTTAACTGATGTAACCTACAGTACAAGCACTGGTTTAAACATCCAGCGGAGCATCTTACTGATCACATTTTGTTGGTATGTTCTTCTGGTCCCAGACAAAATGCTAACATCATTAGCAACGGTATCCCTTGCATTACACATTCTCAGCCTCAGGGTACCGTGGCGGCTCAGCCAGTTTGTCTTGTGATGTTCAAATGTGGCCCTTGGCCTCCGTCATACTGCGTAGGACTATCCACTTTGGCTCATCATTAACCCTGCAAGATGAAGTTGTGTGAATTTCTGCCTCTGTGGGGAGGGGTATTTATATGCAAATATCATGACCAATGGAATTGCAAGACTAAACAATGAAAATCAATGATGATGCTTAGGTCAAATAAGAACCGAGAAAAAAAATATTAATGAATACATTGAAGTATAAATGGTTGTAATGTTGCAACGGTGGGTCTTGCAGGGTTAAGCACTGTCCTGTCCAAATAGCAGAGAGGAGCTCAAGTAAATGTACTTTATCCACGTTGTGTTAATTTCCTGTTCTTCTCCCATTCTGGGCGGGAACCCATTTTGGTGTTTCACCCACTCAGATCGGGAACCCATATTTGGGTTCTGTACAGTATGTACAGTATTCAAAAATGTAATTTGAAGTTTTTCAGAAACCTTAGGTCAGGATTTAGAGGCCTCAGGCCTAAATGGGTTAATTGTGTGTCAAAATCCCATTGTCCTCATTGTGTTTCAAAACCTGTTCTCCTCCTAATTGTGTATCAAAAGCCTGTTCAATCTCCTCCTAATTGTGTGTCAAAAATTCAGGACGTGGCTGCACTAATAACTTTGGGGCAAGCCCGTCTAGAGTTAAATGGACAGGTCACAGGTATCACTCAAAAGGATGGATGGATGGGGAAGGATCAACATATGGAATGTCAGAACAGGTCAGCTCCATATAGAGATCTAAGGGTTTGAGGTGAGATGTAGAGTTGCTGGGCAATATTGATTACATCAGGGATCTCCATATATGGGCTTAATATTGATGACATCATGTGATGTCACGACTGAGGCATGACCAATGGGGCGTAAGCAACTGACTGACGGGAAATGCACAATTTCATAGTTATGCAACTGCGTCTTGCGGTCGCAACACACATCAATAATTGATTCAATGCCTGACAAAAGGCCTCATGAATATATAAAGAAGCAGTAATGACTATTACTTAGGACTGCTGGTTAGTTGAAGATGACTGACAGGAATGAATGAATAACCAGTTGGGAATGCATTAAGACAAATCTATGAAAGGGCTGGGCTGGGGTGGGTTTACAGACATTCACTGCCTGCGGTGCAGGTTGACATTGCCTAATAGGTGTACTTTCTCTGACATTGTGACAAACTACATGTTACTCATTAAAAATGCATGTTTGAATTTAATGCAAAATTACTGAACAAAACACCCTGCCTGGAGCTAGGGGAGAAGGGAGAAGAGGAGAGAATCTCCTTGGGTGGGGAGGGATGTGTTGTTGTTGGTCTAGGTATTCACTATTGTATGCCATAGAATAAGAGACAGTGAAAAGGACAATGACACAGTATACTCATCTCATATGTTAACAATATATATAGTTAATTTATTTATAAATATAAATAAATGTATCTATAAATGCACCAAGTCTCTGCACGTGTGTATGTACAACGTACGTCTATAATCCACGTGACTAGTCGAAAACCGTTCGCCCCACTGACTTCATTTGGCACACACATTCCACACCTCCACAGGGAGTGCAGTGCCTGGTGTCGAGTCCATCGTATAGCCGGTTGTCCACAGAACCAGCACAATAGCCTCTGTCCAGGCTCTGGACAGGGCCCAAATTAGTCAATTGATCACACCTGATCACCCCTAGAACTCCATAGAGTATATGGAACTGGCCTGTTCTGACAACACAATGATGTGCAATCTTGCCCTTAAATGCCACTTTGTCAGAAAAGTTGCAGACCCCTGGCATATACTCATGTCATCACAGAACTCCATATACTGTATGGCCAGAAAAGGAATACAGACAAACAAAATTCTGCATTAAAAAAAGTCATTGCATAACTGGGTGTGCCATGCATTTCCAATCATTGACGAGTAGGCGAGTGCCAAACAGACACTCTTCCAGTTGTATATTAATTGAACTATTGTCTGTTAATATTCTAATCATGTCTCTGGTATCTGGATGATTGTTATGCAGTATGCACTGTGTTGAAAAGATTACCTTGAACTGGAATTAAATGAATTGGAAAACATTTTTAAAATATGATTTGTCTTACCTCTTACTTATCATTTGACCACCTGTAAGGCTTTTTTAAATTCATGGATTAACCTCCACTGTGTGGTGAAAAAGTTCACCTCTTTCAGCGAAAAAACTGAACATAGTGTAGCGTACTAAAACAGACACACACACACACACACTGTGGAAACTATGCTGCACAGTGCACACCGCTAAACACGTTTTGAACCCATAGAAAATAACCACACCCTCCTTGAGTCCAAAGGTCTGCTGTCATATCTGCTAACTTAACCTTCTAATTCTAATGCGTGTGTGCACTGTACACACACACACACACACACACACACGAAGGTTGCAGTTAACTAATCGTGCATTTCCCCTCAGTGTGTTGGTCGGGCACCATATATGGTGCCCAGGTCTCGTGACATCATATGGAGATCCCCGATGTCATCAATAATGTCCAGCAACTCTACATCTGACCTCAAACCCTTAGATCTCCATATATGGATATATGTCTGAACCTGTTCTGACATTCCATATGTTGATCCTTCCCCATCCATCCTTCCTCTTCGATGTCTCCCTTTTGACGTATACCTGTCCATTCAAATTTCAAACTCTAGACAGTTATTAGTGCAGCCGTGCCCGGAGCCGGCGAAAAATAGAGTTCTCAACAGGCCCACCTGTCCATTCAAACTCTAGACGAGCCTGCCCCAAAGTTATTAGTGCAGCCGCGCCGGCGAAAACTAGAGTTCTCAACAGGCCCGGCCCTATACCTGGGCCCTCATCAAACCCTGTACACTCAAGACATGCTCCTTATATGACCAGTACAGAATTCATTCCATGTTGATCTGACCCCCCCATGCCAAAACGACAGCGCTCGCCCGGCAGTCTGCCATCAACGAGGCGGATGCGTGCACGCAACCTCGTCTTACTGGTAATGGTAATAATAATAATAATAATAATAATAATAGGAGTGGAGATATATATGCATTTATTCTGTAGGTGATCGATTCAGCTCTTGATGTAAAGACTAGATGCGTCATTTGCTGTATTTCAGGGCTGCATTATTAGTTTTCCTTACATTGATAATGTCTGTAAACAATTGAGTAAAACGGACCTATGTTTTGATTGCGACTGTAGGTCACATTTACCATGAAAACATCACATGACATCATGCTCATGGTTCACGATACAACTTTTCACGATATTCTAAACACTAAATTATTTACCAGACAAATGACCGAAAAATCTTTTCGACCCTCCTAGATAAAGGTTTAATGTTTGTCTTTAGTTCAATGTTTTTTTTTTAAACACACACACACACACACACACACACACACACACACACACACACACACCCCCACACACACACACACACACACACACACACACACACACACACACACACACACACACACACACACACCCACACACACACACCCCCGGCCTGGTGGAGAAAATAATCCAAGATCGGGCACTATACACTATACTAGACACTACTTCTCATGTGACAATCCGATGGTATTGTTTTAAAGGTGAGAAGAGTGATTTGCACGTGTGTACTTTGCATTGCACACACTTCACTGGCATCTGTGTGGCATTTCGTAGCACAGCAGCACTTACACGGCAATTAACACGAGGTATCTATTCTGAGGAAGAGAGAAGGAGAAAGAGAAGTTTAATCTGGGAACTAGCCAGAGAGAGAACACATGTTGGCACAATACCAGCTACTTTGTACGACAAAGTATCAATTAGGCATAAACCACACAGCCCAATATGAGACAAGCATATAAAGCAAATGAGTTCAGCAGTGCTCAGATGATGAGTGGGAGACTAATTGTAAATGAGCGAGCGCTAAGCTAATAAACACATAAAATAAATAAAGGATATGTGAATGTAGGGAGGGAAGTAGGTTAGCACACTCACTGCCAGCTATCAATAAAATAATTATTATCTGTTAAATGCCAGCATTTTTCAGTGAAACCCTTATTTTGAAGGATCCACCGGATCCACCTTATGTACCCATACGATGTGTGTTGTGATGGACCGTAGTAGTAACTCACTCGGAGAAGACATTGTGTTACCTCGGTTGTCAGTTGTTTGGTTAAGGGAAAGGAATCCGAGATAAAGGCATATGCAAAGACGTTTACAACGAGTGGATACGCTATTGCTCACAGTACATGTTCATGTTGTTTACTTCAATGCCTAGCAACCCAATGCTAATGTATGTAGCATAGGACCGTGAGCTTTCATAAACCACTATAAAAGACCATAAGACGTAGATTATTTTGGGACCCCCCCAAAATAAATTGGCGACCCCCCCCCCCCCCCGAGAGGTTGAGAACCCCTGATGTAGATGTATGTCAATAGCGTGTGAGGAAAGAGCAGCAGATGTTTGTTAGCTTGCTCTCCTTTGTCTCTCTTCTCCTCTCCTGTTCCGTTAATCTCTGCCAGTGGAAGTACTGTATTCATATCATTCACTTTTGTTACTTGAGTATTTCTATTTCTACTCCGCTACATCTCAAAGGCTTTGTACTCCACTAATATTTAATCAATGGCGTGATGTGACGCATTGTGTTTTGGGAAAGGTTTGGCAAATTTAGAAAAAAATAAATGCACTTTTACTTTGGTACTGGTACTGTAAGTATGGATTTTTATGTCAAATCAATACTGCTGTACTTTTACAAGTAAAATGCCTTTAACAGATCGTTTTAAATTGTGGTGTTGCTTCTTTTACTTAACCACTTCAATCCTGAGTCCAGCTGTACTTGGCCTGCTTTTTTACATCTTACATTCCTGTGCCAAGAGCTTGTAGATCTGCCACTTTTTGTTTTGCTGAATGCCCACGCCAGAATACGCATGCTGGGTTTCAAGTGGTTAAGTTAAAAAATCTGAGCACAAGCACCACTGCTCTGCTGCCAGACTCCAGCCAGCGGCTCTGGAGACAACAACACCCCCCCCCCCCCTCCCCCTCTCATGTGCCCCGTCCCTCTGCTTCCGCCTCTTCTCTGATCAATCAACATGGGGTTGGTGATCAAAAACCCTGTGATCAATCAACATGAGCTTGGTGATCAAAACCTTGTTGATCACAAGCGCTATTGGAGCGAAGCGGGCCAGAGCAGAATAGAACAGAAAGTAGAGCATATAGAACATCCATAGAATGATGTGACCCTTTCTTCTGCCTCCAGATAAGGTGGATTTTCCTTACAGAAGGTCATGATAATAGCCCCCTCCACCAGAGAACACCCATCAGACAAAGAGATAATGTGCCAATGAAATGTATATACTCATTGTGTGTGTGTGTGTGTGTCTGTCTGTCTGTCTGACTGTGTGTGTGTGTGTGTGTGTGTGTGTGTGTGTGTGTGTGCATGCCTGTTCTTTGTCAGTCCTGACAGAGTTGTCTGGCCCGTTATCTACTCGTTATTGGCTTTCTAGATGAAATCATGCCATGCAACATTGCAGCGTGTGTGTGTGTGTGCGTGCGTGCGTGCGTGCGTGCAGAACATTACTAACCGGACAAAGCAGAACAAATTGACTTAACTCTGGAAGAACCAAACACAGCTAGACAGAGGGAGCCAAGTCCAACAGGCTGTTGCATTATACTGGGTGGTGTTGCACCAACGCGCACAGAAAAAAATGCCTGACCTATTATTGTTGTACTTTCCAGCTAGAAGTAAAACTTTGTTCAAAAGTTCAGTTTTCAATAGATGCTGGAGCGGGTTGTGGAGCACTATTGGGAATCATACTCTAATATTCTGGACATGCCTCAAATTGAGACCATTCTGAAGGGAGATAACTGAAGCACTGAAAGAAGTTTTCGGTCAAAATATCCCGGAGGATCCCATGGTTGTTGGGAGTGTTACTGGAGGGTAGAGCCATAATATACTTATTACATGTGCTGCATACAGCGGCATACAAATGCATTACAATTAAATGGCTAAAACCAGATCCACCAACATATAGTATTTGGGTGGAAAGAATATGGGACATTCACCATGATGGAACAAATTGCATATGCCCTGAGGCTTCAACCAAACATATTTAGTAAAATCTGGAGTCTTATAGTGCCTTTACTAATGAGGTAGTAGGTATTGGAATCTTGAGTAACAATTCACCAAACTACACTCATATGCTTGCCTTTGTCCCTAGTCAAGTATGTATTCAATAAAGCTTCAATTATCGTTCGTTGTTCACTCCCCATTGTTGATGTTTTTTATATTGTGAATATTTGTAAATGTATATGAAGTTATTTGTGTGCGAGTACATACATACATAACGGAGGATACGTCGGGTGTTTTTTAGTTATAGTTATTCTATTTATAGTGAAAAAAATCACACCCGTGTAAACTGAGTGGTGCAATCCCCCCCCCCCCATATATCTCTCTCTCTCTCTCTCTCATTAGCAGGCAGCAGGCACAGCAATATCCCTCTCTCTAATAAGTCACATACTCGTGCTCATGACAGACCACTGCTACATAGATACGCACAGACATTGCTGGTTGTAGGAGTGGTTGCACCACTCAAACAAATAATCAGTTTTCTTTTCCTTAAACCAACGAAGGCCTGTAGACTAGAGCTCCAGGTTTCTGGAGTTAGTTTGACAGCCTTCAAGTGTTTTTATGACCCTGCTCCACACTTTTTGGCAATTTAGAATACATTTCCCATTTCCTTTAACCCGTGTCAATCTAAAATATTAGTTTGGGAGATTTCTCAATCTTGTGATACATGAATTCTGTTGGACCAGGGTTGAGGTCGTGTCTCAAAGCTTTAAAACATGAAATGATTATAATCGATTTGTAATTTAATTGTGATAAGAGAGAGTCTTTGAAGTACACATTTTCAATTTTAGGATTTAGGCCAACGCTCTTGACCAGAGTGACAAGCACTATATAATGAGCTTTGGTTCCTGCTTATGCACCCACATAAACAGCAGCCAACTGGAAGGAGAACAAGAAATGGTCAGTCAGAGCCATAGCGTGCCGACAACATTCCTTTGACCCTATTAGATTACACAATGACGAGTGACGAATATTTGAAGAATTTCAGACTTTCAGTCTTTTATTCCTCTTCACAGTATCTGGAGTAATATGGTACTGTAGCTCAGTGATTGTGGTTACTTACATAAAAGCCTGGCATTACAAATACTGTTAAATTCACATTCCGTGTGTTCTATAAATGTCTATACGTTACATAAATGTCCTCTTCTGTGTGTGAGTGAGTGAGTGAGTGAGTGTGTGTGTGTGTGTGGGGCATGTGGTTGAGGAAGTGAACCAGATTTTGGAGTCTTACCGATTTGGTCAAAACTAAAAAAAGGTGAAAAAATAATATTAAAGTGGAGAACAGAACCAGAACTAATTGTATTCATTCCATTCCAAATCCACAAACTCACAACTCGCTGCTTCGGGACGCGTTTGTAAGCTTCTAGATTTTTTTATACTGTATATATTTTTGTTTTGGGGCTTTTTATGACTCGGGAGTCGAACCCACGGCACGCCGTCCGGCTGGCTTGGCAGCCCCTGTGCCCAGACGGTTGAGCTAACCGTCTGGGCCAGCAAGGGCAGAATCCATTTGTTTCCGGCCCACGGTCCGTGGATAGGTCAGCCGGTCGTTTGATAGGTCGGCCGGTCCGTGGATAGGTCGGCCGGTCCGTGGATAGGTCGGCCGGCCGGCCGGCCGGCCGGTCGTTTTTTTAATTTTTTTTAATTTTTTAATATTTATTTTTTTTTGGGGGGGGGGGGGGGGGGACCCCCAGGAACTGTAATTTCTCTACCGTTTTGGACGGGGGTGGGCTCGTTGGAATCGTGTCGCCCCCCTGGGGGCGTCTTTGGGGGTCCTCCATGGTGTCCTCTGCATGGTGTCCTCTGCATGGTGTCCTCTACATGGTGTCCTCCAAAACGGTAGAGGAATGACAGAGTTACCATTTGGGGGTTCCTGGGGGTCCCTGGGGGTCCCCGAACCTTGAGACCCCCAGTGACGCCCCGAGGGGGGCGACACGATTCCAACGAGCCCACCCCCGTCCAAAACGGTAGAGAAATTACAGAGTTACCATTTGGGGGTCCCTGGGGGTCCCCGAACCTTGAGACCCCCAAAGACGCCCCCAGGAAGGCGACACGATTCCAACGAGCCCACCCCCGTCCAAAACGGTAGAGAAATTAGTTACCATTTGGGGGTACCTGGGGGTACCCCCCCCCAATTTCTAAAAATAAAAAAAATAAAAAAATAATAATAAAAAAATAATAATAAAATAAAAAAACGACCGACCGGCCGACCTATCCACGGACCGGCCGACCTATCCACGGACCGGCCGACCTATCGCGCTGGCCGGCCGGTAAAAATAATAATAATAATAAATAAATAAACGGCCGGCCGACCCTTAAAACGACCGGCCGACGGTGTTTACCGGCCGGCACGTCGGCCGGAACAAATGGATTCTGCCCTCCCTCCCAGATCGGCCATTTTTTATGTTTTGAAAACAATTGAACATTTTCACTAGAGATGCTCCGATCAGGTTTTTTGGGGCCGATCACCGATCACCGATCACTGGAAACAGTATAGGCCGATACCGATATTGCCGATACCGATCACAGCGTCGTGAAATCCATATTTTTTTCCATTGTGTAGCATATATACTTACTGTATTTTCTACTGTACTCTTCTTACACATCATTGACATTGTAAGTATAAAAATTAGGAGATGAGAAAGTTTTTTTGCAAGCTGAGGCAACGTGCAATATTTCACTCTAGACTCTCTTAGAGACAACTTGGAGGTTACAGAGTAAACTGTAGAGACTCAAAATGCAGTGGTTCCCAAAGTGGGGTCTGTGGACCCCCAGGGGTCCTTGAGGGAGTTCCAGGGGGTCCCCAGCTAAAAGGATAGTTTGGAACCAAATGGACCCGTTTGGGTTAACACTTAACATTGATTTTACAATATAAATTGGGGTCTCAGAGATAGAAGTGGCATTAAATGGGGGTTCGTAGTCAAACTGGGGGTCCTTGAAATTAAACTGGTGGAGAAATTTGATAATCACTGCTACAATCTTCTTATGGGGGTCCCTGGCATATCTTTTCAAATGGGGGTCCGTGGGCTGATCAGTGTCAATTTGGGGGTCCTTGACGTGAAAAGGTTTGGGAACCACTGTCTTAGAGACAACTTGGAGAGTAAACTGTAGCTTTCTTCTTTCATCAAATACAAAAATATAATAATAACATACCGTACATGTTCAGTGCACGGACACAGACAACTGAACATTTCACTGTACAGACTAAAATAAAAAGCAGGCTGCTAGTGTTAGCACTTGTATACTGTATAGGCTCGCTGATCGTTAGCTTAGTGCTTAGATTAGCGTGTAATCTAAGCACTGATTGACAACGTGAACGAACCCCGACACCAGCGCTGCAAAAATAGACAGATCTACAAGCTCTCAACACGTAGCGAACTGCGCTGCAGAAACAGGCAGTGGAGATCAGCAGCAGCATGGAGCCGGCACTCCCAGCCTCCAACGGCGCGGGGAGGCAAGACTTCTGCGGGGAGGAGGAGACTTGGCCACTGGGCAGGCTAGGCTACATGTTGCTGTGGTAGCCACAGCAACATGTAGCCTGCCCAGTGGTTGTGATGTTAGCTTCAAGCTAATAGCTTGGCTTGCATCTGCTTGTCCGTTCCAACTTCACTTCATCTCCACCTGTAACTTATGAGTGCAGTACTTTCATCCGACGGAGCATTGGTCCGAACGACAACCTACCTCCTCCCTCACCCTAACCCTAACCTCCCCCGGGGCAGACACCTAAACCTAACCGCAACCCTCTCCTGACCCGCAGCGCACCTCGGAGCATTGCTCCGTCGGATGATAGTATGCCTCCCGTAACTTATTTCTTATTTTTTCCCTGGCTGCGCAGCTGCGCTACAAACAGACGGATCTACAAGCTCTCAACAGCGACCGGAGCTGCAAAAACAGGCGCCCCCTTAAAGGAGACTTGCCACTGTCCCACTGTCTGTTTTGATCGGGCATTTTGATCGGCAATTTTGATTTATTTTGAGAATCCGATCCGATCCGATACAGGCATGATCGGCCGATCATGATCGGTGGCCGATCGATCGGCGCATCTCTAATTTTCACCCAGATGCTCAAATTATAGGGCCAGAAAAGTTGAAAGTGGTTTCAGCACACTGACACACTGTCTGCAAAACTGCCAAGACCCATGTAGTCGGACCAATACATCGCTTGGGCTCCAGTTGATATCAGCCACCCTGTGACTTGAAAGACTCCCTCTCCGTCTCTCACTCTGTCATGCTCTCTCCCTTGTGACTTCACCACCCACACCCCTTCTGTTCAGTACTGACATGTCATTCATTCTCTCTCTCTCTCTCTCTCGCTCTCTCTCTCTCTCTGACAATGGGCAGCAGGCTGGAAAAGTAGAGCAAAACATACCGTCTCTGTCGGTCAGAAATCTCCACCATATTTCAACGTTTTTTAAAACCAATTCCCTGCCAGTTTCATTCATAAGTAGGGTAAATAGCAGATCTACAAGCTCACAACACGTTGCATGGCTTCATGTTGTGAGCTTGTAGATCGTCCATTTTTGCAATAAAAAAAATAAAATCCCATTTCTTGTAGTATCCCATTTTATGTCCAAAGTAACAACTTTGGACATAAAAGCTTTCCACACGACAGCCACGATATGGAAAAGAGGAAAGGAGAATACAGCAGAATAGAATGGAATAGTTGTTAATCACATGCAAGTTTTATCTACAGACAAGAAACAACATCCATAAGACAGGAACGGGACACAGCATGAGAAGGAGTGACAGCAGATGGTGTGGTTAGCAGACAGAATGCCAGCAGGTGATAGTAGAAAAGTGATAACACACTCTTCATCCATCATTCTATATCTCCCTCTCTCAACTGATAATTGGGTCTCACTTTTGCACACGTGCGTGTGTGTGTGAATTTATTCCAAGGGAGGTTTGCTCTAAGTAGCTCTTTCACCTCTACTTTCTCCCTCTCATACAGTATATGTATTATCTCCACCAGGCGGAGTGGGGATCAGGTTTTCCCCTCCTGTACGCCTCCGTCTCTCCGTCTGACTATGAGCAGCTAATCTCGGGTACAGCTGAACTACACTCCCAGTAGGGCAAGGAAGAACCTCCACAGCACATTTTTTAAATCTGCCTCACCATGGCACTATAACAGGCCGCTACATCTCGTGGCCTTAACTCTTAAACCACCCACACTTTTTTGACTTCAGAGCTACTTTTAATTGGCTTCCAAAGTTTACGGAAGGGGCATGTTTTGCAAAAAGAAATGCCACTTATCGCGAACACATGTAGCATCTGCTCTGCACCACATTTGAAATGCGTATTGAAGGGCCACTAAACGCAGGGCCAAAAGTGTTTTCACTTACACCCACACACTGCACACAGGGCCCAAAAGTGATACAAAGGTTAGACCAGATTAGTCAAATGGTGTTGTGAGTCATGTGACAATGTCTACTACTACTACTACTACTACTACTACTACTTTGCTTTCAAAGCATTGTTGTGGGTAGGGAAACACCATATATTATGAATGCAACATCCAATCATCCCCAAATTGTAATCGCACGTTTCTCCGTTGAGGCCTCTATATAGCGCTCATCCAAAATCATTTTCAAAGTTCCGACCATAGGGGATACCACAACGCAAAAGGTTACACTGTCTGTCGTACAGACTTTCCCCTGCAGCCTCCTGACATGACTTCATCATCATCATCATACCTTTATTTAACACAACAGCAATATCAAACACTTGGACTTGGTAGGCAACCTGGCCTGGTGGAGGACTTTCACCTGTAGGGCATGTAATAATACTGTAGGTAAAATGTATCAAAAATCTTTAATCTTCCAAGAAATTAAATAGACAAAATAGCAGATCTACAAGCTCACAATGCGATGTGACATTCTATTTTTGCTATTGTTTGTGTATAGGGTTTTGGTCTGATTTCACTCAATCCATCCAATGCCCCCCCCCCCCCCCCCCCCCCCCCCTTACAATGTCAAGAATTCTGTCTGTTCATCATTTAAACCATCTCTCCTTCCTTTCCTTGTTTCTCTGCCACCTTGTTCTGCTAATTGCCTTCCCTAACCTCCAGTCTCCCTCTCCTTCCCTTGTGTAGCTCCCCTAGCCTGGTTAAAAAACCAGACTAATATCGCACGGAAACGGCTGATTCGGTCTGGTTTATTAACCAGGCTATAGCTCCCCAACCTTCCCATTTTCTGTCACATGCCTGCTGATCCCTCTATTTTCTATTTTGCCCTTCTTTCTCTCTCCTGCTAGTCTGTCTCTCAGTCTAGACTAGAGTCCTCCCTTTCCCCCATTCCATCCAACTCCCCTTCTCTCCCACTGTCTCTCCTTTTGTCTTTCTCCGAGTCTCCCTCACTCTCTTCCTCTCTCCACCTGTCTCCAAGTCTCCTTCCCTCACTCCCCCTCCGTGACGGTTTCACCCTTTCCTGCTCAGATTGTCTCCTTCTCCCTGCCTCTGCAGACACACCTGCCTTGCATACTAAAGCAGCGGACTGCGCAGTCCTGCCTCCCCCAAATGTCTGTCTGCTCTACGTGTGTGAGCGCGCGCGTCTGTCTGCTCTACGTGTGTGAGCGCGCACACAAACACACACACACACCTCCTCCCACTACTAGGCAAACTTGCCACACCCACTCCAGGGGGACTTGTAGACACAACTTATCACACAGAGTCAATCACACACACACACACACACACACACACACACACACACACACACACACACACACACACACACACACACACACACACACACACACACACACACACACACAGTATTTTTTTAAGAATATGATTTGAAGGGTGTGTGTGTGTTTCTATATCATCTAGTGTCTAGACAAGAGTGCAGTTGCTTCCATTTAGCTAAGGTCCCAGCAGGCTAATCATATACACACAGCTCTCTTAAGTCTTTCCATCGCGCCACACACACACACACACACACAGGCTGTATACCCTATTCTCTTAACAGAAAAACACTGACACACACATTATGTGCCGTGTGGTTGTTATGTTGTTGCTTGCCAACAAAAGGGAGAAGCCTGGAATGCAGGAGACCACACCCATATCTGCAGTCATGTGACCACAGTGGAAAAAGGAAATCCCCACTACTGCAGCGAGACGGAGGGGGGGAAGAGAGAGAGAGAGAGAGAGAGAGAGAGAGAGAGAGAGAGAGAGAGAGAGAGAGAGAGAGAGAGAGAGAGAGAGAGAGAGATGAAAATGACATAAGGGTTGAGAAGCGGGCAGGGAGGATAGGAGACATAGGACATTAACTAAAAGGAAAGGAGGCGTAGAGGCTGGTTGTAACAGAAAGCAACGCTCCAACGGTATATATACACACACCGGGGTTACACAGGCTTTCACTTCTTTTTTTTTAAGATATTGTTTTTGCGGCTTACGCCTTTTATTGTTTTTTTTTTGAAGGGACAGACAGTAGGCTTACAGGAAACGGGAGAGAGATGGGGGAAGACATGCAGTAAAGGCCGTGTCGGGCTCGGGAGTCGAACCCGCACTGCAACTGGATTACCAGTCGGGTGCCCAGACGGTTACGCCACCGCCTGGGCAGGCTTTCACTTCTATTGATTTCTACTAGTCGACTAGTCGTTTAACTAGGTCTACCTATTATGTAATAAAAAATAAAAAAATTAAACGGTGTACATTGGTGACTAATTATATCTATAATCTACATGATCTTGCGAGGTCTACAAAAACGGGAGGAAAATAAATGTTTATTTTATTATTATTTTTATTATTATTATTATATTTCTCCCCTATCCAGTATTTCTGCCTTTCAAGGGGAAAAAAATCTTATGTCGCCATATACTGTGCCGTACTGCCTTTCAATATTATGCTCAAGGGGAAAAAATCACCCTATGCACTCACACACGTGCAGCTGTAGGGCAAAAGAAGGGAGAGGGAAGGGGGCAGGGGGAAGTGTGCGAAAAGAAAAAGTAAACACAAGTTTAGTTTACAATTAAAGATCCACATTTAATCTCTGCATAACAAGGATATGCTTATACTGCTTACAAGAAGAGTTTTTACTTCCCATGAACAGCCATGGAATATCTTTGCTGTGTTTTTTCTGACGGAAAATACTTTTAATGAGCTCCTGCTGCGAGCAGAACAACGTCAGGTAGCCTAATCAATATGATCATGTATTAATCCGATGGTGTCGCCTGACGAATATAGATGATCTACAGGCTCCCAATGTGTATTGATGCTTGTGGATCAACTGTTGCCAAACACCAGGTGGATTCACTCGTAGGTCGACGGGAACTCTGCAGTGATGCTTTTCTTTCCTCCTCAAAACCGAAAAATTGCGGTCCGTTAAAATAGCAATGCTGTGAAACATATTATAGATTAGAATGAGGCATATTATAGAATTAGACGGGTCACTGTCGATTTTAGACACTCGTTATACGACCAAACCCAGAATATAGAATTCCCACAGGACATCTTTACCAGGTCTCAGTTCTCTCCCTCTCCCTCCATCAACTGCATGTACTTATTTCAACGTATGCAACCAAGATGCCAATAGACACAACCTCTGCATGCAAACATGCCCATTTGAATAGAAAAGGTCTATGTGGAGATCGTACAAAGATCACCACAATAGCTAAATTAACCTTTTCTTGTAGCCTACGAGTTGAATTGCCAGCCAGCTGATAAATGTTATGAAGTGCCTATATTAGTATTATAATTGTTATTAATCACTAATGTTAAGAAATCAGTATGCATGCACACAAGATGCAAGACAAAGTGGTTACTAAGGCTCTATATACAGTATACAGTATATATATCCCCGTCATGTTCAGTGAGTGCTCAGTCCTATATCTATAAACCAGACTACATCTATGCAGCTGCTTGTTGTTCCTGCATTGAAAATGAATATGGCATTTTGAATGGCATTTAGTTTTATTAGAGGTCGATGTCGTGTCTTGTCTACGCAGCCAACTGCAGGATTATCATTTTATTCACTGAACAAAGAATATTGCTTTTGAACATCCACATTCTTGTTTTATGACAAACTCAATTTAAACTGACAGCATTGGCACACGTCTCAGGAAGTGACAGAGAGAGAGATGCATGACACATTTATTGAAACTGAAACTGCTGCATTTCTCTACTTATACATCTAAAACAGTTAAACAGCAGAGATTTCCTATTATATAACACAGACCGTTATCGTGGATAACTTGCAAAGAGGCAGAAAAGAACACTAAATTACTATATATTACTATACTATATATATTTTTTGTATGTTAAGTGTCACACTTTACGGCTGAAACACGCCAACGGCGTTACTATGAAGTATGAGCTTTCGTCTATCGTGAGACTTTGCAAGCTCCATGCAAGCTCCATGCAAGTATATACTGTACAAATACTGTACATTCAAGAAGACTGCTTTCATGTTTGTCATGCATGTTTCATACAATGAAAATACATTTTAATTGCATAGGCTATCAAGTTCTAAACAAAATAGCCAGAGGGATACTTTCCCTTCCCAAAATAAGATATATCTCTATGGACCGGAGACTTCAACTTGTGTAACCAACAATTTTGCTATGCTACATTGCTTCATTATAATGACTGGTCTTCTGGAAGTGTACAAATGGGTGAAGCAGCATATTGTATCCATTAATTTTGATTGAGACTTGTGTATTAAGTTTGGGTACTACTTTGTGTTGCCAAATCTCATTCAGGCATTTCAGGCATTTTTTAATCTTCTCTTATCTCATATTTGTATGTATCGAAGTAAATGCCAGCCCATGCCACTGTAGGATTGTTGCAGAAATCATCAGAATTGGGTCAATTTAAATTGAAAATATATAATAGAGTGTGAGTGAGTGAGTGAGTGAGTGTGTGACTGTGTGTTCACACATTCCGTATGTTAAAGCCTAATTAACATGTCGTGCAGACTGCCGGTGTTTACAGTTACCATTGAAGCGTCAAAGCATCGTAATTCTACCATTTTATGATGAAAATCCACTTGAAAATAGTCCCATGATTTGTTATTGAGCGGACACATCAGCCACTTCTGCGATCCGAATCACAGACAAAGAGCAAAACGGGCTAAGATCGTCCATACCACCCCGTTCACTTTGCATTGTACTCAGCTCTTGCAAACCGGCGGTTGGTTGATTTACGGTTACGTCATCATAAAGCGTTGGCCTCGTCACCAGGTCCGCGACAAAGCCGCTATTTCTTTTAAGTTATTAAAAAACTGCAAATTAAACACATAAAACAAAGAGCAGGTTTAGCGTATTACGCAGGGAGAGACAATGGAATAAAAGGCGTGACTAGCGGGTTATGCAGGTAAACTGTTAAGGTTGGGTGACAATACTAATATATCAGCAATCGTGGATTGGATGAGTATATCGCTGAATATTTTTATTAGGAGATCTTCTCAGCGATTTTATAAAATTTCTATTTAGCAAAATAATACTCAACCTTATCGAAAATTCAACTCTTCAAATGTAGCCCAATTAACCTGTACAGCAAAAAGTGGTATAACCCAAGACAAATTTCCCTTGTGGACAATAAAGTTTACCTTGACCTTGATACCCCATTGCCCAAGCAGCAGCATTGACGTCCGGGGAGGAGAAGTTAACATCACATTAGCTTAGCTTGTTGCTTCAGCTTTGTCTGATTCAACTTCACTTAATCTCCGCCTGAAATCTATCTTATTTTGTTGCCCTGACACCGGCGCTGCAAAAACAGGCTGATCTATAAGCTCTCAACTCGTACCGAACGGCGCTGTGAAAACAGGTAGATCTACCTTGTAGATCTGCCTTTTTTTTGACCCAAAGTGTGTGTGTGTGTGTCCGCGCACGCCTCTCTCTGGAATGTGGCTCTCCAGCCCTGGGAGAAGTTCATTTTTTTTAACTTAATTCTTGGGATTCCTGACTCATTTGGGTGAATGGATGGCTAATAGCATCACAAAGTATCTGCATGTTGTAATGCTCTATAGCAGAGGTTCCAACCTTTTCATACTGAAGTACCACCTCAGAAGATATTTGGCTCTCCAAGTACCACCATAACAATAACAGATGTTAAAATACAGTAGCGTATACCTGCCCTTTCTGTTCCATTCCTAAGCCAATAATGCTGCTGCTCTGACAAAACTCTGTTGAATCACTAATCAGCACTAATGTGATGAATCTGTTGTCAAATCTTCTATTAACGGCTAGGTGTGCTGTCATGCTCATTTCAGCACGGCTGGATAGCCTATTTCAACCAATTGCTAGGTCAGAAGAACTACCTGTAGTAATAAATATTTAATTCCACTTTTGTCTTTATTCCTTTTTTGGGAGACTCCGTGTACCACCAGAGGGGGGCTCAAGTACCACCAGTGGTAACCTCTGTTCTACAGTGTATTGAATAGTGTGCGCGAGCGTGTGTGCGTGCGTGCGTGTCCTGGCAGATCAGCTATTTACAGCATGCAACACGTCGTATGATAAGTATAAGTCAGGCTTAGCCGAGGCGAGATGTACGTACACACAAAATCTGTAGGAGAAATGTGAAAAGAATAATCTACCTCCTGGTGGCACTAGAACAGGCCGATAACAGGCCCTTCAGGGAGTGTGCGTGCAAAGTTTCACACTGATCGGGTCAAACGGTGCCAGAGATAGCAGCTCACACACACAGACAGAACGACACACTCACACAGACGGGTGGACAGGGGAGAAAGTCTCAGTCATGCCTTAGGCCTAGCGGAGACAATAAATGAAGAAGCACATTTTTAATTGGTTTGGTGAATGTAGGCTACAACAAGTCGATTGCAGTGGAAGTCAGCACTGAAAATGCATTCCTTCTCCATCTCTTTCTCTCCCTGGGTGCAAACCCAAAACTCTGTCCGTGCGTGCATGTGTGGCTGCGTGCGTGCGTCTGTGTCAAGGTATGCAGATGCAGTATGGGGGGGGTTCGGATATTATCGCATGCTGTCAGACATCCCACATCAAATAAGACTGCATAGAGTAAAAGGATATTTTGCTTTAGACTAGTAGAACATATGTTTACAAGAGGCAATTTCAGTTAGGAAATGAGCAGGGTAAATAGAGATGGGCTTGGAGCAAGTAAGGACACGGAAGGAGACAAAATACATTATGCCGTTATGCATTTTGTGCGTGTACAGATTGTTTGAAGGCTTGGAACTTTTATAATACAATATTGCTACCAGTTATTAAGTGTTACGTAAGTTAAGTTAAGTAAACGAAACTGGATTTTTTTTTGAGAGAGAGAGAGAGAGAGAGAGAGAGAGAGAGAGAGAGAGAGAGAGAGAGTAGTTCAATCAGCTAGACCAAAGATGGGCAAGGAATACAAGATAGTAGATTATAGACGCATAACAAAAGTCTCCCAAGTGGCAGAGTATCCAACTTTAAGAGCTAAATGAAAATGAAACATGTTTACACCCTGCAAACACAAGCTTTACTACAGAGCTCTTAAGCCCTTGTTTGTCCATTACTCAAAATGTTCTGTCCATATTGATTATACAACTAAATACTACCGCAAAACCTTCATGCCCTGGGAGAAAGTTGCATACTGCACTGAGGGAAGTATAGCGGTAGCCTGCAGTTCAAAGCATTGAAATTCACTGCTGATACAGCAAAGGAGTGCCGCTCTCCCCACCGTAATCAACAACCACAACGCCAACCTTGAGCAAGGCACCACTCTGAAGCAAACAGAAGAAAGGGCACTTGCCTGTTGTTCAAATCAATTGTTGTCAGTACGCGAGAAGGGAATCCCAAGTTTTCCCACCCGATCTATTGTGTCACCAGAATTTTCCAAACGGTGGTGAAAGTTGACTCGGTCGAATGATTATACCAAGGATTCGTCAGCAATGCGTCAGTGACTGTGGTTTATAAACAGCTTAGAGTCCCTGTCACTTCCGTGTTGCATAGCATAACAGTGACATCACTGTTGAATCCTTGGCATCTTCACCGTTCACGTGTGTTTTGAAAAGCGCTTTATAAATAAAGTTCACGCGTGTTCAGCAAGCAGCTGCAGCAGAGTAACAACAACAAGCTGTAGCCCATTTGGTCACGCTCACACTAATGAAACAAAACTCTACACTGTAAGGGAAACTCAAGTATCAGAAGAGGATGTAACAAAGGTAATGTGTCAGTCTACATGTTTAAAAAAATGTCTACATGTCCAAAGTCATTTCTGAAAAACACGTCGGGTGTCACTGAATCTTTCAGAATAATGGCGCTAGAGTGCCAGCCAGAGCTTTTACTCTGAAGCACTTCCATGTCATGACCTGACGAAGATGTTAGTTACGTCAAGATGTTATAGTTACATCGAATATTTAATTTAAGATTTCGATTATTTTGCTCCTGTAGATTAACTTTGAGCCTGCCTCTCTTCGCAAAAGTGTGTGGTCACACTTGAATGCAGGGAAATGACCAATGTCTGCCAAGAAAAACATGCTGAAAAGTGAGCAGTGCAGAATGTGATGCACACAGACATTTGCCTTTTTGCAGGCCATTTGAGTGGATGTGTTTGGTCACACATGATCGCTCACAAAGAAAACTACAGCCAGCTAATGACAGTCAAGTGGGGTCAACAACCACACACTTTCTTTGCCATTAGTTGACACCTGGTCAAAGTTCAAAGGTGGGAGGCATACGCCTTTGCTCACATAAAATGTAAATGAATGGCAGGCGAATATTCACTTTGCACATGTGTGACTGACTGTAACCTTCAATCTATAAATAGCAGGAATCTCTTTATGCATGCATGTGTAGGTGTATATGTACACTAGTATGCATGTATATGCATGTACATCTCAAGAACCGTTCATCCAATCGTCTTAGCACATGTCAGGTGTACTAATGACTGTCTGATGACCAAAGGGTGAGCAGAGTCGATTTATAAGTGTGAGGTCAATCAGACGAGCAGTTCTTGAGAACGCTGCAAGCAGCCATATCAGGTTGTCTACAACGGTGCAAGTAGCAACACGGTGCAAATAGCTGATCTACAAGCTTACTTGTCACAAATGATTACCAGTATGATGACGACAAAATAATTGCGATTATCTCAAATAATTGTGACAGGCCTACCATAGGCGTGTTCTAAAAGGGCACTGTGTAGTATGAATTATCACAATAAGTGTGTGGCTGAATTTACAGAAAAATGACTACTGATGATACATACACATTAATCTTTTTCCTTTTCAAGGGCATATTAAACACTAGTGGCCACTGTTTCCCAAACAGTGGCCACTAGGCGGGACTAATGCCAGTGCCCTACATCAAGTGATGATGAATTTTTCATAAAACCAAACATAAATTAATTCCATTTCTGGCTAGGCCTCCTAGCTGTGCACCCTCCTATTCCCGCACCAGCGCCGACAAACCTGAACATGCTTTGAAAGGGAGATCCTTTGAAAAGTGCAAGCAGCTGGGCTTTTAAAGACCCTCGCAATTAGCACCAACAGCTAACGAGTTCTAGCTTTGATACGACCCAGGTAGCGGTGCCTCTGGCTAGGGTTGGAGCCAGGTGACATCCCCTGGGCTGCCTCCAAGCAGGCGACAGGATAAACTGATGAAGCGTGTTTGCATGCAAGGAGCCAGTCTGCTTTACATGGCAACAAAACAAATGTCATGAGTACAACATTGGGGTATTAACCTCTTGTGATTGTGTTTCTTAGATTAGAGAAAAGGGATAGAAATGCCCTGTACAAGTGTTGAAGTCTAACAAGTCCTAAACTAATTGCATGATAGGGATATGTGTTCAAACTAGCTTACAGTACATTGAACTACAGTATGGTCGGTCGGTATGACTCATCTTTTCATACCATCCAACAGTCTCCACAATTTACCACGGTATACATGGAATTACATTGTGATTAACCCATTTTGGGCAGGAACCCCTTTGTGTTTTAAGCATTATGTTATACTTTAGCTGTTGAAAAATAGCAGATCTACAAGCTTGTGGAACTTGAAGGTCTGCCATTTTTGAAAAATCGTGAAAATGTGGCACAAATCTTTGAATATATATTCTGTCAGAGTGAGCGTTTTTAACTCAAATCTTTGCTTCTGCGGGGTAACTGGAACAACATATTTTCAGACGGGGGGTCAGTGGCCAATTACATATAGTTTGTGGGGTCCTTGACATGAAATATTGAGCACCACTGATACAGACATAGGTATTTCAGAAAACTGTCAGAATTTAGAAGACATTTTTTTTATTTCAACGTTAGGCCTAAATAAATGATGTTGTATATAGACACTGTTCCATGTGTCTCGAGTCTTAATTCCTTATCACTAAATGTGGGCTGTAGCCAGGGTTGGAAGAGCGGCACTCTCTCAGTACTTCTAAAAATAAAAATTTGGTTTTGGTCAATTAATTCAGTTGCTTTGAAAAATAAAGATGAAATTATCTCTTGCCTGTGGGAATAACATGAGCTAGATATGATGCTGGTTAGAATATTGGGCAGCTTCGAAAACGATCTCGATTTAATGTTATTCTTATTTAAAAACTAATAATCATCATGTGGATCTCGTCATTCACATGGGAGAAGCATGGCACGGAGCACAAGCATGACTCGGAGCACATGTGGATGTACTTGTACTGTACTGTACCGTACCAATGTGGAATTGGATCCAATGTTGATCCCAGACTTAATGTGGCCAGCCTGTAATGATAATCTATGACATATCCATTTCAAGTATACAGTATAAGAAAATTGTATTCAAGATAAGCTCCGGACACAGACAGACAGATGGACACACAGACGGATAATCTCCCAGAAAAGCTAGCCTCCTGCAGAGCCAGGCTTAAAAATTATAATAAAACCCATTCATTTTGAACATCTAATAGCAGGTGTGAAGCTGTCAAGATTTGAACTTGAACTCATTTGAACTGGAAGTCATAGTTGAAGTTCAGGCGAGGGGCCCAAGGGGTGTGGAAACTCAAGGGACAAGGTGCAGCTGTGTCTGCATAGAGCAGAGTCAGCAGACACATAGCGAATGAAAGAGAAATGCTTCATTTGTGCTCAGTCTTTCGGTGTGGCGCCCTGAAAATCGATGATCTACATGCTCAAAATGCATTGCGCATGCAACACACATTGTGAGCTTGGGAGAGGTGGTGATCGCCCCAGCCTCTTTATGCTAATAATCCCCTTCCAATTAACTTCGGCCCCAACCTGTGCATACTGTATATTTCATGATTAGAGGAAATGTATATGTTGTTTTAAATTATTATTGTTATATCAATTGTTGTTACTGTGTTCAATTATTATTCATGTGTGAGTGGATGGGAGCCGAATGGAAACAAGGCTGCAAGGTCTTTCTTCGGTGAAATCCTTTTTTGGACAAAAATGCCTCACTGTACATTGTGCTGTTTGCATTTATATGTTGCCTAATAAATAAAATATTCAAATTGTAGAGCTTGGAGACATTAATGGGTCCTGGGACCTTAGAGTATATATGAATAGAGACGGCACCCGGCGGAAACCCTGAGGCGAAATGGACATAGTGGCCGAATTTGGTATTGCAGCGCTGGGCCAATTCTGGTCCGTTGACCATCATTACGCACGTTCATGATGACACGTGAACGCTGTTTCACACGATTTGGCCCAATTCTTCCCAGAATGCACTCTGTTCCTAACCAGAAGGAGGAGTGAAATCTCCTCATGCACTTTTGAGCAACTTAATGCAAGTGGATGAGAGGAGAAATCCGGTGCCGTCTCTATTCATATATACTCTAAGCCTGGGACCCATTACATTTAAAACGTAGCAACATCACTGGAGTTGGTACATTTTATTCTCCTTAACCTTTCATATTTGTATCTGCTTAATTTAGATTATTTGGGGAATTATGGACAAGATGCAGCTTATATAAATCATGTTAAACTCTCTTCCACTCCACTCTAGTCTACTTTAATGTAATCCCACTTCTATTAGGCCTTAAATGGAACAATGGGTGTTTTGATACTGTATGATGGCAAACTGCTTGGAATTCTTCTGACTATACCACATGTCTTGTCTACATTATTTGGGTATTTCCATTTAAAAGGGGACATTGTACTTTTGCTTAGCCACATTTAGAGGAAAACAGACCACTTCACTGTGTGCATATTAGGGATGTCGGTAACGGTTCATTTTCCAGCCGGGTAGCTGATGGCATTATCCGGTTAATTAACGTTTGATATTTTTTATAGGCTACCCCAAATGTAATATGCATGTATAGGCTACATAATTAAAGTTGGCAGACGAATGGTATACATTTATTTATGCTCCTTTTTAAAAGACAAACAAAAAAGCAACATTTAACAATATAAATAAATTGTTGGAGGCTTAAAACCCATTTTGGGCGGGAACCCCATTTGGTGTTAGCATTATGTTATGCTTTAGCTATTGAAAAATAGCAGATCTACAAGCTCATAGCGCGCCACCGAGTGGCACGCTACGAGCTTGTAGGTCTGCTATTTTGAAAAATCGACTGACATAGAAACAGCTTTTTCAGAAAACTGTCAGGATGTAGAAGACATTTTTGCATGCATGCATCTGCACGTCTACAGTACATAACGGTCGCCTAACCGGCCGGTTACCCCCTGACATCCGTAGTGCATATGATCCTAGCAGTTGCTACAATTTCTGAATTGAATGTGACATATGTTACTTTCAATATTAAAGCTTGCCATCTGTTAGAGGAATTAATCAGAGGTTGCATACCAGGACCACCACCTAATGCTTTGAATGCTCTCACACACTGAAATACTAGATATGTCAAATGCCATGTACCATTGGTAAATAAAAATGGGATGCACACACAGATTAGACACACCAACGGACCGACATACTGTACAGAAACAAATGGTCAGACATGCGGTCGAACATGCACTGGAAGACCTAACCGCAAGCCTGTGCATGCGGTTAGGGTTAGGTTAGGGTTTGAGGTAGGTTGTCGGACTGTTGGTATAATGACAGTCGGACCAATAGTCTAAATTAAAGCCTGTACCCAAGAAAAATAACCACAGACACACTGTATTGTCCCCCAAAACAATGTTTTGCCATGTTGTGCATGTTTTGCACAACCGTAAGATTTGGTAGGACATGAACTCATTTACAAGATTACACCGCATGATGAATACATTCATACAATAATAAAATGGCAATATCAACAACAACAAAAAACAAGACTGGTTCAAGTTGGTTGTATATTATGCTTTGACTTCAATGGCTTAGAGTACCACAGCAGTTGCCTGGTCCAACTGGAGATTATAGAGGTGAGTCTGAGGCTTCAAATTCAATTGGACTTTCTTCCATGTTGGGAGTTATTGTCTGTATTTTAAGAGGTTCTCTCTGGGTGAGGGTTTTCATGATACTGGAGAAGGAGATGTTTAAAGCGGTTACAGCCAGGTGCTTTCCGGTTAGTAATGTAAGAATTTGAGGTTTACTTTGAACCTACCCAACTGAACGTACCATCTTCATCATCTTCTTTATACATATTGTTCCTTCACAGCCAAGAAAGCCTAGCCCTGAAACCTACCGAATACATACATTTAATGCATAAATTACGTTCCAACCACACAAGTGTAATTACAGCGCCCTGCTGAACTGGGAAAAACAAGTTGAGGTAAAGAATGGGCTGCTGAAAGGTGGGACCATGAGAACTTTAGAGTTTACTCGCCACTGCAAACACAGGTTGAGACTTTATCTGCGTTTCCCTGGAGCTGCACACAAACGTGACAGTTAAGTTGAAAGACCATCTGCAGAGACCAGCACTGATGGGTCCTTGTTCGCCTAATTGCGATATGATTTGTTTGGTGGTTAGCATGCAGCTGCCACCAGTATCACCCTTACCCAGCGCCCTGGAAATGCTTATGTGCTAATGTCATAATTAGAGTCACTCAGGAGAAGTCTCAAAGGCAAAGACTTTTCCCCCTCTCTCCCTCATCAGTCTGCTCTCTTTCTTCTGAATATTGTTTGTTTTGTTTTGCTTTACATGACATTTTTTAGGTCACATAAATATATCAACTGTAGTCAAAATCTTGCATAATCCATGTGATGTATAGTTTACATCTAAAAAGGGTCATAGTAGCTTAGCAACAAGTAGCTAATAACAAGCAGACGTAGATCTTCTCAAAACGGTGGATTTCTAAGAGCCTCCCATTATATGATAAGTTATATGACAGGTTTAATTTTAAGTCAATTTACAGGAAGTAAATTAGAAGTGCATGACATACCAGAACGCACTTGTAACTGATGCAAATAAATAAATAAACAAACACAGATGGCTTGAATAAAATAATTTGCGTCGACAGAGGGGGTCTCAACTCTCAACTGACTCGTCAGCCCTATTAGAATCCACACTGTTGCAAATGGATCGGGTTATGCATCACATGCTTACTACCGGTAGCTAGGCCATCAGGATGCTCATATTCATGGCATGTTCTTTAGATCCTGTATGTGCAGCCACATTTGTTAATGCCTAGATGACCAAAGACACTAATAATAATAATAATATGATGAAGACCCATCATCCACCTGGCATAAGCTACAAAACGTTGTCAGGAAGCATCACTGAGACACGTCATTGATTAGCCAATTGCATTAACTGATGACGAGGACGTCAATATACCCAGCTGCTCTGTGTGCACACATTCCAGGTTGACTGCACTGAAGCCAGACACTGCTGTGTGGCACAGCAACAGCTAGGCATCTGCAATAAAATAAGTATGGGGTCATTGGGTTGAACTTGACACTAAGGTCTCAAAGGCACTACACAGGTACAGGTCAATCATGTTCTACTTGGCCAAAGGTCATGCTCACTTGTCCTTTAGAAAATTAAAAGGTAAAAAAAAATGAATTACTGTTCCATTTAACAATATTTCTTATACTTTCTGGGGCTGTGCGATAAAAAAATGTCATACCTCAATTTGTATGCCAAATACCTAAATAGCTATGAATATGACTAATTGACTATGGGTTCACACAGGTAAACATTGCTCTTATTTTACATTCCACAGACCAGAAGACAGAGAGCGCTCTGGTCCCGTTCAGGTTTTTAGACAGATGTCTGGTGTTGTGTTTATAGACGGTTGAGTCTACTCTCAAACGAGCACTTGCCCAGTCGGGCAACCCAAAAGCAAACTCCACCTGCCCTAAAGTTGTATTTAACTGCCAGGGGCAGGTGGGCAAGCCTTAGTGTCAACGCCTAGAATACCTTACCTGCATGCAGCATGACATTAGATACAGTCTATAAAGAATACAGGATCCATGTGAGAGTGGTTTTGGCCCTGCCAGCTGTATGCTTGCCTGTATTTTAATGAATAGGATCACCATGGCTCCATGGCTTGATATTCTTTTTCTCCATACGTTTGATGAGTTAAGAATCAAATAATAAGACTTCCATGCATTAATATTATAATACACCATTAAGTAAACTTGTGAATAATCTCACAAGGCGGGAAAACGAGGTCACCTTTAAGCCCTATAGGCTATACTTTGTCATAATAGGAGTTGTATGTCGAAAAGAGCAATATCAGATACATGTCATACAAAACACTGAACAGCTGACAAATGAATTTGCAAATGTCAGGAAGTCGGTCTTATGGAAACAGAACAGCTTTGGTTTGTACTAGTACTGCTGCAGACTAGTAGAATACATGAGTCATTCAGTTGTATAGACGGAAGGAAACAGACACACACTCAAGTCACAGAGACACAATGTTTACCAGCAAAAGGGGACACATTGCTCCGATTCAGGTGAATGTTTTTGCATGATTCTTTTCCCCCTCTTCTAGCCCTGGTCACAAGATGCCACACAATCAGTGGCTTGTTGCATATCACATCTCAAAATCACCACATCAGCAGTAGAATTACGCCTTCATTGGCCCCAATTGTCTTCTTAAAACTGGTCACATTATCTACTAATGGAATCAGCGCTAACAAGGTTTGGTCGAGGAAAACATAAAGGCTGTGATTCATGCTAGTGTGGGTGGGACCAGGGTGTTTCTGAGAATGCAATCAGTAAACATGTTTGACTGGGGTGTATTGAGATGAGAAATTGGGACGTTAGGAAGTGACAGGGGTGTTTGTTGGATAGGTGAAAGACGGCCGTGTCTTCTGTGCACTTTGCTATGTCCACACACCCCGCACTGCATACAGAACATTTCTCAATCTTAATAGACAAGAATCAAACATACACGTTTTACTCCAACTATGAGGACGTTCAATTGATTTCCAATTACAGCATTTTTAACCTCGTCCTTACCTCATGCACTAGTAGTAGTAGAGTAAATAAATAATTCACCCCTGCCAGCAATTTTCTGTTTTTCCCTTACCTTTTAAGAAGTCATAGAATATTTATCTCCACTATGATTAAACCACCGACTGTTGATGAACACAAAAGCCTTTCTCTCTGCTTTAGCCACACAAAAAAAGTCAAAGCATCCATGCGTTCAATAGTTAGTGTCCATTGAAACTAAAGCTCCCAACGCCCTAACTGGGTCGGCCCAAGGCTCGGCCGGACCCTAAAAATAACCATAATGTTTTGCCTGAAAGCCGACAAAAAGAAAAAATAAAGAAAAAGAAAACACCACTAAATTGTGGCGCAGCGGTGCCGTAGTTAGTGTGAAAGTGAGAACGGAGATCAACGGACTTATGGAAATAAAGGATGTATGTAACTCACGAATAGGCCGTTTCATTTCCATCATTCTAATTCCAGACAGTGTTGGTGGTGACTGGTGAGTAAATAGCAGCTGCAGCTCCCTCCCTTTAGTTTCCTCTGAAGTGAAGTTGCTTGTTACGTTAGCGTTAGCGTTTAAGTTAATCACCATGGATCGTTTGGTCACTTTGGTGACGTTATTTAATGATTAGGTTTTATTCAACGCAGCCAGCCAGCAACGAGATAGCTCAGTGCAACGTGACGAAAACCTGACGCTTCAGCTATCGTGTGATCCGATTGATCTTATAAAACATTTAAGCATATGGCAACTTGACAAGATAACTGGTTAGAAGCTCGTTTGGTGCGCAAACCAGAGGTAAACCAGTGTTAGCAAGCAAGTCTCACACCGTTCACGGTTCTCTCTACTGCCTGCGTGCAGTGCGGGACTACGGGCTGCTGCTCTGGCCTCGTACACACATGCGGACGGACATGATCTGTTCTGTCTGTGTTTCATGGCCGCCTCGGGCTCAATGCTTTTCCAATGGAAGTCACGTGGTTTGACGAAAGACTTTGATTTGTCCGACATCAGTGTACGAGGCCTCCGAGTCTGAAATGCCAGTGTGATACGTCCCCCACCTCCAGTCACAAGTGAATCGCGTAGCGCAGCCCTCTTCATAATAAATACATATGTATTTATTATACACATTACAAAAATAACAGAATTGCAATTTTTTATTATAATACACTTAAAAAAAAAGAAATCACCGAGCCCGAGGCTCAGCTCGGCCCGACTAATTAGCATAATTTCTGGGCCCGGCTCCGCCCGATAACGTCGGGTCGGTGACTCGGGTCGGTACTTAAACTGATGCTGCTGAGCAGTAATATAAGCACGGAAATATGATACGAGTAAAAGGATAAAGTACATCGCTAAATGTATGTCATTCAAATAGGTTTTTAAGAAGAGCTTTAGCCTACATGATGACACTGAGCTCATAATTCCAGTTTCAGAAGAGAGAAACAGAAAGAGGAAGAGAGGAGGGAGGGAAAATGCTGGTGTGGAAAATGTCTCAACCTTTCCATGAAGAACAAATTGTAGGCCACCCTTTGAATCACACAGTATATGAATTCTTAAATCATGGATGACACAGCATTTCCAGCAACTCGTCTGTATTTTAGACAATGAGGCCTGTCAAGTTTTGAAGTTGTATAAATTGCATTTTGACTGATGTTTTGATTTCCAGTAAAGTGAAATAGAAGCACACGTAAACTGTCTACATTCTGTAGACATCCTGGTCTTAGCATAAATGACTTCTGATTTCAAAGTTCACCAGCGTGAGCTGCGTGACTAGCACATGGTTGCTTGTCATAAGAGGTGTGTGTGTGTGTGTGTGTGTGTGTGTGTGTGTGTGTGTGTGTGTGTGTGTGTGTGTGTGTGTGTGTGTGTGTGTATAAACACTACAGTTGATGAATGGCTGCCTCTAGTCGTATTGTCCAAACATGGTGCCACGCCTAGTTTCTCAAGTGAACTCGGCATTCCATTCACCACACTCAGAGCCCAGTCCAGAGAGTTCACCATTCACCAAACATACAGGTTACAGTCATGTACAGTGACAAGTCAAAATCTAACTTTGTGGGAGAGACAATACAATATTGCCGTGTGTGTGTGTGGTAACTGTGGTTGTGTACGCATGCTGTGGAGGCAGGGACAGAGAGGTTTTGGCAAGTTCCCTTTTGGCTGATGTCCCAGTAAAGCTAGCTATCTCACAGGCTTGACATACCAGGGCTGGTTAATGTGTGAAGGCATTGAAGCACACACACTACGTCTACTAACTACACACACATTTAAACAAGCATGTGCCAATAACAGTGCTCCGATTCAGAAAAGTATGACGTGAACTGTGAAGTCAGAAGGTGGGAGAGGCTGACAATACTGTACAGTGAATACAGGTGGAAACAAAAGGCAGGGCGAACAACGGGCAAGGAGATACACAGGAGGCGTAGAAAGTGCCAGCACAACATGAGGAAACGATCTGCACTCTACTTCCTCCTGGCTTCCCCTCCTCCCTGGCTGATGTTTAGTATAAGACTGTAGCCATGGTGAGCCCTGTAAATGAGTGAACATGTCTTTTACCCCCTTCTCTCCCTCATACATTATCCCTTTCCCCCCCTCACACACAAATGGCTGTCATGTTTTGTAAATTTACTAGCCATCTATAGAGCCAGCTTTGGAATAGTAATCAAAAGAAAATCAGAATTTTACTTTTCTTAGCTAGTGTACATACATGTGATTATCCGCCCTTTCAGCATTAAAAGGGGATTTACGGATTTATATGGTGAAGAATGAGGTAGAGGATGACATACTGTATGTGATGAGCATGTGTGATGCACCAGATTTTAGGCTGATGACACAAGCAGGTCTGTATCAGAGTGCTACGTTAAATGTAGTATTTTCCACACAGGCAACATGTGGATCGAGTGATGACATGCACTCGTGGTCAACATTAAGCATATGATTTATTTACTTGTAAGTCTCTGCACGGCCTGTTCCCTTTACATTTAAGTTGAAATGAAGAAAATGCCAGCACTCATTGTATCTCCTTTTCATATGCATGTATTTACCTCTAACGCTGACGAAGGCCACACAGGCCGAAACATGTTCAAACGTCAGAGGTAAATAAATTCATATGAAAAGGACATACAATGAGTGCTGGCATTTTCTTCATTTCAACTTGTATATTCGAGCCTTGCACCGTAAGGACTTTATTCTAACCTGGAGTGCTGCGGGTTGTCTGCTTCGGCAGCATTTTCTTACCCTTTATATTTATCAAAACTCTTGGACCCTTAAACCCCACAAAGAGCAGTGCCAGTGAGGTCAGCAAACAAGCTGCTCTTGGAGGTTCCCGAGACTAATTTAAGAGTAGGGACGACCGCACCTTTGCTGCTGCTGCTCCTAGGCTCTGAAACAGCTTGCCCTTTCATATAAATAATGCTAACTCGGTTGAGTCTTTTTAATCACTCCTCAAAACACACTTTTATTCTTTGGCACTGTCAATTTTGATTGTTTTAAATGTGCTTTATAAAAGTTTGATTTGAAGATTCCCTCTCCTCATTGACAACTTCTCTGACTCTAGCTATCCACCAAACAGACTACTATAGATTACTATCGACGACTGGCAGTAGAAAGTCAGTAGATCAGTCAATGTGTAAAAACATGAATTTACAATTTAGGCATTTAGCAGACGCTCTTAATCCAGAGCGACTTACATTAAGCAAGAACAAAAAAGCATGGCAATACATCACATACAAATACATAAAAGCAGTTATCATGCGTAAGCTAAGAACATAACAGTGGAATATCTGTATAATGGAACTATGCATGTATAGTTTATAGTGCCATGTCTATATAAAAATGCTATAAGTCTACATAAAATGTTATCTAAGTCTACATAAAAATGTCGGGGCTAGGAATCGGATGCTGAATGCATCTTAGAGCCGACACAGTCAGATGGCTTGATGTCATTTTCACAAAAAACACATGAGAAATTTTGAGAAATTATAAAGACAACTATTGCACTGCAGGGTGCTTAGGGTTACATATCTGAGAGAACTCCTTTCCGCCAGGCCGCTGCTACCCAAGTACCAGACGGACGAAACCGACCGAACTTCGATCAGCTTTCGGCGCTGCCCTACAACTTCCGACCCGACAGTACACACCGCCAATTCAACAGCAGCTTACCGAGAGCTGAGCTACCTTTACTTCTGCCTCTGTAGTAAGCATGCTAGCCAGATGATGGCTCAGCAGGCTGTCTGCATGAGAGAAGTGGATTTGTTCCCAGGGCAGGCACACATGACATGCTACTGCTGCAATCTGAGGCACATGGCTGCTTGCATCTATAGCGGAATTAGTGTGTGAATGCAGCTGTTGCAGCTGCGTTTACATGCAACATGTTATCCGATTGTGTGGAGCCCCACATCATTTACTAGGTTACTCACTATATCAGGATGTTGCAAAAAGCTATTTACGTTTACTTATTGTCAATATCGCCCAACCGATCGCCAGCTTTCTGGGAAAGATATTTGTTAAGTTTCTAAACATTTATAACACTTAAACATTAGACAAATAAACCATGAATAACGTTTTGATAGATCAGAAATAAAACACTGTACTGCCCAAGATTACCTAGGCTAGGCTTGTTCTAAAACAAATAAAGGGCACGGTGGCGCAGTTGGTAGGAATGTCTCCTCACAGCTACAAGGTCCCAGGTTCGATTCCCGTCTGGGAGTGTTCGCTCCTCCGCGTCATCAGCACCCATACCCTAAGTGGGGCTTACGAAAGAGACTCTCTGTGTGGAGTTTGCATGTTCTCCCAGTGTCCCCTAGGGTACCCTCACAAAACAAAACATGCAGTAATCCTGGTCTCTACTGCCTCCCCCTGGTCAGCCGGGGTGCCTGATGGAGAGGAAATAATGTAATAATGTGTTCCTTCCACACGCTACGCCTTACTGGGGAAACCGGTTGCCAGATGAGTTTCCCAAGGTTGAGTCTAAAAAAATAATAATAATAAAAACAGGACACATGAGCTTCTTAACACCTTGAGGGCCCGGGCCCATTTAATCCATTAATAAAATGTGCCCATCGTCAGCAAGCGCCTCTAGGCTTGCCGACGAATCCGACGATGGATCAGTTTTCATAGCACTAATTTGACGGAGATTATCAATCTCCGTCTCGGGCACATGACCGTGCACTTGAACTTGCCGGTGATTTACACCGCAACCAATCTTATTGTGTTGTATGACGTGACTGGTGTTGGTTTACCCACCCTATTCCTTCCTCTCCACAAAGTATCAACACCATCAGCTGCTGTCAAGGCTGCAACATCCCTCAAGGCTCCATAGGGACAGCACATGTACTTAATATATCACACATAAATTGCTGTGCAGGTGTGTGCGCATGTGCAGTTTTTGCACATGTGTGTGTGTGTGTGTGTGTGTGTGTGTGTGTGTGTGTGTGTGTGTGTGTGTGTTGCCACCATCACATAGCAGCCTACACTCCCACACAGTGCTAAATATGCAACACACACATGAGCTTGCTACCGTTTGTCACAAACATGCCAGTGATATTCAACACCTACAGTAACTGAATCCACCAAAAATATTATTTAGGAGTAGAAAGTGTTACAACATAATAATCCCCCAGAGGTAAGAGAATTGAAAATAGGAGACTTCACAAGATGAAGAGAAGACTTTTCTCAGAATATATCAACCTGTAACCATAATATTAACTGTGTATACGCTTCTCTCCCCATCTTGTTGCCCTACTACTCTCATCCCCTCTCCACAAAATGTAAACCAACCCAGGCATGCATGCTTATTTAGCACAGAAGAAGTGTGTGTGTGTGTGTGTGTGTGTGTGTGTGTGTGTGTGTGTGTGTGTGTGTGTGTGTGTGTGTGTGTGTGTGTGGGCACCCAAGGGCCTCTCGAATGAGAAAGGAGGTTTAGCATGACCCCTACACGCATTAACTCTACACGCAGACAGAGTGCCACTCAACCATAAAGTGGTGAGAGGAGAGGACCTGAGATAAAGATAAGATGAGATGAGAAAGGAAAAGGGTTTAGAAGAACCCATGTAGTGGGTGGTGGAGGATTAGAGATTGAGTAGAGAATGGTGACCGAGGCATCAGGGGAAATGGCATCGTAAGGGAGCTGAATTATGGTGCAAGACTGAGAGAAGGAACACGTTTTTTTTTTTTTTTTTTTTTTACAATCCTGTCACCGAACACCTGCCAAGCAAGAGCTGTAGGACATCACTCACACACACACACACACACACACACACACACACACACACACACACACACACACACACACACACACACACACACACACACACACACACACACACACACACACACACACACACACACACACAGTATGTCATGGGGCCACTTTAAAAGACGCCTCCATTTCATCTGTGCTAGGCTAAATCACTGATTCCAGGTAAGGCTGTAGAGAAAATGACTGAAATCGTAATGATTGTGCAATTCACACATGGCTGAAGTTTGTTGTCCGAAAACAAATGTTCAGGGCGGCATACAGTACAAATCCAGCTACAGTCCATAACATTGATAATTAACATTAGCAATACCCATCTCCAATTAGGGCTGTCACGATCAAATCCATTGAAATAAAAAGCGACAAGAACAAAAATGGTTTTCTGCTGAGGAAACGGCTATGAAAACGACCATTAAACTTACAGGCAGAATAATAATGTAATATTGATCATTCATCATCACAGGGTTAACAGAGGTGGATGTGCTGCTTTTCCTGCAGCCTAAAATGTTTAAACGGCCCTTAATTAACACATATTAGGTTCATCTGTGTGGTTGTACTCTGCAGGATAGATACATCAGAGGAACGCTCCGTGATATATATTGAACACAAGCTACACTCAGAATATGCAAGTAACATCATGATGCTGCAAGCAGTCTTCACACTTCCTTTTCCAAGACTTTGCCTGCAATGTTGTTGGTCCCAAGCGGGCATGAATGCCGAAACAATATTGCCTCCACTCTAAATGTTGCGCACGTTCACACATGAATATGCTGACACATTGTCTACACATTTTGTATATCTGTCAATGGGGGTTAACTCATAAGAGGGAGTTAAATCCTGCGGATTTTACAGTACAAATTGTGGGATTTGCAAGGCACAATTTGTGGGGCGCAGACTCAGAGTAGACCCGAAAGGGAGGGAGGGTCCTTGAAATTAAAGGGATTGAGTCACTGACTCACTGTGCTAACGAGGGGTGCTGGTCAGCCTCAGCCACTGTGGTGATAGACAGACAAGTGTGATGCAACACAAAAATAAAAACGGTAACAAAAACCAAAAGATCTAGACTACTCTTTTGAAGGAGCATATATATACATATGCCTGTAAGATGGTTTAATATTAATATGTGTGCCCATTCTACCTTGTGGAAGGAGGTATTTGGCATTGGGCCCCATTTTTCTCAATCTCAACAGCTCTGAAGTGTGCACATACAGTGCTGTAGCACACACACACACACACACACACACACACACACACACAAACCTCACTATCTAACTGTTCTGACACACCCACACATATACAGAGTTGTCTGTTAATTAGAGAGAACAGATGCTGGCAGGCCAACAGTCTTCTCAGCTTGATGTGCACAGCTCTGAACTCCCTTAGCCCACAGGGGAAATACACATGCACACACGCACGTGTGACAAACACACGGTTTGATGGACAAACTGGTCTTTTACAAACTACACTTTACCATCGAACGTTTTTCTACATTTCTCCAACAGCCCTCCAACATCAAGCCTGCCAAGGTTTTCTTCAAATGTCCACCGATACGGAAGGTAGTTGCCTTACTTTAAAAATGAAGACATTTTCTTTTACATCTGGAAGGTTGTTTTAGACCTGTCAAATAACTGTTCTGGTCATCCAAGTTTTCATGGGAGCTATTGCAGCATAATATAATCAAAAAACAAAAATGTGTCAAATCCTACTGTACTTTGTAAATGAGGTTTTGAACAAAGAGTGTGTGTGTGTGTGTGTGTGTGTGTGTGTGTGTGTGTGTGTGTGTGTGTGTGTGTGTGTTCAATTATTCTAAACAGCAATAAATTACTGGTGATAAAGCACCCTCATCTGCAATATAGGATTTAGTCTCTGAAGTCCAAATACAAATAATTGATGTAGCCTTATATAACTATCTGAGATACCCCCCGATTATTAATATAAAAAGGGAGAAGTCAAAGACCTGTAAGACAGCAGGGTGACAGTGTGATTATTGCTTTGAGGTAGGATCTGACTCTCCATATTCATATATTGCCGTGTTCACTCGTGGTGCTGAATACAAACTCTTGATCAAATAGGTTAGTATTCGACATAAAGGCACAAATATTGCTTCACATTATAAGTTGGTATATGCCCATCCGCTAAACTAGCGTCGTAGTAGGGAGGGGAATGTAAAAGGAGAAATGCCCTCGTTTGGAGGTCACACAGCAGGGCTGGAGTCATGAGCCAATATGCGGGGTCTCCCTCTTTCTCCGAGACGCAATAGCGTGAGGACACACCCAGAAACACAGTGGAGGAGGAGGCGACAACAGGACAGAGAAGAAGCTGTTATATATACGCCCATCTTCACAAATGACGTAAGAAGGGTTTACTTTTTGCACTAAAACTAGAGGCAATTACACAGAGAAGGATTTTGCCTAAACAACTTTTATTGTTGCCCCTTTTATTTTCCTTTTATTTATTCATGTGGGGAGGTTAGGGGGGGGGGGTCAGGTGGACAAGTAGCCCAACAATAAAAACAATTAAATAAAAAACGGGTTTGTCTTTTTCATGGGACTAATTGGCTAGAACAATCACTTGACAGAAAAGCACAAGGGGTGTGTAGCCTCTTATTGTGTGTGTCAATGTCGGAGAGCTGTTCCAGCAAGTCAAATAACAAGCTTATCCCGAAGGCACACACACAATAAGCCAGCCTATATCATGCATCACATTCATGGCACACATTCGGTTCATAATCAAACACTGTTGCTCAGAGACCATTGTTGCACGTTGCCTTACCCAACGAGGTCCTAATGGTGAAATAGCGTGCCTGTCAAATTCCATGAGAGCAAACTGTTGCAAGACACGGGGAGACCTCACAGTCTGCCTGCCAACCCCACTCATTAAACTAACAAGAATAGAATGCGAACAAATTTTGTTTGTTTCCACCCCACAAGGAAGGGGGGGGGGGGGATTGCCAAAACATCGCTGGTTTAACTGGCAAATGAGATGTTTTCCAGTGATGCGAGGACTCCCTCCCTGGTTGGTTGAATGTAAAACACAGCAGACTACAGTAATGTCCCTACAACTGTGATTTCGCACCTGTGGAAAGGAAAGTGTGTATGTCAACAAAAACGCAACAGAACACAGCTTTTTCTTACCCAACAGTGTAGACAGCTAGAACATGACACCGCAGAGCAGACCCAGCCTCGTCAGTGGCACCAAATGACAGTCCCTTTAAAAAGGTTTTAAATCCAAGTCCCCGTCTGTCGGTCTGTCTCTGATGAAAAATGTACCCTCTTTCTTTCGTTTCAGTCACAATGGAATGTCTCGACGTTGATCTTGTGAGATGTGTGGTCAACTCTTCTTTGGAGGAAAAATGACAGTTGCCGCTAGGCAGGGTACGGGGATGATGTGTTAATTGTATGGGTTTGATTAGTCCAACTTAATAACTGCGGTAGGGAAGGAAGGAAAGAAGGAAGGAAGGAAGGCAGTCAGACAGACGAAGGGAATCAGTTTACAGACATGCAGGCTTCATTTTAAGATAAGCTTTTCTTTTTAGTTTCTAAATCAGTTGACTTCGAAAGATTAATAAACTAAAGCATCAGGTCGTCGCCATGCAACACAGCCCATCCGGAAAAGTAAAAATCCACGACTTTTCACTTTCAAAACCAAACCAATGAAAAGCCCCCTTCTTCTCCAAAGAGGAGGAAAATAACACCCGAGAAAGAAATAGCCTCCAGTCCAGATGCAGGAATTAGACCTACAATGAAAATTATTTCTTTCGGCTTCTTCGGAGTGGGTAAGTGCAGATAAACTGAACCTCGCTGCTCCAGACGAGGGAAATATTAATAGCCCAGTAGTTCCGTGATTTTCGTGACTGGAGAACCAAAAGAGGGAAGCGAGCTGCCGGAGAGCCCCGCCGCGGAAAATAGAGGGAGGGGCTATAGTCCGGGATTACCCCTTTAAGGTGGATCTAATTAGATTAGTGATCTCAACCCTTTACATTTTGATTTTCTTTATGGTTCCCAAACTTTTCAGGTCGAGACCCAAAAGAGAAATTAGACCAAACTAGTGAAAATAGCAGATCTGCAAGCTCACAACGCACAGCGAAGACTATTTTCACCACTTTCTTAATTATTATTATTATTATTTATTTATGGAATTTCTTAGATTTGTTTTTAAGATTCATACAATTTCAAAACCAGCGCATATTTTCCACTATACAAAATTCTTACCGTTTTCCGCACATCATATCCTAAAAGTAAAGGTGGTCCCACTCTCAGAAGTTATTAGTGGACAAGAACGACGCCGGGGTTTAAGACCCACCCTTGCAACATTACAACAATTTATATTTAAATTAATTAAATTAAAATTAAAATTAAAATTAAAATTAAAACTAAAATTAAAATTAAAATTAAAAATAAAATTAAAATTAAAATTAAAATTAAAATTAAAATTAAAATTAAAATTAAAATTAAAATTAATTAATTAATTCACTCAAAATCTCTGTACTCTCAATGTTTAACCTTTACAATTTAGGCATTTAGTAGATTTACAATAAGCAAGAACAAGCATGGCAATACATCACATAGCCTACATGAAAAGTAGTTATCATGAAACATGCGTAAACTAAGAACGTAACAGTGAAATATCTATACAATGAAACTATACATGATACTATACTATACATATATAGGCCTACTATAAAGTGCTATGACTACATAAAAATGCAATTCTAGTGCTGTCTACCCTAACATGTTATAAGTCTGTATAAAATGCTAGCCAAGTCTACATACAAGTAAGACGCGCAAACGCGGGAAGCGAACGCAGCTCATAAATTGCAATAACAACAATTCAAATAAATTACGTACTTTTTTAAGTTTTTTTTTTAAGTTCTCCTTTTTTAAGTGTTTTTTTAAGATATGTTTTTTAAGTTAAGGTTTTTTAAGTTAGGTTTGTTTATCTGCTCTCCTCCACACTGGCCTGACAGAGTCAAACTCTCCAGGTGGCCCATTGTGATTGCCCATCACTCAATCAGCCAGGTGAGCTGTGGGCGGGGTCTCTCAATCACTTATTGTTGCCATAGCAACACATGCATCTCACTGGCTTCTTGTATTATATAGTCCAGCGGATAAATAGCAAAATCTCATAGACCAGCGGATTGGTAGAAAATAATAAAATAAAATTGAAACATTGCAAACATAGAAACAATGTGGCACAGAGGTTACAAGTTGGCAGAATGCACTGGACTCAGGCAACAACCCAGCTTTAATGATCTTAAGTTAAATCCCTTTATTTTAGATCGTTTTTTTGTAATAGTACAACATAAACATTACAGACTTTAGTTGTCATTGTACAATACTTTAAAACAGTTGTCATGTTGCACACATGCCTAGAATAGCTCTTATTTACGTCGCCCTTGTTGAAAACAATGTATTTCAAACTCCAACTAGTCACTGTCCAGGCTGCATAAACAACGCTCCGTTCTCTGCCCCCTCAATGTCATAACTCTGTCTTACTCTATGGCTCTGGAATAGACCATAGTAGAGACCATAGACCAATTCCAAACACTGTAGACTGTAGATGCATATATATATATATATTAGGGCCGGGACTAATTGCGATTAATTTAGATTAATTAACTACAGAAAAAAACTTTTTTTTCACCGCGGAACGTTTCTCACAGGGCGCTTTTCTATAGTACTGAAAACTGGAAATAATAAAAGGTCACCCCATTTTGTGTTGCCTAGAACTGGAGGTCTGACAAAAAACAGTAACAATATGAAGTAAGTACAGCTTTGTGATGTCACTGAGATGTAGTACTTGTTACTGTTAATTTTTTTTTTCCAGACCTCCAGTTCTAGGCAACACAGAATGGGGTGACTTTTTATTATTATTTCCACAACAGGTATATTAAAGACAGTGAAATGTTGAAAATGAGTGGTATCCTGTATTCACTATTCGTTGATTCACTGGGATACCAAAAATAAATAAAAAAAGGTTTCTCGCTGTTCTCGGGTTGAATATTGATATGCGATTAAAATGCGATTAATCTAGATTAATTAATCGCAAAGCCTCTGATTAATTAGATAAATATTTTTAATCGAGTCCCAGCTCTAATATATATATATATATATATATATATATATATATATAGTTCAAATAAAAATGTTTTAATTAAAATAAGTTCTTGATTGCAGCTTAGCTACAGATATCCGCTCAGCTACAGCAACGCTCCTTTGGTTTGACACACTTATGGGCCTAATACGCTGCTTATTCAAAAGCAACGTTATTTGCAATATTTCAGCATATAGCAGAATAAGACAGATAATCAGGTCAATCTCAAAGCCAAATATGAAATATTTCAATTAATCAAATCACACATAATGACATGATTACAATAACCAGTAACCAATGTGACATGAGTGTTGATGTCTAATCTTTGTAAAGATGTAAATGCAGGTTATTTTAAGGAACATTAATGCTCGTAATTACCGCATTATTACTGATATGTTGCTTAAATAACCACAGTTATTGCATAACCTCCAGTTTTCTCATTATCTGTATGAACTTTAAATGTGGGGAACCCTATGGCTCAATATGCCAAGTACCACATAATGGCACTTGACCTAATCAGCTTCTGACATGTTTTTATAATATTCACTTCCTTACATATTTACTGTCTCTTTCCTCCTCAAGAAAAGGAAGAAAATTATTTATAAATATGAATACATACTATGTATTACTCTGCCTGAGTCTGCCACAATATAGTGATTTGAGAATAACAAATAAACAGAATAGAAATGTCAGCTTTCTCTCTTCCTCACTCTCTCTGTCTCTTGATATATGTAAACTGCTGGCGGCCAGTGTTCGATTGGCCGCTAAATCAACACCTACGCTATGCTAATTTCCAGATACGAGGCAGAGATACGCCAGGGAAAGGTGGTTTGGGTTACTGCAGTTACCACAGCGGGTCATAGTTTCTCACTTGCAGTGAAACAGAATGTTATCAAATCAAACTTTATTTATAAAGTTTATATCAATCGAAATTGACCAAAGTGCTGTACAGGGTGAGAACAAAAACATCAACAATCTGTGCAACAACAAAATTGCAACGTTACATACAACAAACCAAATCAAGACACAAACATTAAGTGCGGTTAAAAGCCAAAGAATAAAAGTGTTTTGAGAAGTGATTTAAAAGACTCAACAGAGTTGACATTTTTTTAATATAAAAGGGCAAGCTGTTCCAGAGCCTAGGAGCAGCAGCAGCAGCAAAGGTGCGGTCGCCCCTACTCAAGTTAGTCTCTGGACTCGGAGCCTAGAAGCTTGTTTTCTTACCTCAGTGCCCTTTGTGGGGTGTAAGGCCCAAACCACACCAGCTACAACTCCATGCCACAGTATTTGCATCCACCTTGTTTTTGATGAAGCCAGATTGGATTCATACTCGTTTTTTGAGTGGTGCAACCAGCCAACCACTCCCTTACAGACTTATATGTGTGTGTGGGTGGGTGCCTGCCTGGCTGGCTGGCTGGGTATGAGCATGAAAACACTGAACAGCATGGTTGTTTTTCACCACCTGTGCGCAACCTAACACACACACAAACACACACGCACATATTAACTGTATATATGATGATTTCAGGTGTGCCAGTACAGTACAGTGACAGTACAGTACAGTACAGTAGAGGGACCGGCACACGGTAACTCTGTCATTTCTCAACCGTTTCGGACACGGGGCGGGACGCCGGAACCAGCCCGGCCCCCTGGGCGCGTTCCTGGGGGTCTGGAACTTTGATGGAGAGGTTTATTGGGAGCAATGGAGAGAGGCACATTTTTTATAATTATTTTTTATACCATGATTTTGTAACCCATTTTTCACCCCTGTGTCAATTATCTAATGTGATCCTGGGCTCTACACACCCTCCGCCAACCTGGGGAGAGCAACAGACTTGAACTCATGCTTCCTTCATGCATGAGTGTCCAAGTTGCTCCTTTACACCTGACAGGGGGGAGTTTCCCTGGTTGGACGTAGCGCGTGGAAGGAACACGTTATTCCAACCAGTTCCTTTCCCCTCCATCAGGCGCCCCGGCTGGCCAGGGGGAGGCGGCACTCTAACAATATATATTAACAATATTGTAATGCATTGCACAAGCCCCGTCGAGACAAATGCCTCATGTGGACATTTACCTGCGATAAAAATAAATATTATTAATAATATAAGCTTAGAAGAGGCTAGAAGAGTATAGGTCTAGTCTCATTTGAGCTACTTTCATACATGCACCCCATAACTTATCTAGACATTACCTAGAGGGTAATGTCTAGATAAGTTATGGGGTGCTTACCGTGCTTATCTCACTACTATGTGAGAATGCAAACATCCGAATCAGTTGGCCCAGATATGTAACAGACTTTACACTGACAGCATCCCAGTACAGTCTGTGAAATGACTAGATTTTTGTTCATTAAACAATAAAGATACTTTTGTTAGTAAAACATTTCCAGTCTTTATCTCCTCTTATGGAGTTAAAACTATAGGTTACAAGCGTAACCCCGGTTATTTGAGTATTACAAGCGAGTAGTGGCGTGATGATGTTTTTATGGAACTGGCTCAAAACCAAAAGAAAACAAAGTTGTCGAGGAACGGAGGAGAGGAGAGAGGAGCCTCCCCGAGGAGCTTGGAGCGAGGACACACGCGTGAATACTTTGCAGATGTTATTTGTCGGAACAAGTGACATATTGTTTGAAATCTGTTTCATTTGGATTGGATACTGCAGCTGACCATGTCCTTGGATGATGCAATCTAAATGAACGCTATGCTTGTTGTTTAATTATGTAAACATGTTAATTGGTGAATAATCAGAACTACAGGTAAAGCTTTACACTACACAGTTTCACAAGAGGAGTGAAAGTGTACCACTTTAATAAATGTGAAGAAAGATAATGAAATTCGATAAAACAGTGGTCATAGGGACATTTGTGGAAGAGGCACATGGAGGGGGGGAAGGCCATTTCCTGCTTATAATGTAATATTAGAATAAAAGATGTCATATGACACATTGCCCGTCACCAAAATATTAGTTTGGAGAATCACTGATTTCTGTTTGGATTATGAGGCTGGCTGCTTCCTATGTCATTCTGATGGCCATGCGAAGCAGAGATGATGTTGTGGAAACAAGTTAAACAACATGAAGTTGACTCGACTCTTCCACACCATGTGAGACTAAATCATTCAAGACTGCACCATTTCATGGCAAATAATGTGTCAAACAAAGAGAACATTGTCTGGGACACAAATTAACATGGCCGAAATCACATGCTATGCTATAGTGAGCTTACTGGGTTTCCATTGAGGACCCATGAACATTTTAGATTATAAAATTAGATTGTTGGTGGAAAATAAATAAATTAACTTACAATTATTTGGTTTTTCAATAATATTTTTGATTGATTTGTTGTTATGTTGTTATAAAACAAAACAGAGCTCAGATCTTGAAAACTAAAAACACAGGGCACAGATACAAATATAAACTCCCCGTACCTACATTGGACTATAAAATTAAAAATACAGTATGGACACATTGTTTGGTGCTTAACAGTCTGTAGTGAATAACTACACCAAATGTAAAAAAAAACAACAACAAAAAGTTGTAGTTTTAATTCCCACAGCATAAAAAAAATCTAAACATGAATGATCCTATCCATCAAGGTTAGCGGTATCGCTTCAGTTAAGGGATCCTATTGTCAAAGTGTCAGCTAATTGATTAATTGCAAATATGAGTCCCTTGTTTTATGGAAGGCAGCAGTTGTGGAGCGTAGCAGGCAGGTTAAGAATTCCAACGGCATGCACACTGCATGATTATTTTGTGCCAATCTTTCTTTGTTGTTGGTTTCTCATTAATCCAAGACAACAGAAAATATTTCCTCACAGCATAAATTAAAAGATTAAACAGACGTTTATGGCCCAGGCCGTAGCGTAACGGTCTGGGCACCGGACTGGTAATCCAGTCGCAGTGTGCCGCGGGTTCGACTCCCGGACCCGACACGGCCTTTACTGCATGTCATCCCCCCATCTCTCTCCCGTTTCCTGTCAGCCTACTGTCTGTCCCTTCAAAAATCAATAAAAGGCGTAAGCCGCAAAAAAAATATATAAAAAAAAAAAAAAACAGACGTTTATGCTGTTACCATTTTTAATGCATATTAAAATGTGTTATATATATTTGATCAATAACTTTCTGAAAGATAACACCATTGTTCACCACAAGCACTCAAACATCTGTCCATGGTCTGAATATTTATTTCACTTAAATCCCACATCGCTCAGATAAATTACAGTAAACACTGACCGCTTGACCTTTCTCTGTAGTTTTAGGTATTGACACATACTGTATTCTTCTGACTGTCTCCTATAATGTATTTTCTCCTCTCCTCTCCTCTCGTCTCCTCTAGCCCTATACTTTTACTCCTGCGTCTGCTGCTATCCTCTCTCCTCCTCCTCCCTTATCCTATACTCACTGTATCTCCTCTCTCCTCCTCACTGTATATACTGTCTATGCTCCTTTCCTTCCACCTCCTCTCATCTCCTCTCCAGCCAGTGCTCTATTGACATTAGATACAAGGGGATGTTATGGCAACAAGGATGGGAAAGAGGGTGGCCCAGTGGACACAAGCTTATCAGCTGCAACCAATCAGAGGACCCCCTTACATTGCACATTCTTTATGCTTGATTAAGGGGGAGGGGCAACAGGGTGGTTTGTATGGTGTGCGGTTTTGGAGCGGGTTTGGATGGGAGAGGTGTGTGCAGTCTGTGCAATGCACGTGTGTAGAGAAATGGACAACATGAGAAGGAGCTTACTTTTTTTTAAGAAGAAGAAAAAAAAGCTGAATCTGAATCTCATAGACTCATATGAAAGCTCAACCAGGAGTCATCTAAAAGCAAATAAACAATTTAAAGCCACAGTCTCTGAGATTTCAGTTCATATGATGACTCTATGTTCTTTCAACTCAGATTGAGAGAGAGAGAGAGAGAGATGAAACATCAAGGATTTGGCAACCGAATGGCCAATGGCAGTCTCCCACACAATATATAAACACACAAAATATGCCCCCACACACATACATATTAGACCACCCCCACGCATACAAATGACAGAGCTGCTGCATACTCCTTGGCGGCATAAAGGCGTACATAAACATTTATTATGAGCAGTCGCACAGCTCATACACACAGCTGAAATGGATGATACGCCGAAAGTACGAACACTCAAATAACGCTGGTTGCATAATCGCACACACTGACTGCAGTGCTATAGGGGCCAATGTTCCCTCAGCTGCAAGATGGATATCCTATGTTGTTTATTGTGATCAAACCTACCTGCGGACAATACTGAAGTAAATGCTCAAGTAGTTCAAAAGTATAAATTACAAAAGTAAGACATTTTCAGAATTGTAATGTGTGAATATAAAGATCTACAAGCTTACTACAAACTCACAGTTACCGTCCACCACTGCCTGTGGTGTACAATTTACATTTTAGGCATTTAGCAGACACTTAATACTGAGTGACCAGAGTGAATCAAGAACAACACAAGGTAATACATCAAATGCATAGAAATAGTTATCTAGGATCATATAAGTAAACTAAGAGCCTATCGTCTAACAGTAGAAAATCCGTAGGCTACATTTGAAACTATAAACACTACAGTATAGAATGCCAGATAATGACCTGGCATTATCTGTCTACATAACATGCTAAATTACATATTTTGGCCATTGCATAAGCCTGCAAGGTCGTCGAGGCTATACTACACAGTAGTAGTAAAACTATAGGAGATATGAGTTGGACAAAAGAAAGAGGAAATTAAAGCGAGAGAGAGAGAAGTGAAAGAATTAAGGCCTGTGAACCTTAGCAAGGCTCTTGGGGCTCTATATTTTCGTCCATGCTAAACCCCTTATCCCTAAACTACTTTTTACTATTTTGAAAAAAATATTATATATATATATTTTTAATAAGCCAATCTACAAGCTGACAACGTGTTAATGTAGATTGGCTATTTTAACTATTCTAAAATTATCTTCAAAAGGCAAAGTAGTTTAGGGACAAGGCGTTTAGCATGGATGGAAATGGAGCCCATATGTCTCAAAACCCATATTTATACTGAGTCCGTGTCGCACACTGAAAATAGCAGATCGACACATTGTGAGCTTGTACATCTGCTATATTCAGCAACACTTGTGCAACTGTAACTCAGGCCTAAATCAGCAGAAACACATGCACGCACGCACGCACACACACACACACACACACACACACACACACACACACACACACACACACACACACACACACACACACACACACACACACACACACACACACACACACACACACACACACACACACACACACACACACACACACACACACACACACACACACACACACAGTTCCAGATTATTCCTCCTAACTCCAAACAGGGCTGTTTACTGTCTCCCTTTCTCTTCCTCTTGGCAGTCGACTAGATTATGAAACCTGGGCATTCATTTCAGTGGACAATGTGGTCCCAATTAGAAGATCTGGACTTTGCTGATGACATAGTCCTCCTGTCACACACACAAACACAATTGCAAACCAAACTCACAAAACTTGCCATAACATCAGCCACCACAGGACTTAATAAAACAAACAATGCCATAAACATGGATGGAGAGGCACTGGAAGAGGTGGACACATACACATACGTAGGAAGCATCATTGGGAAGGACGGAGACATGTGACAAAGACATACAAATGAGAATATAGGGAAGGCTAGAACAGCATTTTAATACAAGGCATAGAACTCAAGTATAGAACTCAAAACACATCTCCACAAACATCTAACTCTGCATCTTCAACTCCAATGTCAAGTCAGTTTTCCATGGAGCAGAAACATGGAGAACCACAAAATAAACATCAAACAAACTGCAAAACATTCATCATCAGATGCTCACGACATATCATGGGAATTCTACTGGCCTGATGCCATCACAAATGACGAGCTCTACTAGCAATGAGGCTGGATTGGGCCTTGAGGAAACCACTTTGAGGAAACCACACTCCAACATAACCAGGCAGGCCTTAACCTGGAAGCCTTAGCGGAGACGGAAAAAACAGGAAGACCCAGAAACAGCTGGATATAAGGTCTGTCGAGGCGGAGCTCAAGGAAAAAAGAACATCTTGGCAGTTGGAAGGAAGCAGAGAAGATCGCCCAACCGTTCCAGCATTTATTATATGTGTGGCGGCATAGCTCTGTTCTGGGATCCATGCCGCCGCCGTTGTTCTGGGAGCTGGCGGCATGCATGACCCCCCTGGGTACCACAGAGCAGCAGGAACATCACAATGACAGTGGTAATATCAGAAGAAGAGTGCAACAAACAGTGTTGCCATGTCTGCTTATTATAAGTGACTTTGGGCTTGTTTTTTTGTAAAGTCCATCCATCTATCCTCAACCGCTTATCTGTAGTCGTGTCGTGGGGGCAAGAGCTGGGGACTGCCCATAAGTCAGACATCCCGTTAATCAGACCGTGGCCGGTTAAGAGTTAAGACTCACCCGTGCTGCGGGTTAAAAATCACCCGTGGCTCATTTCGGCCGCTTGTATTTGTGAACTTATTCTTTCGGTCATGACCAATACTTCATTCATACAGTAGGTGAGAGTAGGAATGAAGATTGCTTGGTAGACAGAGAGCTTTGCCTTCTGGCTCAGCTCTCTTTTCGTCACCACAGTGCGGTACAGCCACCGGCGTAGGGTCGTGGCATTCCGGGGGCCATCACTACACCTGAGTCGAAAGTTATGTTCAATAGAGTTTTTGTTACATGTATATGTTTCCTGTAGCGTACGTAGCATGATTGATCATTCATTTAGAAACTCAGCAATAAACATGGATAACCGTCGATCTTGGACAACACCACTGCGGTCACATGACTGTGACATTTGATCAGAATTCCCCACAAAGAAAATTGGGAAAAAACAAACCATCCTGTTCCACTTATTAGCCGAAGCAAGCATGTGTCTGGAATGATCTGTTACAAAGGATGCTGTTTTTGGTTTTCGTGTTGATCGTGGACACAAAAAGGCCTTAACTTCTATGTAAGACAGTGAATGACTGCGTGTGCATGCAGACGTGTGCACTGTGCGTAATCATTTGGATAGGCTGTGCTTCAGTTGTGCACCAAGTGTACCTAAATATTTTAGTCAGTTAAACACAATTGCAGTAAGTCATGTACAGTACATTTGAATTAAGCTCATAAAGACATTTTTATCCAAGTTTCAGCATACAATTATGAGGTCAATTTAATCCAAAGGATTTCTCCGCCTTCTAGCATGCCCTCTGTCATCTAAAACAGTAATTCACCAACAATGGGTTGGGAGCAAACCCACAGCACATTTATTTTGAAGTACATTTGTGCGACTGGGGTTTATGTGATTCCCAAGCCAGGGGCGGCAGCGGCTCAGGAGGTGGCCGATTGAGTTCGATCCAGAAAAGTCAAAGTGTCCTTGGCTTGAGAAGACACAGACACTGAACGAATTGCTCCTGATGAGCAGGTTGGTGCCTTAATTGCATGGTTTATGACATCGGTGTATGAATGTGTGTGTGTGTGTGTGTGTGTGTGTGTGTGTGTGTGTGTGTGTGTGTGTGTGTGTGTGTGTGTGTGTGTGTGTGTGTGTGTGTGTGAATGGGTGACCCAAGGAAGACAAACTGTTTGAAATGTTGTCTATTTGGCAATTGTGTAACATTACTGTTATGTTGTGTTGTTGTACATAAGTATTATGCTTTAATTGTTTTTAAATTAAATGTAGGTGAAGCCCCCCGCACCACACAGTGCAATTCGTACAGTGCATCCGTCATTAGCTAAATCTTGAATTAAATTGTGAATTAAAACAGAAAATAAAGTGCCAGCTACATGCTTTAGTGCTGGTGTGAATACTAATGTGCACACAAGCACTGCAGAAACCTATTTGCCTGAGAGCAACACAGTAATCAACCCACTCTATACCTGCTTTGAAACATCTGAATTGAAAAAGAGTCCCATTGTTTAAAAATGCAATTTAACTGAGAAACTTTGCCATGTTAATGTTGTTTACAGTACTGTATCTGATTCAAATCCATCAAACTTATATAATGGAAATGGAATGACCTTCGGGGGGGTCAAAATCCACCCACCCACATGGAGGCTCACAACACATTTACCATTTGTGGTGGATACTCGCATAAATCTCTCTGTATACACACTGATATTGGTGACTGGATGTTGTATCCATGACTACCTTCACACGTAATGTGTATTATTTATATCGCAAAGAAGGAAAGCCTCTCTTTCCTTCTTTCCCAACCTCTTAGCGTGACAGTATTGTCCTGTGCTGTTGTCTGTTGTGCATGGCAGTGCAGGTTCTCCATGTGGGGTCTGCATGGGGACCGCCAGGGGTCTTTGAGGGGGTTCCTTCCAGATGGTCTCCAGCTAAATGACTGATTAACCGAATGGACCCGTACAGATCTGTAACCCCCGAGTGTACAAATGGAACCAAATGGACCCTTATGGGTCAGTACACTTGAGTCAGAGTTAAATTAACTCAGATGATTTTACTTTGTAAATTGTGGTCCCGGAGATAAACGTTTTGTATAATAATCCCATGCACCTTTGATTGATTGAATACTTTATTAGTAGTTTGCAGAAGAACAAAAGCACAGGAAAGAACAGTTCAATACAAGGTCTGCTAATAAGAGTAATACGAGTAAAATAAGGAGTAATAAGTGTGCATGTCGGATCCGTATGTAGGCTGTCTAACATGTGAGTAAAAGCAAAAAAGGGGGTGGAATTCCACGTTCCTGGCATTAACACGGTTAAAGTGGATCTAAAGGAGAGTAGGGATTCACTCCTTTAAGACTGTTAAGCGTTTCACATTTGTCCAGGCGGCCAACAACACATTTTGCCCGCCCAAAATGTAATTCCTGGAAACGCTACTGCATAACCCCCATTTATTGTTTCTGCCAGGCCGATAGGCACCCGAAAAGTCACCCTTTCACTTTGGCCACCAGGAGGCCACAATAACCTACCTTACCTGGCGGAGACTTGTGCAGGAGCCCTTTTTCTAGTTTGATATGTGTTTTATCTTAAAACACATATCAAACTGGGTCTTTGAAATGAACAAGGTGGAGAATGGGTGGGGTATACAGTACCGAAGTACAGAAGTAGTATAAGCATGTGTGGCTGTGCACGCATGATTTTATTTATTTTTTAATTGGTTTATTTATTTAGCATTTTGTCTGTACTGACCCAATCAAAGTGAATTTCCGTTGACTATAAAGGACATCCAAACTAATTTAATCTGAGAGCAGCAAAGAATTGAAGAGACGGACACAGAAGCACTATCTGCAGATGGGCTGTTATAGATTTGGTGAATATATGATTTCATGCAGCGTGTGTCTCCTGCCATATCCTCATCTCACACACTAACTAACAATTTCCTCCACTGAGAAAGGCAGCCATCTTATAATTGCCTTGGCACCCCCACACAACACTCACTCACTCACACAGGCACAAACCCACACACGCTACACAGTAGCTTTCTTATATACCAAAGTATATAGTTACTGAGAATGGTTTTCCTTGACATTCTCTTGTAGGAACTTCAGTCGAGTTGGTCAAAGAGAAGACCAGCCATTCTGGACAAGTAGACTTTATTATTCATTTATTAATACATTGCAATACAAATACAATACAATTGTTTTAAATGTATCAACTTGGTGATGTTTTATAGCCATTTTAGTTAATCCTGCATTTTCTTTTTTGTATTTTAAATGGATTTTGTGTTCATTTAGTTGTTGTTCACTCTTGAAAAAGAGATTTTAATCTCAATGAGTTTCTTTTACCTTGTTAAATAACGGATTTGATGATAATATAATGCAGAATGACTTTACCATGGGAACGGCCTCATTTATCATGGAAACTATTGTTAACTTATTGTTTAGGTGCCACAGAAAAAAGAAAGTGTATCTTTGTGCAGTATACTGATGAAGTACTAAGATGAAGGCAGCATGTTGACATGATTTTGTCCACAGAGCAGCACCATAGGAAGGCTTATGTCTGCAAAACCACTGACATTCAGACCTGATCAGGTGTCTCAGCAGAATTCCCCTCTTTCACTGAAGTGGGAGTGTTTATCGGGCAATGCATGTGTGTATTTCCTGACAAGTGCCGTTTTTCCTCAGGGTTGGTGTGTGTGCATGTTTTCAAGGTTTAAGATGTCTAGTTTCTTTATAGAACTATATATTGTGTATGCATGGGACCACAATGGAATACATAGGACCACAATGAAGTCTGCAGGACCATGTTTTTCTGTGTGTTATCCGTGTTGGGAGTTTGTTACAATTCCAAATGGTTGGCCCGTTGAAACTGCTTTTCCACTTGTTTTTATCATTCATTTTTGGCATGCAGGTCAGCACTAGGTGACCGTCCTAAGGGGACGATTTGGAACCTAATATGCTTGGACAGGCAATTGCAAACATAGGAAGGTGATAGACAAGTGCGTGTGTGTGTGTGTGTGTGTGTGTGTGTGTGTGTGTGTGTGTGTGTGTGTGTGTGTGTGTGTGTGTGTGTGTGTGTGTGTGTGTGCGTGTGCGTGCGTGCGTGTGCGTGTGTGTGCGTGTGTGTGCCTTCATGTGTGGGGGGTAGGTAGGCTACTGTAGTTAAGCAGCCTCCCCAGGCTGTCTGAAAGAAAGCAGCCTGTCTCATTTCCATATGGGAAACCTGCTTAGTGCTTACATGTCAGTCGGTAATCGCTCAACACTGGACTACCACAAAAACAAGAGACAGGTAAACACACTCTTACTGCTTGTCCCTATTCTCACAGCATGCTTGTCCCTGTTCTCAAAATGGCATGTCCAGAATATACTTGACAACTGACGTCATTGTGAGAATATTGGACATGTCATTGTGAGAATAGGGACACGCATGTTGTGAGAATACTGGACATGTCATTGTGAGAATAGGGACACGCATGTTGTAAGAATACTGGACATGTCATTGTGAGAATAGGGACACGCAGTAAGAGGGAATGTATGTTCATACATGATGAACAGGATATTGTCTGAGCCATGTATCTACTATTATTATTGTTTCTTGTAATGTTGCAGGAAATCTAAGAACTGACTCCGAGTCCACAGCTGCACTCGTGAGGCTTTGTGGTGAAGACCGCTCAGCTAAATGTACTGTAAATGTGAAATGAGAAGGGGGAGGAGATGTGGATGCGGGAGGATGATTTAGAGGGTCATAGTCAGGATAGATGGGGAATATTGTCAGAATTGAAGGCAGGAGGGGGAGCGAGGGTAGTCGTTATGAGAGGGGGCATGTTGAAGAAAAGAAGGACAGGGAATTTGACGTTAGCTGATATTTCATGAATGCATACTGTATGTCTGCAACATGCACACATATAAGTGCAAGCCGGACTCATTTGTTTTTTCTTATAAACATCGGGTTGTGAGCTTGTAGATCTGCCATTTTCAGAGCGCAAGTGCAACGAAACCTAAAATGACTTGTCCTTTCATTCTACTGGATCTCTTCTCCACTAGTCCCTCCCTAACAACATTTTAGTTTAGTTTTTATTTGTTGACAAAATTGTCAATATATTTACTCATAGCTTAGTTTACATTTAGTTTTTCATCAGTGAAAAAAGGTAGTCGACGGAATTAACACTGAATGTCAGTTCATGAAGTAAAGTAGAGCTTGGCAACGGAGATGTGACACATGCACACTAAGACGAGAGGTCAGGAGAGAATCCATATCAGGGAATCTGTCTGCTGGGAGATTGATGTCCTTCGGGTCTCCCTGGGGAGCCTCCCATCATCCAGAATACCACTGAATGTTACACCCGCTGGAAGACAAGGAAAGAGAGCTCTTAAGTTGCCATGGGTAGTGCGATCAGACATCCCCCCCTTCCACCAACCCCCAGGCATGGAGCTCTGCTGGTGGTCCCTGACTTGAAGCCTAACCATATAATTACCGACATCCAGGGGAGGGGATTGGTGGCTTGCATGCGCCTGATTTATAATTTGTTGTGTTCTGGTGTTTCGCACCGAAAATAGCCGGTCTACAAGCTCATAATGTTGTGAGCTTGTAGATCTGCAATTATCTGTGCATCATACCCACGTGCGACTAAGCCTAACTAAGGGTTTTTGAGCGGTTCCTTTGCTCCATTACGAAGCTATGTGTGCATTTTCGGATCTGTTGAGAACTCTAGTTTTCGCCGGCTGCCTGGCACGGCTGCACTAATAACTTTGGAGCAGGCCCGTCTAGAGTTTAAACCGACCAACCAATATACACTGGCGAGAAATGCACAATTGCATAGCTGTGACCTTCGGTCGCAACAGTATATAGTTGCACCGCTCAGTTCACACAGATGTGATTTTATGTTTTCAATAAGGTTAATTACGGGCCTGAGGTCAGGTGGGATGCAATCTGGGAACCTATTGGCAAAAAAGGTAAAACAGTGGTCTCTTTTCCTTTGAATTAGCGCTCGAATCTGTTCTTGAAGGATTAGGTGGGATACAGAATGCACCCATAGGTTATCATATGGAGAAATGTAAACCCTGGAAAAACATTGCTTCAAATCAACGAAAATCATGAAGTAGGCTATGTGCAAATCAGTCGCCAATCTTTACTTCAGCACAGGGCCTATTTTTTCCTGTAGGCCATGACTTCTAAGGAGGGCATATAGCATCATAATTGGATTGTGGAGCAAAACAAGCCATATAAATGCAGCCTTGAAATTGTGACCTCTCCAGGAGGAATTACACGCCTGGCTTTGCACATACAAACTATTCATCTCACCAGCATTTTTCATTTCATGGTTTCCAGTGGTGTTGCAGGCTATTTAATTGAGCCTGGCACAAACAATAAGCACTGATAATTATTATTTGTATACCACAAATGAAAACAAAACTAAAATATTCCAAAAAATAATAAATGTCTTAATAGTAATGGTGAGACGACGCTCAACATGAAAAGATTGTCAGTGGATAAAAGTACAGTAAAAGTAATATCCTATAAGGAAACCTCTGTTCTAAATGTTTTGATGAATTGAACATGGTGGACCCTCTTGTAAACAAGTGTAATGCTTAATTGGGTCGTCCACTCACAGTTAACAGTCTTTGTATTGAGTTTGTGCTTGAAATGTACTGTAATTCTGCAAACTGTTAATAAATATTTCAATCAATCAATCTGTCACACTGTCACACTTTACCCACATGGTTCTTTAATTGAGTTTGTTTTCTTTTTGTGTATGTAAAAAGCAGTGGTGAACAGAAAAGTTTCTAGCCTGGATTTAAGTGTGCATTTATATAGCGCCTTTATCCATAGTACAAAGTACCAAGTACGTACTATACATTTACCTGGTGTTCACACAGCAACGGCAACGGTGGAGGAAATGCAAGGCAATTGCAATTAGGTGGTCAGTGTGCTCAAGGACACGACGAGCCCGGGATCGAACTGAGAGCCTGGCGTTTCCCAAGCGGCCATTCTACGTCCTGAGCCACGTACCCCATGTTGTCCCAAATTAGTCAAAGAGTTGATGCAATGCAAGCTATCAATCACATCAATGCCGCCTCAGCATGTTTTGTTTTTAACTCTGGTAACATGGACTTCTCCGTACTCCCAGTCCCATAATACTCAGACAATACTCCGATTTCCACAACATCCTTTTAAGACTAAGAGGGTTGTGCAGTGGTAAACTTCTGTGGAGAATGTGTGGAAAATGTTTGAAGAGTGTAAACCGAAAAGTTGACTGACTAACTCAACTCAAATTGCAGGTGTGGGGTCCCTGTGGTGGTGTGGAATGCATGTCGAATTTGAAGTCGGTGGGGCACGGTTCTCGAGTTACGTGCACGTACGCACGTACGTCGGTGCATTTATTGCAAGATTGCCGGAGAAGATCCAGCAATAAAAAACATTTCATCCCTAATTCTGGTTACACTGAATTACATATCCTTTTGGGAAATGTGAAAGGAAACGAGTGTCTGATGTTTGATTTTCTATTTTGATATTTAAATATTTATGTTAAAATGCATGCCTATACTGCCTGCCTAGGCTCTATGTTTTTAGGAATTGAAATTAAATTTGTGGTGGATGGAAAACAAGACTTTGATTAATGATTTGGTCCACTGACTGTGACTGCATTATAATAAGTCTGTATTTAGTTAGTCTTACATGAAAAATAAATAAAACCATGAGCACAGTGTGCACATTAACATTGACATTTTACTGTCTATTTAGTGTGCACTGACATTTACAAGAGATGGAAGTTACAAGCTACAAAACGCTGTTTGTCCTTATAGATAACATATTAAAAGTCATTGCCCCGAATCCATATAATATATGGTTATTATATATGATGGCAGAGTCGACACCGCAACTATACACAGACGACAGTGGTAAAAAATATACGATAGGCCTATATATACTTTTTTATTAATTTATTATTATAATTATTATTACAATTTAGGCATTTTGATGCTCTTATCCCAAACGAAACAAGATCAGAATACCGGTACGCAGAGTATGCGGGACTCACTCACTCTTTCCCTGCAGGTCTCCCCCCCCCCTACAATGTAGCCTGTGGGGCTTTAACATATCTATTCTACTCAGAAAACAAACACACACACACTGTAAGAACAAGTGATCACCAAGGTAGTATTTCTGCATAGTAGCCATATCTTGGTCTAGCATCAATCAAAAGAAAAGGTTCCAAAAAGGGGTACAGGGAGAGTGTCATGCTATTGGCGGTAGGTGGACTGGTGGAGTCTGACTAGTTGTGGTCTTCAGATTATAGCAGAAAAGAGTGAGTCTGCAGTTCTGACTGCAATGGGTTTATTCCACTGTTTGGGACTCGGGAGCCAGGAGGGAGTTACGTTAGGTCGCATTCACACATCAGGAGGCAGCTGATATTGAGACATAAGCTAACACCTCTGGGTAGAAGCAAACAACCTAATCTAACCTAACCTTAATCTTTAACCCCTTGCCATGTGTTCTCTGGGTTCCTGGTTGGAATCTCTGAAAATGATTTTTAGGTCAATACTAAACAAACTAGTAAAATCGACATGAGAATATTCTGTAGAGTGTGTGCATGTGCATATCTTGTTACCGGGGCGGACCGCACTCAAATCACTGAATGCTCCTTTAACCACCACGGTAACGGGACATCTTTGCGTAAAATATGCTTTCTCTGTCTCCAACTGTGTTTACTCGTCATTCATCCAACACATTGTTTGCTTCATTTCCTTTATTTGCTGTGGATTGCAATTGCATTCACACCTGAGTGAATTAAAATCGAAGTAGCGAAGTAGAATGCTGTTCTTTGATGCGCATCAGGATTCGAATGTGCCTTCACACCTGCCAAACGAAGCGAACTTTCCGACAATACGCAGCAGGATTCGTTTTAACCGCAGTATAGCAAGCTGGTGTGATTGAATACGACCAAAGTCAGACATGCAGAGCATCGTCCAGTGTTAGATGATTGTGGATCAGGCCTTAAAGGGAAACTTCACCCTTTTTGCAAAATAAATACATGTTAATGACGTTTAGAAGATTTAGAACACTTTCCTGGGGGTCTATGTGTCTAATATGTGTTTTTAGATATTAGATTCTAGCACAGCCAGTATTTTAGTAAGCCCAGTGTCTCTGATGTCATTGACACTGGGCTCACTTACAGTACTTCCTGGACTACATGTTGTCTCAGTAAGACAGCCCTCCCCTTATCCACAAGAAGGAGCAGTGCACCAAAGCATTATGGGAATTGTAGTCCAGGAAGGAAGTGAAGTATATTTTATACCATACATACACTAACTACAACTAGACTAAATAGAGACAAAAAGGACGAAGAGTACCAGGCATCAAAGCCTCAGACGCTCAGACGATCGGATGAAGGAACACGCAGGCAGAGATGAGCTGAAGTGTAGAGTTGACCATTTATTCAATCAAAAGACAGAGTCCAGAGTGACGGAATAGCATCAGCAGCTTCCCCGTGGCCATGCTGTGCCACGGGAGCACACGGACAGCCTAACCACCCCTTGTGGCTAGCCTGCTATCAGACCCCTATTTCACTTACAACCGGACATTATATGCAGTTTTCCATCAAACATTTGGGTTTCTGGGTGTTGGTTGATTTTACATACATAGGAATAGCAGATGCATACATAATCAAGTGACCACTTGTTGAGACAATAGTATGCAGATCAACACATTGCATAGGAATAGCGGTTGGCGCCTACGTGTGTTTTGATTCACACCTGAGAGAAGCTACAGGAGTAATGAACAATGCAGAGTACTTGACTGAGTGATTGCCTTCAGCTAGACAGACAGACTAGACAATCAACTCACTTAGCACAGAATGTAGTTGATTATAGCATGATATAGTATAGAATTATTGTCCAGATACGACAGAAGTGAGCCCAGTGTCGATGACATCAGAGACACTGGGCTCACTGGTAAAATCTAAAATATCTAAAACCACATATTACATGCATAAAAAACCACAGGAAAGTGTTCTAAATCTTCTAAACGTCGTTAACATATATTTTTTTGCTAAAAGGGTGAAGTGTCCCTTTAAAGGTATCGGGATGCCATGCCTTTTGTTGTGCTTTGCAGCCTTTTCTACTTTTAGACTTTCATTATGTTCTTTACATGGACGTGGTTGTTATTGAGATGGCTTTTCCAAGAGATGATGGATCAATTGATGCCATGCTGTCACAGAAAGACAGTTCTAAATTGTATGATACAATGCACTTTATAGCAATTTCTAAGCATAATGAAGAAGAAGTAGCATGCATGTTGTGTTTTAAGGGTACACACCACAGACACACACACACATGCACGTGCAAAGAGCATCTGCTCTTTCTTCATATAGGGACAACATAATGGGCAAGGTATACAGTATAGCCATTGATTTAATCCATGCTGCATCATCATGTCAAATACATTATGCATGGTGGGATTGCCTGTGATTGTATTGATTTAATAATAAGGACATTCAAGACAAGAGCGATGCATAATGTTCTTCTGAAAATTGGTGTCATGAGTTCATGTGGCTGAAGAACACAGCACCGTCCCTGTATTGTATTTTCCTTTGATTATGGAATATGGAAAGATGATAATTGTCTCCACCCGGCTGAAGGCATGGGGACAGAGTATGTTTTGCACCACCGCAAGGCAGATTTTCACATTTTTACCTATAACTGCACCGATCTGCGTGAACCGTTGAATGCAAACTCCCTAGAGGCCACAAGGAAAAACCTTTAACCTGCATTTTTCACATCTGCCTTTTACAACAAGAGGCCGACTTTTGTAAAACACATTCTTGAGGGACGCTAGCCCCTCCTATAAACAGCTTTTGTCCCCACACGTCTCAAGATTTGCCATCGACAATGAAAGGGGAATTCAGGTCAAATGTCAGCTAAATCTTGTTCCCACACGTCTCAATATTTGCCATTGACAATAAACAGAGAAATTACGTCATCCTGTATGTAAACATGCAAATCAGTTAACCAATCACAGGCAACAGGCATTCTGATTGGCCAGTATGAGATGATGCGTGATGATGTACGATGGTGAGAGCGCCCCTCACTTCACACAGGTGTGATTTTGTTTTATATTACTCCTCCAGATTCTGTCCAAAAATCCTGCAAATAGTTACACAGTAGTCTATAGTCATGTGCTCAAGACGGATCTGTATCTTAATCGGCTCACATTGGCTTCCAAAGTTTGCAGGATTGGCCCGTTTTTAACAAAAAGCCTCAAATCATGAACGCAGTGTGCAATTTACGTGAAGAATGTCACACTTTCCGCTTTGATCTGTACTCTACCAGAGAGGTCTTTTATACTATTGTGTGTTGATGTGTGGCACTTGCATGCTCACCATACCATCGTCCCCCGTTGATAGCTTGTGAGCAAACCCACAGTGATCCTAAATTATTTGCTAACACGACACAAACATCTTCCTCTATTGAAGGAGATGTATCATCATAAAGTTGTACTGCACTATCCGCTTTGAACATAGTCACTGGCGTTTTTATTGTTTTATTTGCTCTCCCTGATTGGTTGGCCCAGCTCTGCCTCTGATCTCAGCCCTCAACAAAACTTTAAATATATGTAAATTATATTTGGCTATAATGGCCATCATTATACGAGGTTTATGGTGCTCCATTGGCCTAAGATAAATAAATCATAGACTACCCATGCTCATGGTATATTAGAAGAACGTTGTTTTTTTATTGTCAGATGAAACCTGACATATATCTTCTCGGTTTGCCTATAAGGACCTTCGCACGACCTAGTTCTGATTGGCTGGCTTGTCTCTAGGCTACCAGACACGCCGCCTAAGCCAATGGGAGTGCCTCCTATGACCTGAACGGCCGCAACGAGGAAGTGTTAATCCAGAGCTAGGGCTTTCACTTCTAGTGATTTTTTGTTGACTAATTGCGTTAATACATATATATATTCATAATAGGTAGGCCTAGTTAAACAACTAGTCGACTAGTAATCTAGGCCTACCTATTATGTATATATATACATTTTTTTTAATGTGTGTACATTCGTGACTATAACTATAACCTATCTGATCTTGAGGCATTTTAACTAGTCAACTAGTACCAACAAGGTCGACTATTGGATTTACTAGTCGACTAGTTGAACTGTCGACTAGTTGCTTAAAGCCCTACCCAGAGCGCCTCACAACTTCACAAGTTGTCACAACCAGATAATGTCTATGGTCACAACAGCGGTTAATGTTATGAGCTAACTGGAGCTACAGAACAAAACACAGTGATTGAACTAACAAAAACACGTCGTAAACGAAGGCAAACAACGGCCGCAACAATTGAGAGAGGGCTTGTTTCACCTGACAAATAAAGTTGTGTCATAATTTCTTGTTTTTTATTTGATGTGTCATGTTAACAATACATTCTATTACTTGGCCACATTGAATTGTATTGGTACATAGTTCACCAGTGGTGGAAAGTAAGTAAGTACATTGATGGCATAGGAGCGGATAGAATTTAGTCCCTTGTTTGTGCCGAATCTGGGTTGCACATGGTTCGTTGCACTCCCTCTGGTGTTATGGGTGTGGACTTCGTTGACATTAAGGAAGTATCTAGACAGGTACATGGGCATCTTGGTGGTGTATCGAATCTTGTGGACAAGACCCATTGCAAGATGCTGTACTCTGTCGTCGACCCTAAGCCATTCCAGCCTGTCAAAGTGGGCAGGGGTGAGGTGGGTTCTGGAGTGAGGCCAATTAGGCCATTAACCATTTCAGCCCTATACATTTCGGCCATTTGAAAATTGTCGATCTACAAGCTCACAATGCGTCGAAACGCGACGCATTGTGAGCTTGTAGATCCGCTATTTTCAAAAGATTTTATACTAGAAAACTTGAAATGAGACATTCTGCATAAAGACTACTTTCTACTTTTGCTAATTTAAGTACATTTTGATACCAATACTTTTACTCAAGTAAAATTTAATTACCAGACTTTTGCTTGTAACGAAGTATTTCTACATTGCAGTATTGATACTTTTACTTAAGTATAACAAATGTGAGTCCCTTTTTCTTTCTTTTAAAAAAAATATTTTTTATCCCACGATTTTGTAACCCATTTTTCACCCCTGTGTCAATTATCTAATGTGGGCTCTATACACAACCTCCGCCAACCTGGGGAGAGCAAAGGATTTGAACTCATGAACTTCCTTCATGCATGAGTGTCCAACAGTCGCTCCTTTACACCTGACAGGGGTCCTTTTTTCACCACTACAGTTCACAACGGCCATATGAATCATGTTGATGGCACTTTCTCTTCTTTCTGTCATGTGAAAAATTATCTTACCAGGCCAGAAATGGCCCATGATGCCCCTAAAATAGCAGCAAGAACGCCATCAGGCTACCTTCCTGCCTCATTCACCATGGGAGCTCTCCGGTACCAGCCAGACCAGCCACACTCAATTCAATACGCTTATTTGTGGAAAGAATACTCAAAAGAAAAACAAAAATGGCAGAGCTGTGATTTTGCTGTGGATTGTGTGTGTGCGGGTGTGCGTGCGTGCGTGTGCATGTGCGTCTCCTGAGTAACAGCATGGCTATAGCGTGGGCAGACTCTGGCCTTTTCCCCTCATCTCCCACGTCCTCCAGCGCTGCGCCTCAACATTAGCATGCAAACGGCAGCTGCACCACTGCGCCCCATCGCTCACTTCAAACGACAGCACAACCTCGCCTGAACATTACTCCCACACCCAGCACACGCATATGCACGCAAGCACCCACGCACGCACGCACGCACGCACGCACGCACACACACACACACACACACACACACACACACAGTGAATGCACACACACACACACACACACACACACACACACACAGTGAACACACACACACATCCCACACATCCATGCATGACATCCATGCTGTACAGTGTACACATACCTACGTTATGTATTGTACACAGATTTCTATCGCATTAACAAGATCCATACAACAACAAAAAGGCGTACAGTACATATCCACTGTGCATATAAATATGTACTTTGTTCATGAACCTGTAGAATGGCGTATATATATGGACACATTAACAGAATGCATACGCTGCAAAATCCAGACTGTTAATTTCACTACTGCATGAAATGGACCCAAGGGTCACATTCATATGCACTGAGATGCACTGTCATTGGCTAACCGCTATAACCACAAGGTAGCATACAGATGTTCAGATAATGTGTTTCGGTTGGAAGCAGAAGAAGAAACGGCACCAGACACGCGCAACTTTGTGCACAGTGCACCGCATACAGTACAGTAACAGTACAGTACCACATGGGCATTCATATTCAGCCCACGCACTACACGTGCATTATACACACACAAACACGCACGCAAACACACACGCACGCACGCACGCACGCACGCACGCACACACACACACACACACACACACACACACACACACACACACACACACACACACACACACACACACACACACACACACACACACACACACACACACACACACACACACACACACACACACACACACACACACACACACACACACACACAGGTTTGTATTACTATACTTGTGATGATCAACAATTAGGACAGCAGTTTATTTTATGAGTCCTCTGGCATTTTTAACCGTAAGCCTAAAGCCTAAGCACGCACTATACGTGCACTAATACTATACACACAAACACACATGCACGCACGCACACACGCAAGCAACGCACGCACACAGGTTTGTATTACTATACTTGTGATGATCAACAATTAGGACAGCAGTTTATTTTATGAGCGCTCTGGCATTTTTAACCATAAGCCTAAAGCCTAAGCACTGCAATGGTTTGTGAGCTTGTAGAGTGGCTATTTTTTCGGTGCATTACACAAGCGCAAATAACGACTAATCATAAGATCATAACAGTAACCCCAATCTTTTCCTAATTATAATCCTATCTCTAATAATTATGTTTAACCATCATCAACTATTTTTTTCTTGTGAGGACCAGGAAAATAGAATATCTAACCTATTCCTCAAGTTCTAATTGCACAGGTCGCATTTACTATGAAATCGTGCATTTCCCGTCAGTCAGTCAGTCAGTCAGTCAGTCAGTCAGTCAGTCAATAAGTCACCCCCAGCCTCGTGACATCACATGACATCATCAGGCATGGAGACATTCTGACATTCCATTATGCTGATATGGCCTCATCAAACCCTGTACACTCAAGACACGCTCAATATATGGCCAGTACAGAATTAATTCCATACTGTATATCATTATCTTGATCTGACCCCCCATTCCAAAGCACCAGCGCTCGCCCAGTCTGCTGCCACCCAGGCGGATTGCGTGCACGCAACCTCTCTCTTTAGGGCGAGGTGGCTTCTTTCCCTCAGGCGTCTTACTGGTATATTTATGGGGACATTTGGCATAGCTGAAGCAATGAATATGCGTCTCCGCTGCAGCCTTTTAAATAGATGCATTGATGTGTCACTTGAATTCCCTCCCCCTTTCTCTAACTCTTAATTAGAACATGGCCATGCCAGCCAAACACATATATATGGATGTGTTACACATACTGACTGTTTTGGTATGCAAGAAGAGGCACACATGGCATAGGGCCCTATTTGAATACTAAATGCACCTCATGCTATATAGTCTGCTCGAGCGTCATCATGGCGCATTGCACGATAGGGCCCAGTATCTGTATTTGGGGTGGCCGTAGCTTTAGTAGTGTATAGGCTGTCTAGTAAACAGGAGGTCACTGGTTCACCTTCTGGCCCCAGTCTGTGTCAGGTGTCCTCAAGCAAGACACTTCTCCCTAACTGCTCCCCTCTTGAGGCGCTCATCCACATAGACATAGAAAAGACTTCCAGACTTCCCTCATTAGTAACTTCATTATTGGGGATCCAAAGGCCTTCCAAGGCCAGTTTGGATAATCCCTCCATCTGATCCTTCGTCTTCCCGGGGGTCTCCTTCCAGTGGGACATGCAACGAGGACCTCCCTAGGGAGACACTCGGGAGGCATCCTTACTACTAGATGACCAAACCAAGCCGGCTCCTTTAAGCAAGGAAGCAGCGGGTCATTTCGGCCGTTTGTATCCGCGACCTTATTCTTTTGGTCATGACCCACACTTCATGACCATAGGTGAGAGTAGGGATGAAGATTGCTATCTGACTATTGCTGCATTGAGTTTCCTTTTGAAACAAAATGTAGGTCTATTTCTTGTTAGAGTCAAATGTGGGGGGAGCACATGCCAGTATGCAATGGTTCTGTACATGACTGTTTTCTTACGTGCATTGGTTTTGGGCAGAGGAAAAGTAAAGTGACCATTTTGTGCATGTCTAGTATTGTAATCATGTCTTTCATTTGCAGATAATAGCTGTAGAAACAAACTGAAGGGTTTCTGTGAGGTATGCACATTCTTTAAAAACAGAATAAGGCTGTATGTCAGTCTTTCATTCACCCTCATCCATGACAGCCTGGCATGCATAGCATCCACACTAGTCCTGACAGAGCAATGACGTGCTAGTCTTGCCGCCCTGTTCCTGGCAAGCTGAAGTTCACTAAGTTCTTGCTTTGATGCACTAGACTAGACCAGACACATGGACAGTTCAGATTTGACAGAACTAGAGATTGTATGACTATATTCTAATTGTTGTATTAGTTAGGCAGATTAGCACTCCTTCTAATGGCATAGATGCCATTAAATTACTCATCCTCACCACTGTATTATTGATCTGAGTGGACCATGACAGTGTTTGGTCAATAGTGACACCTAACAGTTTAACTTCTTTAACCTGTTCAATCGTAGCACCCTGCAAAGAGAAGCTTAATTTCTGATCTGTCCTGAGAGCATATTTAGAACCAATTACAATACATTTAGTTTTTAAGACATTCAACTTCAGCTTATTTTCCATAATCCATTCAGAAACCAGGTTTAACTCTAGTTGAAGCACCTCAATTGACGTGTTCAATACTCTCTGACAATGCATGACGGATGGATGAGCCAAACAAAAATTGGCGGAGAAGCTGAGGTGGTTTTTAAGGCCATGACCCAGCTTTTACTCATCAAGTTCATCAAATCATTCATGACCATTTATGATCCGTGTAGTGCACTGCAGACAGACAGACAGACAGACAGACAGACAGACAGACAGACACGCGCACACACACACACACAGACAGACAGACAGACAGACAGACAGACAGACAGACAGACAGACAGACAGACAGACAGACAGACAGACAGACGCGCGCACACACACACACACACACACACACACACACACACACACACACACACACACACACACACAGACGTGGCACATTTATAGTAGGATTTACTCACTATACGCACTATAGTGGCATTCTTCTCATTATACTGTATCTCATTATAATGTATTTTACTGCTAGTTGTTCATTGCAGTTATCAAATATAATCTGAAAAAAAGAATGAGTTGTTTCACATATCACAGAAGTGACATCGCTCTATTTAGAGCTGTGGGTTAACATGGTTATATTTCAGTGGGATATTAGATTGGGTTATTGAAATAACTGAATTATGTGGCTTCAAGGTAGGTATTATTCCACAATGCAAGGCAAGCTGTTTAAAATATATATTTTCATGGACACAATGACAGAAATTTTAAGTGAACCCATGATGGTGTCTATACTACTGTATGTGTATGGGGCATGCACAATAACTGCTGAGCTGTCAGGTTTGACAAACTGTGTGTGCGTGTGCTTCCGTGCGTGTGCTTGTCGCTCACACATAGTTGCATGCATGAAAGCTCTCTGTATGATTTAGAGTCACAGAAGCATTATGGAGACGTGAGAATCCTTGAATCACCATGGATGTCTTAACATCTCTCAAGTCCAATCACACTTTCATATATCTGGCTCTCTCACACACACATAATGCAGTGAGCTGTTACACAATGCAAAGCCTCAGTCTCTGCAATGTTAAGTCACTTGCACACCATCTAGAAATAGAGTAATGCACCCTTGCAGCAGCTACATGTCAGGTCTTAGCACGCAATGATAACTTGAAACTATTGTGTGAAGGAGTCTGAGTGCCACATGGGTGCATTACGTTGATCCAAAGAAAGTGATGGAAAAATATTCCATCGTGACACATTGTGAGCTGTAAATATTTGAATAAAATACTTGCAGTACTGTACAGTGTCTCTTTAAGGGTTACGTGTCTTGCTCAAAGACATTTAAACAGGGGAGCTGGGATCGAACCGAGAATCTTCCGTTTCCAAATTGCACTCAGTATTGTTCCTCTATTGTCCGTCCATCCATCCATCCGCATCTTCAACCGCTTATCCGTAGTCGGCTCGCAGGGGCAACAGCTCCAGCAGAGAGCTCCAACTTCCCTCTCCAGAGCAACATTAGAAATTAATTCTGGGGGATCCTGAGGCGGTCCTGGCAGATATTGGAGATATAAACCCTCCAACTCATCCTCGGTCTGCCCCGGGGTCTCCCCCCAACGGGACGTGCATCGACAACCTCTCTAGGGAGATGCCCAAGAGGCATCCTAACCAGATGCCCGAACCACCTATAAGCTGGCTCCTTTCCAAGCGAAGAAGCATGAAGCGACTCTACTCCGAGTCTCTCCCGTGTGACTGAACTTCATAGTTTCACAGAGGAATCAAGCATGACAACATGATTGCTTCAGTGAACACATTGTCCCAGTGTCCCACCCACAACACACACACAAGCACACGTGCACGCACGCACGAACACACGCACATACAAATGCACGCACGCACACAAAATTGCAGAACACCGTATGCTACTGTATATGACAGCAACAGATATCCAGACATGCTCCAAATTGCACATAATGTTACAGTATGAACTATGAACCAATTTGATGCATCTATAATTCAAGAGATTCTCAACGCATGCATGCATGCACATTGCACACACAACAGTGGCAGATGTTATTTATTTCTCATAGTATTCTCACAACATGTTTTGTCATACAATATGCCACAAGGCCTCTGCTCATTGGCCATGGTTGTCATTTAATGATATTCACCCGCAATTTGAAAACAATCACCTGTTTCTTGAGAGGAATTGGACTATCTAAGAAAATAAATAGAAAAAAGGCTTAATTTGCTTGAAGTCAATGTGTCAGATACTGTACAGTACACTCTACACCAGTAGTAAACTGGACATGAGTTGCATCTGTCCTTGGTCCGTTGTTTTAGATCTTTGCCAAAAATATGTTGTAGATCAGATTTTTGATCATATCACATCAGATCAAATGTTTCCTCCAGAATAAGGATGCTAGGGCTCAAGTGATCAAAAAACAAAAATAAATAAAAATAGGATGGAGACAAATTCCCACTGAGAAATAGTTGGCTTTCACACGTCTAAATGGCCGACTAAAAATGGGTTATAAATGGTCTAAAAATTTACGTTTTTTTTGTTACTTCATCTTATTCCCATTAGCAACAAGGCTAATGACACACGTGACATTTGGGTAATAATGTCACTTTTGTTGGTACTATTCTCATCATCATTGCTTCATTTGTCTTTGTTGGGTGTTCACAGTTCAGTGCTACCACTGGTTCTCAAAATGGGGTCTTTGTACGCCGGGTTCCAGGGGATCAAATATTTTCACTTGGGGGTCTGCCAAATACGTATAAATTTGGGGGTCCTCAACATGAAACGATCAGCTTTGAGAACCACTGTGTTAGACCATACACTGGTATCCAAAATAGCTAAAAATAATTAAGTAGAGTTCGGCGAGTCACAACATCTGGGAGTGCAGCTTTCAGAACAAAAGTTCGGAGGAATGCGTTTCAGAAGATGCGAGTGACGTCATGTTGTAGTTGTACCGGAGCTTTCTGACGAAAAGTTAGATGGTCGGAGACAGTATGGACTGCCCTTTACGGTGTAGCGTTGCTGACAAACATCCCAATCTTCTGTATGGCATCACAGATTGAGACGAATAATGCCAGAAACCAAAGTCTTTGAGTTCCGGGAGGAGCATGGTTGCAAATCTTTAAAGGAATTGGAATTGGAACTGGCACCACCAGGATAATTTGACTCAACAAGGGGTAGCTCACCCGGCCCAGACTCAGAATCGATTGACAAATTGATAGGTCTTTTCTTGATTACTGTATGTGGGTATGGTGGTGCATGGCCAGTCTTGCCTTCTCTCCAGGCCCAGATTGGCTATCAGATTTGGGACCATTTCCGATGGCCTAGCCTGCCTGCCAGTGCTAGCTATGACTGGCCTGGTGACTGATTTGCAGCCTATTGTAACTAAAATGACACTTATAGGCTACTCAAACTCACAGACTGGCTTCAGATGTCAATGTAATTAATTATATGGATAGATGAGTATGTTTTGGCCCAGTTGAAACAATAAGAAGTGGATACAGGAAAAGTCATTACAACATGTAATCTGCATGTAGGCTATTCTGCATGAATATCATTCATTTAATTGTAAAATGTAAATATGAAAGCAATTAATAAATAAAGGTTATTTGCTCCTTTCCTGTATTATTTCACAGGGAAGACTCACCACTGTTGTTAAAGGAAATCCATAACTTTTTTGTGAATAAAACATTATTTTTACCGTCCCTTTGCACTTTGTGTAGAAGCTCACACTGAAAAAAATACTATTTTACGTACAGCGCAAGGCAATGTGATTACGATCGTCCTTCTGGGGGGGGGGGGGGGGGTCCCTGGCAAACACAATAGATAACCTACAAGGACATATGAATTTATATACAAGGCTATATTAATTTAGCCGATCATCAAAGCTCACCGCGCATTGACAGGTCTGTCTGTCTGTCCGTCTGTCTGTCTGTCTCAATGACTCGCCCCATAGCCCATTGTTTATGCTACTGCATGATGTGCTGCTGGATCGTCGATGGCAGCCCCCCCCCCCCCCCCCCCCCGCTGTTTTCGCTGGTACTTTTATTTACAGATTGGTAATAAACACAGCGGTACGATTTCAGAACACATGATTCACTCATCTTGTTTCAACATTTCAGCATGCAATGTTCAACAGTAAAGATTTGCAATGATCAATAGTAATTAGATATATTAGATATAATATTCGAAGAAACTATAGCATAGGAACCACTGGAAAGAATGCGCAACTTGGAGAGAGAGATATGCGGAGGGGGAGAGAGAGAGAGAGAGAGAGAGGTGTGTATAATGGAATCATCAAATAGTGTGCATGGTTGGTGAGAATAAAGTATGGGTCGCCGTGCGCATATACTTTACTAGACCAATTTAAAATAGTATTAGATGTTTTTCGTTAATGATAACTTATGCTAATTATTACTGAACCATTTTAGATGTTTATATTTCACCAACAGGCATGATATGCATTTATAGGCATAATAGGCCATCAGTGGCCACCGGTCGACTCCATTTTGCGCATTACGGCGCAATCACAGCTCAGTCCATTTTAATATCATAGCGCAGTTCCATGTTTATATACATCTGCTGGTGGGGGGGGGGGGGGGGGAGCTGCTATATGTTGATTTTCCATTTGTATGCGATAACACACCTATATAATATAGGTGCGTGTATGGTGCGTGTATATATAATAGGCCTAGATTTAAATGACCACATTAATCAACAATAGACCATACTGTTCATTGAAAATAACTGCAAAATCACTATAGTTGTGATGGGATAAAGTAGACCTTTTAAGTATAGTTACCAAGTAGGCCTACCATTACCCCCACGATGCTGAGCGTGTGTTCCAGCTAAACCTAAGGGTAGGTCTATAGATTTTTAGGGTTAATTAGTAGGACCCGATTGTTAATTTCATTCAGAGGGAGAGTCACGGTATATATTTTATATATAGTGAAACATACATTTCATCGATATCCTTCATCGTCTTAATTTCTTTCATAGTTAAATCAAGTGCTAAGTGGTCTATTGTCTAAAAAAAACACACACAAGCATGAACAGTAGACATCTATTCATCATTATTTATTTCAAATCAAAATACAAACCACTGTCACCAACTCGTCTCGAAGTTCGCACGCACACATGCGACACACACACACACACACACACACACACACACACACACACAACACACACAACACACACACACACACACACACACACACACACACACACACACACACACACACACACACACACACACACACACACACACACACACACACACACACACACACACACACACACACACACACACACACACACACATCCTTGGGAAGTTTGCTTTCATTCGCTGTATGATACATTATGCTATTCTCACTGAGTCTCTTTTAAATGAAGTGCCATGTTTTTATTTGGCTGGCTGACTGGCTATATATAGCTGACTGGCTAACTGACAGACTGACTGGCTGGCTGTCTGTCTGTCATATACCTATTAGGCCTATATAATATAGTATTATCATTAACCCCCGTGCGCTCTGATCCACAAGGCGCACGGGGCTGCGCAGAACCGCGCTCTCCGATCTGCCGTTTATAAAACCAATAGCCTACGTTCGTTGCATATCAATCAGACGGCAAATGATCATTAGAATTATGGCAAGCTATGACTTCTGCAGGAGGGGGGGGGGGGGGGGGGGGAATAATCAACCGCTGTCCGCTGCGATGCGTGAGCTTGTAGATCAGATGCCGACAGACAGACAGACAGACGACTAGATCGGTAAAATGGAGCATAAATTTGTATGTTGGTGAAAAACACACACACACACACACACACACACACGTGCGGATATACCCCCCCAGGGGTATATCTGCTCTTTTCGGTGCGCAAAAGAGGTGAGAGCTCGGGAACGCAGGCTCGCCTGGAGACGGCGGAGGGCTCCACTGAATCGGACCGGCGAGGCGCACGTGGTGGTGTCGGGCCCGGGCGCGTTGGCCGATCCCCAGGCACGATGCGCGCGGAAAAAGGCCAAAGGCAATACCACCGCAAATAACTAAGTCAACCTATTACGTCGCAAACGGGTAGCTATAGCCGCGACGAGTCCCGTTCTATGCCGCGACGAGTCCCGTTCTATGCCGCGACGAGTCCTCACGCCATGACGTATTCTTAACGCTGCGACGAAAATAAACCGTTGGGGGCGAATTATTAAACCGTCGGGACGAATTTATATTTAAACCGCGACCTATTGAATAATAAGCCACGACGGAAGATAATAATTTGGGACCTACGTCTCCGCCGTGAATGGATTTCGCTGTCTCTCCACAAAATACCTAATTATCCGTTCACTTCCTCAGCATGGACCTCCCCCACCAACACTTCCAGAAAAACAGAATTATACTCTTCACTTTGAATTTCTTTCTATTTTGTGTCTTTTGACTGTTTGCCTGGAGACAACAAGGATATTGCATGTCGTAGGCATTATATTTATTTCCTGCCAATGCTGAAATTAGATTAAAGTGACTGAGCTGCCACTGCCAGCTACTTTCCAGATGAGGTGGGCCTTGACTTGGTAGCCAGGGCAGCAGACCTACTGTATGAGAGCAGACAGTGGATTGGATTAAGCCTGATTTATGCTTTCTCGTACGATGGTGTTGCATGCCGAAAATAGCAATGCATCCCATTGTGAATCTGTGTTGTGAGCTGGGAGATTATTGTCTCTTTTTGCCACGAGGCAGTAAGGTACCATGGCATGGAGTATGAATTAAGCATTACAGGGGAGCTAAAGGCATGCAGTCTGAATCATAAAACTGTTTAATAAATAAAAATGAAAACTGTTTAATAAAAATGTTTCTTCAGTCTTCACACCACAAAAGAGACAAAAAAGCAGGAAGGTATACAAATGTAAAAGAAAGAAAGAAAGAAAGAAAGAAAGAAAGAAAGAAAGAAAGAAAGAAAGAAAGAGAGAAAGAGAGAGAAAGAGAGAAAGAAAGAAAGAAATAATCTGTGACAATATGTCAAATGTCCATGTACCAGGCTGATAGAGGATAACTGCAGATCTCAGTACACACATACACAGTATTGTCATGTGTACACATGTGCACGCAAGCACGCACGCACGGTCGCACGCACACAATCAGAGAAAGCTTTGCTTAAGGGAAAAGGTCACCATCAATTGCATTGTGTGAGGAACTGAAATCACTGCATTCTGTTCCATTTGATTATCACAAGGGGTGTAAACAAATGGAAAACATCTGTCCTTTTCTCTCACATACACACCTCATCTTACCATTTAGTATGCAGTCACACGGAAAAGCCAAAAGGACTAGAAATACTACATAAAGCGATGTATTTACTGGGTCATTCTTTCCTAGCTGAGACACACACACGCGCACGTGTGTGTGCGTGCGTGTGATGTGTGGCAGGCAGTTGATTCAAATTTCACCGTGCGACCTAAAGGATGGCTGTAGGCTAAAAACAAGCCACATGATAAAATCATCTGTGTTCATTTAGAGTGTGTAAAAAAGGGGATTGGTCCATTTGTAGCCTACAGTACACTCTCTGAGTTAAACTCACCATGTAGCCAGTCTGAGATAGACACCATGGCAACAACATTCAGGTCTGTCATTACATAAAGAAGATCAACTGCTCACAGTCAAAGTGCAGATTAAAAATAAATGGCTTAAAACACCGCTTCTCAAAGTGTGGTCCGGGGACCCCCAGGGGGTCCTTGACGGGGTTCCAGGGGCGCCCCAGCAAAACTATTTAAAAATAGACAAACTACAAGCACACGACACGTCACAATACAATTACAATTAATGCCTTGTGAGCTTGTAGATCTGCTATTTTCAAAAAATAATCGTAAAATATAAAGTATATTTTCAGGGTGTATTATGGATCTTTGGTCAACCTTTGCAATTGGCTCTAAGATGCATCTTGTACTGTATTAGCCAGAATAATATTTGTACCTGGTATTTAGATACTGTTGCTGTCAAATTGGATAGAGCCTCTTTCTGTCTACTAAAAGGGCATTTCGCAATGAATCAGCTCATAACTAACCTCATGTCACCAGGCTTTCCTCTCCCTGTTTTCCCTGTTTTCTTGAGGTAGAATAAAACATACCCAACAAAGTACAGTATACCAAGAAGTAAGCCAGATTCATTCATATACAACGCTTGGGTTGCCCAAGGTTAAATGCCTGCCCACCACTGTAGAGTCCTATGGGTTAGAATCTAACATGGTGCATCCAGTTAGGTCAAACATCTATGCGAACAATTGGCCTTGAGGGAGGGAAGCTGAGCGGGGAGGTGATCTTTGGGCTGCGGTGGTGCCTGTCAGCGGGTAATGTTGAAGAGGAGGAGTGGGTTGTCCTCCCGTTGGGGGCTCTATGCTCATGGCAGGTGAGCCAGTATAGGGTGAGACGATTTATAACTAAACCAGAGGAAAAGGTTACAAATAATTGACTACTCTAAATTTGTATATAAAAAAGATTGCCTCTTTGAAACGATATAGGCCCTATACTACTATGACTCATATAGGGGAATGACATTTGGTAGCACAGCCACACAAAAAATCAGCCACACTGATCCTTACTAGACTGAATCAAAAATGAATTGATCCCATTCAGACTTTAATTGGCCCATGCTGAACAGCCTCAGAAACCAAACCAGTAAATAGTAAAACGCCCCATGTTAATTCCATCCATAGTAACTCGGAGACAAATTAATTCATGATGTGCTATTTATATTCGCTATACAACATACCACGAAAGCAGTACCGAGCGATGACATGCAAAGCTGCATTTCTCTCACGTAAAGAGTCCCAGTTGATTCGTTCAGCATTGAACCTGTTAAGTCATGCCCTCTCTCTAAACCTTCTCTTTCCTGTCTCGCTCCCCCTGTATAAATATAACAGAAATGCCTCCCAAGTCGGTTCATTTGAAGGTTTCCAACGCTAGTGGTTTGTGTAATTCAGGCAAGCATATTTAGTGGACGTACTGACCGAAATTACAAGATGTTCCGAAACAAAGTCACGCACGAGTCACATGTCGGTTGTGGCCTCAATCTCCCAAATTCCACCGTACCTTATATAGATGCTTTTATACTCCGGAAATCTCTTAGGTGCAGATTTTTGGACCAGATTAAATGCAGCTTTTAATGACTCTTACTGTATTATGATGACACATATTACACATAGTCCCATGCAGGCCCGATTTCATGTATTACTAACAAAAAAAGGAGCCAGATGTCGGGATGAAGGACAGATATTGTTTAATGGTAGACACCAAAATCTCAAATCAAGAGGTCACAAAATCTGCTCATGTTTAACAGTTTCCGTGCTTTGAATGGATTACTCCAGGTTATTGTCGCTGCCATATCGGACATACGCGCCTTTTGTTTTATGTGTTTAATCCGCCGTAATGTAAACAAAAAAAAGAAAATCCGTCATTGCCGCGGAGAAAGAGAGAAGATGCATCTGTTTTGAGATGAAACCGGAAATCGTCACATGCTGTGGGCTGCTAGGGCTTCTGGGAAATTGAGGCCAATGTAAACGAATGGGGTTCAACGCCTCATGGAGGAGGGTCCTGTGCTGCGTCTCCCGGGTGTACCAAGATGGCGGGTGGTCCAGCTGTTCATAACAAACGGCGGAAGCTTTTTTCGCTCGATTTTCGCGGATTAAAAGCCCAAATAATTCAGCGTATGCTCTAAAGGTAATACAACAATCTCGGCAGTGAAGGGGGGTTGATTAAAAGTCTGATAAATCGTTTTCCGCAGTCAAACTGTTAAAAGCACTTTTTGGGGTTTTTTGAGGGTTTGTGTACTAAACACAAACATTGTCTTTACACAAACATTGAATGCCATTGACAATGAATGGCCAGCTTTGAGTGTTTTGTGTAAACACAAACATTGAAGACGAAGGTGAGGACACAAATTGTGATTGGCCGGAATGTATGATGATGTATGATATGATGTATGATAAGACAGAGCGCCCCTCACTTCACACGGGTGTGATTTTTTGTTTATATTTGGGAATGTGATGGCATGAATTAAGTGTCTTGTAGCAGCCTGACATTACACCTGTCAATTGAGGACACCTGACTAAAAATGAGTATTAATTAATTAGAAATGAGTATTAATTAATTAATTAATTAATGCAAAGATTTGCACAGTGTGCCCAGCCAGATGGTCCCAGGCCCAACTAATAATTAATTCCTGCCTGCGCCACTGAATGACATCAGATCAGAAATACGGATAATCAACGGAACCTACATTGAGCCTCGACTCCAGAGTAGGCATATAAGCTTGCAAGAGTCAATCAACGTCAAAATGGCCATGTTGAGGGATGTTAATGTGAGCGGAGATTGTGGGATTGTCTCTCTGAGACAAGAGTCTAACTTCTACCAAGATCAACCTGGGAAACCAATCAATGCATGGTGAAGGAACCTACAAAATCCAGGGGATGGCGTTATATTATGGAAAAAAGAAAGGGACAAAATACTGGCAATATCCATTGGAGATCTATGGATCTATGAATTCTTAATTCTTGTTCGGCCGATGTGGAGTACATTTTAATTTAAATTCACGTCATTCAGGTTCCCACTATATTTCATCTTCCAAATGATGTGATGACAGCTTGGACGTCGTTTATGCTCCATGGTCCCATGATTTAATCCATTACGCTGATACTTCTTCATCAGCCACATAAGGATGTCTCTAACCGTCTGTGTACCGTTGCAACTTGTAGCAGCCTACATAATATGGAGTCTGGAGTTCCATGGGAAAAGATTGAATAATGCTGTTTTGCATATTGACAAACAACTTTTGCCCTTGAGCATGTGTTGCAGCTTGCTTTTCCTATGCAGTCTCTGGAGTACACAGCACTCCAACTACTGAGTAACAGAGAAATGAATCTGAACCATGCCCCTGTTCAAAGGGAGAGCTAGAGAGAGAGATAGTAAAGCCTGATTTACGGTATATTTGATTCTGTTCCGGTGTTGTACACCAAAAATAGCCGATGTTCAAAAGAGCTGGAATAATGCTTCAACTGAGAATTCATAAAAGTGCTGGTTATTATTGATTACAAAAGAAAGAAGTATACTGTGAGTGAGACCTAGCCTACTCCTGTTGGGTATCTCTATACATTATGGATGGATGATTGTATTGTGTCATTGAACACAAGTGTACAAGTAGCACTGTGTGAAAAGTGTTATCGGGCAATTATGGGCACTAGATTTGCCCGTAAACCTCAAGTTTAGCATGGCATATACAGTAATATATACGGTAATATCGTGATGGTACAATTCGGGAGTTTACCGGAGTTTGTTGGAAAGTTTAACAGGAGTTTCCTGTAATATACACGTATTTATACCGTATTCCATGCTTTTTGTGCAGTGTAGGCCTACAACGAAATGTACTTGATGGCATCAATCAAATGCAATGCAAAAAAGGGCGACATAATTCTGAAATGAACAATTTTTAAACATTATTTGGTCCTTAAATTGCATGATAATGTGAATGAATCATGTCACGTGTCCCTGAGCATTTCCCTAACTGCTCTCCGGGCAATGTAATAATAGTGCCCAATGCGCCTAACAGTTAATTTCACGTACTGGTATGTGAAAATGTCCTGTGACAAATACCCCAACAACAACAAAACGTTTTAAAGGAGTCTTTTCAGAGACACTCAGAGCTCCAGCAATTGTAACCCAAAAAGAAACAAATCCCTGGCGCATGCTCCATTGTCTTATGAGACAGAAGGAAGCCAATTCTACAAGATTAGAGCAGATTGACTGTACATACTAATTCTCTCTACATATTACTAAGTTACTATAGCCTATGATAGATTGTATATTATATCACATGTGTGCATATATTTATATCCATCTAACTGCATACCTACGTATATCATTTGATCCATCATTTGATCCATTCTGTGTGTTGATTCTGTATTACCAATATAAGATCCATAACGTTTCATACAGTACGTTATCGTTCGAATGTCGTGCTTTTCGTTGAAGTTTGAGTTCATTGTGATTCATACATCCTGGGTAGGTTATCATACAGACCGATGTGAGAATACATTGACTAATAACCCAGGCCTTATCCCCTTACAATGTAACTGTTATTAGTCAATGTATTCTTACAATCATGCCTTTTTAGTACAGTATGCGTATAGTAGCTGTCACAAGCATTTGTATTAGTTTTCATAATAAAGAACAGAGGTAGGCAATAGGAATGCATATATTATGGGAAATGAAATATAGGCAGGCTAGTTGGTTCCATGACCTTTTTTGACCTTTCATGAACGTGCATGGCATGTTTGATGCAGGGCGATGCTGTTCCAATCAATTCTGACCTTGGCTGCCTAGAGGCCTATACCTGCAACCTTTGAGTATAGGCTAGACCGGAGGTGTCAAGTGGAAATGTCTCACAAAGTTTGAGCTAAAACAACTACGCTCTCTGCCTCTCTGCTTGCTTAGTGAAACTCAGTTCTTGCATGCATGCATGCATGTGCTGGTGTGTGTGCATGTGAGTGTGTCTCCCCCTGGAGGTGTTCCGTTTCCCGCCTGTCTGTATAATTGTGTAGGGACTAGGGAGGTGCTGCATTCCCTTTCTGGATTAAGAGTGGCTCTGTCTCCATCCATGTCTGTCTCTTGTCAGCTCAAAGCTGGTCTACAGCACTGCTGCAACACAACAGTACTGAGGAAAAAAAGACAGTGGGACCTCTGTGCCTTTGGGTTTGCAGCTACAATATCTGGTGAATTTGTATGCACATGCGTGTGTGTGTGTGTGTGTGTGTGTGTGTGTGTGTGTGTGTGTGTGTGTGTGTGTGTGTATATATGTGTGTGAATATAGGAAAAATCCCTAGTGAGTGCAAATAAAACAAAAAAAGATAGTGTTTTTCTATCTCGAAAAATAGCGTTTTATAGGAACTATGAACCTGTGTGCACAACCCTTTTTTACATGCAAAGTAGGTTGCTACTGGGCAGGAAATGTTAGCATTATGTAATTTAAGGAGTGGCAATGTTAAAGTATAAACATATAGGATGTGACTTTGTCCATGTACCCCGAAAGCGCCATGGAATTTTAATGCCAAATAAAAGTACAGTAGGTGCAGTGCTTTTCACACTGGGCATAGCATTGCTTGTGAGGAGGCATGCTAGGCGACATGGTATGGTGACAATGGCAAAGGAACGTGAGAATATTCCTTCAGAGTTACTCACTTCTTCATATACCTGATCCAATAGACTTTGTGATGTACATCCTTTGATTGGCTCGGCAGCAGATTTTAATTGGAAATACATGACATATTCATGTGTTTACAGTTCTGTGCCAATCAAAATGAACATGAAAAACTCACCCGGAACAGAAAATGTTCCGCCTTCTGGAAAGGGACAATGCCATTTGCAATTACATAGTGAGTTAGGGAGGTTTAAGAGCAGCTTATTAAATTGTTCATAGTACAATGGGCATTGATTTTTAGTGTGAGTTGAGTGTTCCATGAAATAGGGGAATCAAGTAGAAAACAGATTTTCCCAGTTGAGGTGGAATAGGTGGAAGCTCAAGTGTAATCCAGATGCTTGAGCGGGTCTGATAAAGGCTTCTTCTTCTTCCTAATTTTTTTTATTTTTGTTTTTTCTATCTAACAGTAATGTGATGTATGGTGGTAACTTCCCATCAATAGCCTTAAAAAATTAACGGATACCAGTGCCTAGATCTCCTGTCAGAGAGAGAAGACCAACCTACCTTATGTTGTAGACTCAGGATACAATGGTTATAGCTTTCACCAGTGCTGAGTAAAAGATTGGTAGGGGCAACATTTCTATGAATTACATCACGGTAATCCAAAACTGACAAAAAGACAGCTTCAACAATCCTTTTCCGGCAGATCATCGGGAAAGCTGACTTTGTTTCTGTAAAGAAATCACGTTTTCTGACTTAGGTTTGGTGGTGAGGTCGGCATCGAAGCATTTAAATACCAAGATATTTATATTCTGTAACTCTGTCAATAGAGGACCCATTAACAGTTTCTAGATGTAAACAGTTATACCCCACTATGTTTTTAGCTTTTGAAAATATCATGCATTTTGTTTTGCTAGAGTTCAGAACCAGTTCAAGTGAGATTAAAAGCTTGTTGGAGTTTTTCCATTGCTAATTGGACAGGGTCAGCTGTAGGATATGGATATCTCTCTGTTTTCTCACCTGCACTGTCTGTAGTTTTGAGGGAAATGCTGTGGTCCGAGAGAGAGAGAGAGAGAGAGAGAGAGAGAGAGAGAGAGAGAGAGAGAGAGAGAGAGAGAGAGAGAGAGAGAGAGAGAGAGAGAGTGTGTGTGTGTGTGTGTGTGTGTGTGTGTGTGTGTGTGTGTGTGTGTGTGTGTGTGTGTGTGTGTGTGTGTGTGTGTGTGTGTGTGTGTGGGGGGGGGGGGGGGGAGAGGGGGGGGGGGTCAAGGGCAGGGGCGTTAGATATTGCACACTTAACATAATTGTGTGAAATGAACTATGCCAAAGATTACCCATGGATTCACACACAATTATTTTATCCCCCTGACGGGGGACAGAGAGGTTGGCTCTTGTATAAAACTACTTTTTCAGAGGTGCTTCAAGACGATACTTGACTTTGACTAACGATCTCAAGCAATGAAGCATAGTGTATTTGATTTAATTGAATAAGCTGCATAGGCCTATTCATTGCTGACTGACAACATCGCTAAGCCCAGCCATTCCAGCGCACTGCACAATACCCGATTGTGATAGTGTGCAATGCAGGGCATAAAAATACTGTAAGCATTTTGTCAAGCAAATGTCAGTTCTGCTGCTTGGACAAGACTACTCACCTCCAAAAGTGTGTGAGATTATACGACATGTTGCAACCTGTACAATGTTACACAGCGATGGTGACGACCAGGAGGGTAAGGGTGACCTTGTTCCCAGTTTTATCTCCACCTCATGAGATAAAACCTGGAAAATAACTACTGCCCTATACTTCTGATTGTTTAAGGAGAGAAAACATCTGAGAGTAGAATGGACGGAAAGAGAGCCTATAGCTGTTGTAATATGGCCTCAGCTGCATGACGACACATACAGTATAGCTGCATATAAGCATATTGATAACCATGTCTACTACTGTATCAGAGGGACTGTCTGACTGTATGTACAATATGATATGAGATGCAAGCGTGTTCCTGCTTATTCTGTTCTTATCTGGTTTCCATAATCTACTAGGGATGTCATAGATCTACTGTAACATATAACTGTTGTGTTGGCATGTGAACGCAAACAAAAACACACGCACGCGCGCACACACACACACACACACACACACACACACACACACACACACACACACACACACACACACACACACACAGTGTGACTGTACGTAGAAGGTCAGAAGTGTCAGCATTGCATAATTCGTGAATTCAAGTGTGCAAATGTTTGTGCGTGCCCACTGCCAACAGTACATTTGTACTCCATTCTCAAGTGTTTCCTCCCTTGTATTTGCTGCTTTGACCAGTTCATTGGAAATCCATGCAGCCGTGGCCCCTCCCCACACTCCACTGGTCATCGATTAACTGCCAGAGATGGGGAATGGGAGCACACGACAAAGTGGTGTGTGTGTGTGTGTGTGTGTGTGTGTGTGTGTGTGTGTGTGTGTGTGAGTGTGTGTGTGTGTGTGTGTGTGTGTGTGTGAGAGAGAGAGAGAGAGAGAGAGAGAGAGAGAGAGGCTGCTGCAAGGAACAGAAGACAGCTAGGTCTCCACCAGGGCAGGTCAGGTTGTGGCCTCCTGGTGGCGCTATAATATGACAATGTGAAAAGGGTGCCATTTGTTCTTACACCATTGATGGCAATTGGATGATTTGAGGCATTTTGTTCCAAAAATGTGTTTTGCAAAAAACACCTATTGTGGCACTATAACAGGCCAATGTGAAAAGGGTGGGATATATTCCTCAGCCTAGTAGGAAAGTCTATGAAAGATTTCACTTAAATTGCACGCTGCATTCATGATTTCAGGCTTTTTGTGGATGGAATATGAAATATTGGACGGATCCATCTTGAACACATGACTATAGAGATACTGTGTAACGATTTGCAGGATTTTTGGGCAGAATCTGGAGGAGTAATATAAATAAAAATGTTTTTCAAAAGTCGGCTCCTGGTGGCGCTATAACAGGCCGTTCTGGAAACTTTGGGGCAGAGGTTCATCGTTGGCATCCAGGGAGTGTGTGTGCAAAATGTGGCATCGACCGGGTTAACGGTGCCGGAGATTAGCTGTTCACGGACGGACGGACGGACGGATGGAGAGAGAGAGAGAAGCAGAGAGAGACAGAATAATAATGGGGCTCAGGGAGATGAGAATTGAAAAAGGGGATAGGGAAGAGATAGTTCCAGGATGAGGGTGTGAACCCCTCCCCCAGCAGAATGTGCAATGTGGAAGTACAGAGATACTGAGGGTGTAGGAGAGAGGGAGAGGTATGGTGAAATAAGTCCAAATGAACCAATCAGAGCTATTGCGAGAGAGTTTAGACACTCTAGACTTCCATTAATGAAAAAATATTAAAGGACCTATATGTTTTTGGGGCTCCCATATGTGTTTTCTATCCCCACAAATTACCAATTTTGTACAATCAGGCTTTCATATCATAATTATGGGTGTTTTAATGGAAATTGCTCTCAGGAACAGCTCAACTGATTTTGGCCACATCGTGATGTCATCAATGTCACCCTACTTTGTATAATTCATCCCTCTCTTCAGTCTTCAGTTCCAAATTTGCATTTCCACTTTGTTTACAATGTCCGCCATTGTTGATTCTCCAAGCTGGCATCAATGGAAACAAGCCTGGTTTTATCTAGCGTCAGTATTATAATGACTCAAATATTAAATAATCTGCATATCAGCACCCCCACCACCTCAGGACATTGTGGTATTGCAGCTAAAACTGCTTTCAAAGTCCAGAAAGAAATGACAAGGCCTGGGTATATCAGAGTTGTGATTGAGAAATAACTAGAATAATTAGAAATAACTTTGAGGGACATAGACAATATGATATTAAATATATAAAAAACTAAAATGCATGTTATTTCTGCTTTCATTATAATATTCAATATTCAATCATTTATCGCCAAAACCAATTTACAGTTTATTTGGATTAAGAGTTCTGAGTAAGACCAATGCAGAAGTAACGCATGCCATCAACCAATAGTTCTGAACATCAATGTATAGTTCCAAATGTTGAATCCTAATATTGGGTGTCGATGAAGCACATGGAATGCATGAAAATATACACCCGGACAGAGAGGGTGCAAAACATAGTCTCTGTCTCTCTGTCATGCCTTCGGCCTGGCGGAGACAATAATGTATAACATGACTGCCCACTGCCATTTAAAACCCAGCCTCACCCTCCCCACAAATAATGTGGAACTGAATGTTAGAGGAATAACTTGACATTTAATTTTAGTCACATGTTTCTCCATTGGCCCCAAAGGCTTTGCTGTGATGTTTTAATTGAACTGACCAACAGTGCCATCTTGGAGCCCAGCACGCCGCTCACACTAGTGGGACTAAAAGTGAAGGATAAAATAAAAACAGCACTGCTAAAAATTCTTCCATTGAAACGATGATAAGCTAAAGCTACTGTATGGACAAACAAAAATATCAGCTCAACTTTATTACAATCTCCTGATGTTTTGCAGTTTTTCTGCAAAACATTGTTAGTTTAACCTTAACCTTGTTTGTTTCTTTTGCTTGCTTGAATTCAGGGGTCTGATCTGAGGTTGTTGGTAGAGGTTCATTTGTAAATACATCAAAGATGCGATTATAATCAATTTCTAATGGATGAAGCCTTGGCCTGGAAGAGAGGTCATCAGAGTGTTTCAACCCTCAACCACTACACTCTCCAGTTGGCGGGTCAGCAGTGATTGGCCAAGTCACTGCCCCTCTCCTCCAGGCTTCCAGCTATGAACGAATCCGCGGAATCCATCACCAAGGTGCAAACAGCACCAGCTATAGCATTGGCCACACCCGGCCAACAGGGAAGTCCGTGTCCTGCCCCGCCAGGTGCAGCACTGAGCAAATCAGTGCTGACCACACCCCAGCGATTGCTGTGCGCAGGGCACACCCCACGGATCCGCCCACTGTCCTTTCTCTCATGCCAGAACCAACAGGAGGCTCTCTGTCGTGTTATATATGGATGTGCGGGGATGTGTTATCAGAAGTGTGGTAAAATATAGAATAGGTCAATGAATGATCATCTGTGTTCCACACTGGTAACTGGAGGGACTGAGATGGGTCTCCCTAACCAGCACATTCCATTGAAGCAGCCACCTGGGAGGGGGTTGTGAAGATCCTTATCAGTACCAGTCAGTGGTGTGAGGACATTTTATGATCTGCCACAGGCAGGCCGGGTCTCAACTTACCACAGGACATGTATGTAGGGAGGAGCCATAATCTGGTTACTATCCTCCCTTTCATTGATAAATGGGTTCTAAGTAACCAATATTATACTGGGTTAGTAAAGCCTAGATAATATAAGAATGTAATGATCTTACAGTTAATCTAGAACGATAGCAGTTTGGTTAACCATTGCTGTGCAGGCAGGAAGCTCCTGCACTGGGAAGACTGAAGAGTTAGGTGAAAAACTGACCCTGCTAAGCTGATTGGTTGCGAAGGCAACTGTCCCTTTGGTCTAGTACACTGTTGGTCCAGGGTTGAATTTAGATTCAATCACCAGACCACCGTGAGGAGAACCAGCAGAGGCCAGCGGTAATTATAATGATATGATATGTGCATTATTCCATAACGATGTATTAATGTGTAATATGATAATTAGGTTGTAACCGAGTGTGTTATTGTGTTCTTGTCTCCTATTAAATGATCTTTGATATGCAGATTTAAAACCACACATACCACACATAGTGTTTAGTGGGTGGAACACCACATAAAGTGGAACCACACACATATTACAGAGTGAGCATAGCGGAACCATTAAACAAGTGGAATACCGCACATATGCACACTTACTTTAATAGAACCACACAAAGTGGGATACTATGAATATGTTTCAATATAACCACACTTCTCCAGATGAGAGCAGGGTTAGATCTTAGACTTTAAGTCACGAATCCAGGGTACTAATGTCAGTCTGCATTGGGGAAGTTTGAGCAAACGTGTGAATGTTGATATAACGTGTTTTATGTTTAAGAATGAACTAATAAAAACCCTATAAAAAGCATGTTTGATTCGTAAAATAAGGAAGTTATTGAAGCATTAAATAAATCAATTGTGCGCATTAAACGTAGCTATATCTGCTGTATTCTTGGGAATTCGGATCCCGGCAAATCTCACCGAAAACCGAACACTCTCTCTGCCTTGTGTGTTCTTGGGGGACTGCAGGCACTGAGACGTCTCTAGGACTATGGTTTGCCTCCTGCCTAGGGTCCTCCTACGTCTCAACAGACTGTGCGTCTGTACGGTGTAAGGGTAACAAATTATGTCAAATAACTATCAAATATGCAATGCCAAAATTACATAAGGTGCATGGTGAAAATAGAAGTAAAATGAGGCAGAAATGTGGATTTATATGGCTTTTAATTTGGTAGGTACAGTGGCGAGAAAGACATAACATAGATAAAGAGAAGGGTGACATGCCGGCTGGGAATCAAACCGGGCTACTACTACTACTACAAGTAAGACGCGCAAACGCGTGAAGCGAACGCAGCTTGTGTGTGTGTGGTTGTGTGTGCGTGTGCGTGTGCGTGTGCGTGTGCGTGTGCGTGTGTGTGTGTGTGTGTGTGTGTGTGCGCGTGTGCGTGTGCGTGTGCGTGTGCGTGTGCGTGTGTGTGCTACAGCTGCGCCCTGTGTGTGTGTGTGTGTGTGTGTGCTACAGCTGCGCCCTCTGGTGGCGGGCGGGTGGTGTAACAGTGGGACAGACACACAGACACACAGACACACACACACACACACAGACATTCAGCCCTTGCTGTCATAGTAAGTGGCTCACTGCGTTCGCAACTACTACTGCTACTACTGCAGAAATGCTTCATGTGTAAGTAGAGAAACACTTGTAGCAGATTTATATAGCAAATAATATAGAATCATAGATGAATTATTTATTAAATAACTGTGCAACAATTAGACCAGGTTAATGTGTGCGCAGGCTAGCCTGGCTGCATTCCACATGTTATACTGTCAATACTACACTGCTGTGTCACAGAGGAGGTAGAGTTGTTTTCATACTGTAATTACACATAATTATCGGATCGGATAATGGATCGGCCACCGATCCGATATCCGATCTAGAATTTTTGCCTGGATCGGCGCCGATCTCCGATACGAGTATCGGATCGGTGCATCCCTACTGACAACAGGCAAACAAACTAATTAATTACTATGATTAAAAGACAAAACCTGTTTTCAAAAACATTATGTTATACCGCCGGTCACAATTGTGCACTTCTTACAACAAATTATAATAAATAAATAAAATAAATACAATTTTCATGTAGACCCTTTTAAGAATATCTGTACAAAATATCATTGTTACATTTGTAAATTAAATGAACTCCGATGGTGTGGAATCATATACATTTTGTACATTTTCTTTCTCAATTACAACACTTCAGTTGGAGTGGCACAAAGTGCACGTAACATGCACGTGATGGACAGTTGAGAATGGACGAGGCAGTTAAAGGGACTATGCTGGGCACTGCTCATTTGGGGTAAGGCAGAGGGCTCTTAAGAGAGAGGATTTCATTAGCTCCCTCAAAGGGACACAGTCATTTATAATTAAGTGGTCGTCTCATTTAATAATACATGTCTGCCGATGAATGTTTTACACCAACAGCGCTCAGAGAAGTGCCAGACAAAATGCACAGATAGATATGAACAAAATGAAACCATGGTAGAGTCTGGAAGGGGTGGGGGGGGGTTTGAAAAGAGAAAGCAGAGTTCAAATGCATAGATCAAGAAACAGGGCTGATCCGAGCACTACAAAAAAAGGAGGAGGATGTAAAATCAGGGTACTTTATCAAAGTCAATATGTTTCGAATCCCCATTTAGACTGCAGTCACATCCAGGCAAATCTGAGTCAAATCTGATTTATTTCTCAAATCGGATCTTTTGGCCCGACTGTTCACATTGCATTTGCAAGTGCCAGATCGGATCTGTGTGTTCACACTGGCAGCCAAATGCAGCCTGAATTACAATACACGTGCCACATCAAAATTGGAATCCAATTTGTTTAAATAAGCCTAAACACAAACAAGTCACATTTAGATTACTGCGTTCAGACTGAGACGGATCTCCTGAAATCAGATTTGAATCAGAATCTGAAACCACCTCTGACTGTGGCTCAAGTCACATTTGTAAAAATCGGAATTCCATGTGACTTGTTTGTGTTAAAACCCATTTTGGGCGGGAACCCCTTTTGGTGTTAGCATTATGATATGCTTTAGCTATTGCAAAATAGCAGATCTACAAACTCATATGTAGGTCTGCTATTTTTGAAAAATCGAAGAACGACTGACATATAAACATAGCTTTTTCAGAAAACTGTCAGGATATAGAAGATATTTTTAGAATCTGATCTCAGGTCAGAATGGGTTAAGACTTACAGGATTTAAACAAATCAGATTCCAATCTGGATGTGGCACCGATCTGATTCAGGATCAGTGTAAACGGGGCCTCCAAAGCATACGATGGTTTGTTTGGTCTAAGAGAAAGCATGAAGTGTTTTCCGTTTCAGTATCATTGAGGTTTTTGATTTATCTTCATGAATCAACGCTATTAAACAGCCTTTACGTCTGTTTGTTGTTTCGAAAATATTGAACCAATGAAAAGTATATCAAAAAACCGCTTCGGAAAGAATCTCTCAACCACATTGCAGCCTCAAGCTGTGAAAGCACCTAACTCCACCCTCTCACTATCACTAGTTTACTGAATTAAACTGCAACTCTGTCTCCGTGAATCCCTCTTTGTAGACCTTATAAATATTTAAAAGTCCTGCTTATTATAGGCCTGTATAAGCATTGTCATGAAGCATTGGCACATTCTTATCAATGACGGAAAAATAAACTCCTATCTCCACTTGAGCTGGATTTGGGTAAAGTTTTGATTAAATAATGACACATGCAAGTAACTGACAATGTACAAAGTCAGAATACAAATGTTGATGAGGCAGTATTGCTTGGTTTAAAAAAATATATATAAAATGTTTTCATTTCCTGAAAAATGAACATTTTGGACATAGCTGGTTTCTTCCCGACAGCATCTCACTATGCTGTTAGTTTCTGCCAACATTTCTTTATTGTTGTGTTTTTAAATTAAAATGTCAGAGTCTATGTCATATTAATCCCGTCCTCCTTATTTTCGAGCCATCAACTTTCGTATAATGCAATCTCACCGGGTGACACCGTGTTTGCCTGCATTTCCCCATCCCGTTCAATTTCTCAATCTCTTTCTAACCACGCTCCACTCCTGTGCAATCTCAGTAATGTGCAAGGTGCTATGATACGCTGGTTGTGGGGAGAGTTAGGCCTATATTACTCTTGGAGACAGATAGGTTGAATGCAATACGAGGTGCGTGATAACTGAGCCAGTAATATTCCGTCTGTCATGCCTGGTCTTTATACCTGCAAAGAAAACCCACACATGCATGTGATCACTGGCTCTAAATATCTCTCCTTGCTCTCCTTGCTCAAACACGCACGCACGCATGCACGCAATCACAAACAGTACTTCATATTCTTCTTTTCCTTTTTGGTAACAATTTTATTAGTATGAACGGGTCAACAGGTTTTAGAATCCCCAGAGTCAGCATCTCTGAGGATCTGAAGAGGTGTCTGCATGTCGCCAGACTCGCCACACTGGTGAATAAATCACAGAAGCGCCTTCATGGCTGGCATGAAGAAGGCCAACAATATCATCACCAACCCCAGTCACCCAAGCTATATAGGGCCTGTTCATCAAGAAGCTGTCCAAGTGGAAACCTGGCTATGTCAGCATGGCAATGAAGATTAACCGCCTTAAGGACTGCAATACCTATTGTGAGCTGAGACCCCATAAGCACTGCAAAGATCCATCAACAACTGAACGTCTCCTCATTCTCCTTCCCCTTCTACATCTCACAACCAATACTATTACAGTGTCCCTTTAGCACAGGACATCACTTTATACTGCCAACCCAATTGTCCTTACGTTTATCTAGTCGTTATTATAAATAATATTTTACAATTTATCACAATTTATCATGTGGAACGCAAATAGTTCCTGTCCATGGAGTGAAATACGTTTAATATAAATATGTTTAGAAAATCTTGTTTCCATCAGCAGTATACTACTTTCACTTATTTGTGTTCATGATTTATATATTCCAATTTGTTATCCTAGATAACATGTCTGTTCTGAGGTCTGTTTCCATATCCCCCAGGGTTAAGTTTTAGATAATTCCTTGAGACGGCGACTGCTTTCAAAATATAATCACTGGATGATGGCACCATGCACATTCAAATGCTACACTGTTTTTGAGGTCAAAACAAGCCTTTGCAGCTGCTTCATCAAGTTGTTCCAAGAATAAGACACATTGACCAAAACAACAGTACAGCTCTGGGACATGTATTTTGTAAATTAACGCTGCATGAGCCCCATTAACTTTATTGTCACAGCCAGGTGATATGGCAAAGACTATATTTAAACACATATTGGGACAAAATGCCTCAAATCATGAATGCGGCGTCCAATTGCAATCAAAGGCGTGAGAAGAAATGGCACCCTTTTCACATTGGTCTATTATTAACGCCACCAGGAGGCCACAATCATTTATTAACCTGCTGTACCTGACTGGCCCTATTCATTTGACCAGTACTGTAGATAGAGTAGAGTACTGATCCAAGAAACAGTGATGTGGTGTATTACCTTGTTTTTTTTGTTTGTAAAGTGGTCTTCTGTGCTGTGCTTGATGTAGAGTGGCCATCTTGGAATTGGAATTGTTCCTGGTTCAATCCCTGGCTGCTCGATCCTGTCCTGTCCTGTCCTGTCCTGTCCTGTCCTGCGTGTTGAAGTACCACTTCTCCCAATGAGAAGTTAGACAATAGATAATACCATTTTTGTAAGACGTGATTGCTAGTTTTTTAACTGAGGCTTACCTCAGTTAAAAAAAGTTTTATCAAGGACCGTGGTCGTGGAATGTTTTGCATGCAGACAAGACATAAATTAGATCAATTTATCTCATGGATTTTAAGAGGCAGCGGATACACTGCCTATCTCCTGTTCACGTTTACAGTACTAATGCAGTAGTGTTAGATGTTTTTATGTGTATTTTTATATTTTTTGGTTGAATTTGTTGCATTTTGTTGTTTAGTTTTACTGCTTTGGCCCTGTCTTGTAAATCTCTTATGGTTTCATATCTCAATTTGATCTTGGTTAAATAAAGGTTATATGCATTTCTGTGTATATCAGAGTGATGCACAAGCACACATCATTGTGCGATGTTGTTGCTACACTGTACACACACACACACACACACACACACACACACACACACACACACACACACACACACACACACACACACACACACACACACACACACACACACACGAAACATGTCTTTATCTTAATTAGATCTGTTCCTCTGTCATAGTATCTAATGCATTTCATGATATGCTGGCACACATCACACTAACACACAGAGCGACCCACACCCCACTCATCCACACACAACACTCCCCTGAAGTAAAAATTAAGCGATAAGAGACACTATCACCACATTAACAATTTGTCATCTCAAATGACGACATGGGTAAATATTTGAATTGTCCTTTCTTAGGGGAATGGTCAGCTATGCTTGTATTTCTTATTTAGGTGAAGGGGAAATATGCTGCCATAGTCTTCATCTTCTTTTTCTTCTTCTTCATCTTCTTCTTCCTCCTGTGAGAGTACGCTTTAATGGCCCTCATTATGTTAGTGTGACACCCACAAAATAAAGTTATCAAATATAGTTGTCATTATTGTGTGAATTTTTGTAATTTTTTTTATTATATCCACATGGATGACAATCATTAATTTGTAGGGCTAGGGCGCCCTGGGCTAGGGCGCCATTTATAGGGGGCGCCAAATAAATCGGGTGTATTTATTTACTTATTTACTTACTTACTAATAGAATATGGGTTATCCTGCCTGTAAGATGAGAATTGTGTTATGGAATGTGAATTTGTATAATGACAGAATGATTGTTGTTGTTGTCACGGAAACGGTCGATGGCGTGACGTTAGGCCACGACATCACGTCCCCCTATTAAGTATGGCGCACAGACACACTGAATACTACAGGTAAATACCTCATACTACTAGGTATCTCATATTGCGAGTAGGTATTTAGAATCATATATCATGGAGGTACCTAGATATCACTGGGCTCATGCTACTGACTAGTTCACAGCTCCCTCCCCCCAGTGCCTTAAGGCAAGATACAAATCCCCTAAACCACAAGGCCACAAGGCCTTTCCAACACATCCTACTGACAGCCCCCTGCAAGTATAGGAGATCTCAGTTACAGTTGTGAATACACACAACATTGAAAACATAATTGAAAAGAAAATTTTAAAAGAAAGACAGAATACAGTTTTTGGAGAATAAAACTAGCAACCTAGTCTGCCAAATCTCGATAAACGTTAGCATCTTACATCACATCACCTTGTTGAAGCTAAGATCAAACAAATATATTGTTTAATATCTATATGAACATAGACTACGTCCTCACAACATGACTTCATTATTGCTGGTTTAGCAAATTACTTTGCTAAGCCGAATGGCCCACTGCACACTTCCCCAGGTCTTTAATCGCCAGTGGCCGTGATGAAATGAGTGAACATTGGTGTGATTAATCACTCACTGCAGATGAAATGCGGGGAGGGGACTCAGGGAGGGTTCCTGGAGAGGCACAGGAGAGAATAGGCAACAATAATACAAAATAATCTACAGCTATAACACTCCACAACCAATTGTCCTCCTTTTATAAAATAGAAACGTAGATCCATGCAGTCTAATATAAACTCTACATTCTATCAGTTCAAAGATGAAGGGTACGTAGCACTGACTCAAGCAGGTTGGAGGTAAAACATGCCATATATGCATAGAGATATGCATCATTTTGGATACATACTATAAGAACGGAAATAAGTAGCTAAATGCCAACTGAATTTAATGGGCTGACACAAAGGCAATACTTTCATCTGGGTCTCAACATACTCACTGTGAAACCTCCTCTTAAAAGAAAAGCCTAGTAGCATAATCACTTTAACACCTGGTATTGCATTAATAATCCATGGATAGTCACATGAGGCATCATATGCAATGAACGTGAGTAATTGCTTCCATTAAACTTTGGCAGCAATGATACATGAACAGAACATTACAGTATACAGTATGTATCCTGTCAGCGTGACTGCAAACAGACAAGAAATGAAATAGAACATTCACCTCATAATATACAATCTGGCCATAGTAGTATTAGTACACAACCAAAGCCAAGTATTAGATACATAGTTTGGGGTAATGTCTATCTACTAAAACATTTGATGGCCCGGGCCTGCCTAGCGGTCCGGGCACATAGAGTGGTGCGGGTTCGAATCCCTATCCCGACGACCTTTTTTGCGTGTCCCCCCCCCCCCCCCCTATTTCTCTCCCTGTTTCCTGTTAACCTACTGTGATCTATCAATAAAGGCAAAAATCCCCAAACATGCAAAAGTATATCTTTCAAACATTTGATGAGAATACAGCTTAGTAGGGAATCAACCAGTAACAAGATCAACATCATCCCAACAGGATGTGATAAACTATAATTTGTCTTCCTGCCCAATTTATCACATAGGCTACTGCTGCAAGGCCACAAACTGAATTTGAACTGCTTGGATAGTCACAATATTATTGGTGTTATAATATACCGTAATTTCCGGACTATAAGCCGCTGCTTTTTACCCATGATTTGAACCCTGTGGCTTATACAACGGTGCGGCCAATCTATGGATTTTTACAGCTAACGCAGAGCCATCTAAGGCTCTGAGCTATTATAGTCCGGAAATTACGGTACTAGTCCTTACCCGTTCAAATATATGAACACTTATATGAACACTTACTCAAAATTTAAAGTATGTTTATTAAAGTTGAAATCTCCAAGAAGCCGGGCCGAGTATAATCTTTTATGGGATGCTCACGCTAATGGAGCATCAAACATATACTGTATACATATCCGATATTCCGATAAACAATGGGAGGGGCTTATGTCTTACGGAAAACATGGGCGCGCATCATCCCTTCAACCCAAATTAAATGAAGATAATTTCAGTGAACTCACTATAGTTCCTGAGTTCTGAATAACAGTGAGTAACAACACATTCCTCTATTAACGTTGTTCTTTGACTGGCTGCCACCGCACCCTGTCAGAACATCTCACAGCAGGCCAGTTTTGGTTTCCTGACCCAGTGGTTGAGAAACGCTGTGCTAAATTATCTCTTTTCTCTGCTGGACAGTACAGTGTTGAGTGCTTTACTCCCTTGGGTGCCATTCCCTAACAAGAGAATAAATTAATATGGATTATGTGTGCCGAGGCATGACACATAGTCAGCTCGCACGCACTCATGCACGCACGCAAGCACGCACGCACAACACACAGCATGATTGGAAGTCTTTGATTGAATGATCTAATGGTCTATATGTGTGCATGTGAGTTTGTGGGGGTCTAAAAGTAGATGCACTGGTGCAGTTCCAATTGCCAGGGTAGATGGACATATAAATAAGCACTGCACCAATCGCTCCCGCTCACACGCACGCACGAACGCACACAAGTAGGCCTACACATGCACATTCAGTCATTCAGCAATGCCTCTTCATGTATGTAAAAAAATAAGCACTACTCAGCTCAATATTTGGGGTCAGTGTCTTGTTCATGGACACCTCAACACATAGTTGGGGCCGATTATTGAACCGGGGACTTTTTGTTAACCTGTAGGCATAGCCTCTCTATCCTTTCAGCTATGGCCGCCCAATATACTTCAGTCACTGTGAGGAGTGCATAAGATGGCACACGGTGCTCCCGCTTCCAATGCTATCAATGCATTGAACGGGACAAAATTACGTTTAATGGGACCATTGAATGCGCTCAGTAAAAACTGACTTACGTGTCCGGTTAAGACTATGGTGTGAGGTTAGGGGACTTACGTGGCCGGTTAAGACTATGGTATGAGGTTAGGGGACTTACGTGGCCGGTTACAATTTACAATTTACAATTTAGGCATTTAGCAGACGCTCTTAATCCAGAGCGATTTACATTAAGCAAGAACAAAAAAGCATGGGAATACATCACATAAAAACATTTATCAAGAAACATGCGTAAGCTAAGAAAGTAACAGTGGCATATCTATATAATGTAGCTATACATATCAACGGTTAAGACTATGTTATGAGGTTAGGGGACTTACGTGTTATGAGGTTAGGGGACTTACGTGGCCGGTTAAGACTATATGGTACTGTATGAGGTTAGGGGACTTACGTGGCCGGTTAAGACTATGGTATGAGGTTAGGGGACTTACATGGCCGGTTAAGACTATGGTATGAGGTTAGGGGACTTACGTGGCCGGTTAAGACTATGGTATGAGGTTAGGGGACTTACGTGGCCGGTTATGACCGAGGCTAGGATTAGAGTTGGGTAGGGTATAGTGTTAGGGTTAGTAATGTCGGACAACGTGTGTCGTCGCTGTCAAAACAGTAGCCGTGATCAACGCGCAGAATGCAGCTGAAATCTTGGTAAGTCAGTAGACGGCTACAATGGTCCGAGTAGTACACGTGGTTTTGTCCCGTTCAATGCATTGGTTTTGTCCCGTTCAATGCATTGATAGCACTTGATGTACAAATACACCCCCTGGCTAGTCGCAGGGACTTACCCCCCAATCCAATGCTGAGTGCCAAGCAGGGAGTCTTTGGTATGACCGAACGCCGGACCACCCAGTCTCAGGTGGACACTCTAACCACAGCTGCCAGATGGTGGTGCTATACCCTTCAAACAATCCACTGCCCCATGGATATAATCCATTGATAAAATATATTTATTAATAAACCAGACCGGAGCTGCAACTGTATACTTGGGCTGCTTTTTTCCATCTACAAATCTCTTTGGCAAAAATAGCCGATCGACAAGCTCATAGCACGTCGCTACGTGACTCGTTTTGAGCTTGCAGATCAGCTTTTTTGATGGCGAGAGTGACAAGAAGATACAGGTCATGATTACACTACAATCAGCAAGCCTGAGAGCAATAATGCAGACAGCTCTAGTTGCACAGTTACAACAGATGTGTCTCCTGTAATTATGTTCATGTAATTAAACCCCAGGCAAAATAACCAAAATAAGGACGCAGTCTTGCTCGGTGTAGTGAATTACAATATACTTGATTTTGAATTGAGAATCAAATCATGCAATCAGATACATTCAGACCTTTATGAATATGTGTTCTAAGTGTGGTCTCTGGTGTATTTCCTTATCAATTTACAATTTACAATTTAGGCATTTAGCAGACGCTCTTAATCCAGAGCGACTTACAATAATCAAGAACAAAAGCATGGGAAATACATCACAAAAGCATTTATCATAATCATAAAACATGCGTAAGCTAAGAAAGTAACAGTGGAATATCTATATTATGAGACTATACATATAAACTATATATATATATATACTACTATGCTATACATATGTACTATGTGTGCTATGACTATATACAATGCAATTATAGTGCCGTCTACATAACATGCTATAAGTCTGTATCAGATGCTATCTAAGTCTACAGAAATGCTATCTAAGGGGGTAGGGTAAGTGCTATGGGCCATGATGGAGTCTAAAAAGGTGGGTTTTCAGACTACGGCGGAAGATTGGGAGTGATGCTGCAGTTCTGACTGCAATGGGAAGTGCATTCCACAGTTTTGGAGCCAGAAGGGAGAAGAGTTTGGGACGTGTGGAGCGTTGTCCCGGCGTTTTTAGTGAGGGTACTTCCAGCGTCCCATTTATTAAACACTTGACACTCCACAAATGAACAGTGAAAAAGGAAAGACTGCTTTCATCTCTTATTACCCATGCAGACAAATGGAATAAACAAGACATTTGAGGCACTACTTGACTGAGGATATGATATGATATATGATATATGATATATGATATATGAACTTTATTTGTATAGCGCTTTTCAAAACAGTTCCAAAGTGCTGCACAGAGCAAGATTAAAAACAGCAAGAAACAACAAACAATAACAAAATGAAAATGGCACACAAAACAATAACAAGAATGTATGTACAAATGGCAATTAAATAGTTAAGAAACACTCTGTGTAAAGGTGGGTTTTCAGACATGACTTAAATAGGGGGACGGATGGTGCTACCCTAATGTGCACTGGCAGTGCGTTCCACAGTCTGGGTGCCCGACTGTGGAACGGGTAACTAGGTTTGTTCGAGGGACAACCAGGAGGGCCTTATCCGAGGATCTAAGGGTGTGCCCGGATTTAGGGAGGGACAGCATCTCACGGTTGTAGATAGGGGCCAGCCCATTTAGGGCTTTGAACGTAATTAGTAGAATCTTAAAGTCACATCTGGCGCTCACCGGCAGCCAGTGAAGATCTGCAAGTATTGGTGTTATATGGTCCTGTTTCTTTGTATTAATCAGTAGTCGAGCAGCAGAGTTCTGTATTAATTGTAGACGGGATGTAATTTTCTTCGGAAGGCCAGAGTAGATGGAATTGCAGTAATCGAGACGTGATGATATGAGGGCGTGAATAACAGTTTCGAGGTCCGGGGCTGAGAGGAATGGCTTGATTTTGGCTATGTTCCTTAACTGGAAGTAACAGGATTGGACGACTGTTGTTACCTGTTTATTGAAATAGAGGTCTGAATCAAAAATCACCCCCAGGCTACGAGCTGCAGGAGTGACATTAGTGGAGAGGGAACCAAGTTGTGAGTGTAGTGCAAGGGTTAAGCTAGAGGGGCCAAAAATAATAATCTCTGTTTTTGACTGGTTTAATTCTGTGTCATCCTGTCTTTGATGTCTGATAGGCAGGCCAATATGCGTGACATATTACCTGGACCTGGTTTTAGTGGCATATAGAGCTGGGTATCGTCCACATAGCAGTGGAAATTTATGTCATGGGTGTGATGTTGCCGATGGGAAGTATGTAGATACAGAAGTAGTAGTGGCCCTAGGATAGATGCCTGCGGGACCCCACGTGAAAGGGGCTCGAGAAGAGGAAGCCTCACCAATGATTACATGTACCTGCTTTGTGTAGCCCCTGTGTATTTGCATTATATTTGCATTATGGTGTTTTTATATTGGTCACTATCCATCCATCCATCCATCCATCTTCTTTATTTTTTTTAATATTTTTTATCCCACGATTTTGTAACCCATTTTCACCCCTGTGTCAATTATCTAGTGTGATCCTGGGCTCTACACACCCTCCACCAACCAATCCCCATTTATGGGGGACATGGGGAGAGCAACGGACTTGAACTCATGCTTCCTTCATACCTGAGTGTCCAAGTTGCTCCTTGGCTGGCCAGGGGGAGGCAGTTTAGAGACCAGGATTACTGCATGTTTTTTGTGAGGGTACCTACCCTAGGGGACACGGGGAGAACATGCACTGATGCCGCGGAGGAGGAAACACGCCGCCAGCACCCACAGCGTCCCAAGCGGGAATCAAACCCAGGACCCTCTAGCTGTGAGGCGACAGCACTACCAACTGTGCCACCGTTCTCCCCCATCCATCCATCTTCAACCGCTTATCCGTAGTCGGGTCGCGGGAGCAACAGCTCCACCAGAGTGTTCCAGACTTCCCTCTCCAGAGCAACATTAGTGACTTCTTCCTGGGGGATCACGAGACGTTCCAAGGCCAGTGAGTCGATGTGTTTCCTCCAACTGCGCCTTGGTCTTCCCCGGGGTCTCCTCCCAGTGGGACGTGCCTCGAGGACCTCCGTAGGGAGACGCCCGAGAGGCATCCTAACCAGATGCCGGAACCACCTAAGCTGGCTCCTTTCCAGGTGAAGAAGCACCTATATATAATATATTGGTCTCTATATTGCACCTTATGTAAAATTGTGTTGTTTGTTGTTTTTTTGTATGTTGTGATCATGTTGTACTCAATAAATAAATAAATGAAATGCCATTTTTTTTTGTCATTGACAATAATTATACTCATAAATTAGTGTACTCCACTTAAAAATATACTTTCAAGTATATGTACACACATGCACACAAGCCCACGGGCCACGCACACTCACGCGCAGTCGCGCACACACACACCTGCACGAATGCACGCACTCACACATACAGTGAGAGAGCGCGCACGCACGCACGCACACACGCACGCACACACGCGCACACACACACACACACACACACACACACACACACACACACAGAGTGCACACATACACGCGAATGGCCATTGGCTGAATTAATGTCCTGGTGACATTTGCCATTTTTGTGTTTTTATTATCAGGAGTCCAATATATTTTGCCCAGCAGTAAAAGGACAAAGCATGCTTCTTTCCCCTCTTCAATGTCTGCCCATTGGTCTAAGACATTGGCAGACACAAACTCACAGACACATACTGTAGTCGTATTATAGTAAGTATACTGTATTTGCCAAAGAAAACCCACAGTCTAAACAGACTAGCCTGTTTTGGTGTGCTTGGATGCAGCTAGGAATTCCACGGTGCCATAAATTTGGATTGGTTCTTTCAGCAGCCATTGATTTCCGTTCCCGGGCAGCCGGGCACATAGAGCAGAGAAATAGAGCTGGAGGGAAAGACAGACAGAGAAGAGACGAGGAGCAAAAAAGGCTGTTTATGCACGGTCATAAATTCTACCTTCATGGCCTGTCCACGGTTCACTAAATCACGCTGTGCCTCCGTATCATTCAGTAGGTCACAGAAAGAGCAAGAGGGAGGGAAAGACTGAAATGGAGAGCAATATAGGCCGCCCGCCAGGGCATAAGTGTAAGAGGGAGGAGCAAAGGATGTTGGCTGAAGAAGAAATCAAAAATAAAGAAGGCAACAGAAAAATGATGCCCTATATGTGGAGATACTGTAAAAGCCTACAACTGAAATGGTCTAACTAGAACAGCGTTATATGTTGTCCAGCCTACTTATACTTCATGTAAACCCATTTAATCACTTTTGCCTGTTTGTTCTTGTCCAGCAACAAAATGAGCGACTGTGAGGGGAGATAGGAGCATCTGCTCTGTGGTAAATGCCCTTGTTTGTCCACCTCTTCTGCCTTGAATTGTTGGAAAACGTAGGACTACAGTATACTGTATGTGTTTTTGTGTGTGTGAACGTATATAGTGCAATTTGTCAACACTGTTTTTCTGGAATTTACAGTCAATTTACCTAAAAACTTCACCCCATGTGTCATGGTCAAGACATTTAATCTCCATGTGTTTATTCTCCTTTTCATGTATAAATAGAAAACTAATTTAAAGAATATACTATTTTCCACATAATAGCACTGTGAAGTTGCCAGAACGGCCAAGGCTCCAAGAACAGTCAGAAATGGTAGTTAAGGGCTTTTATCTTCCCCAAACTCCTCCACCAACCTCCAGACAGTTTTCATCAGTGCAATTCACATATCAAAAGCAAAAACTAAATACTGGCCTTGAACAAGACCAAAGGATAAGAACTCTCCTCAGGTTAAACCTTGGTCACACAAGGCCCGGTAGCTCTCCCTCAGGACTGTTACCTGTGTTAAAGCCCACAACCAACTAACTAACCCACCTGTCCCTGCAGCCTCCAGAATGGAAGATGGTAGAATCATATATATTTTTTTTTTAATTGAAGTGGACTAGTTTGGCTTTCTTTTGATTTATGCGGTGTTCAGAAGTCCCAATGTTAATCGCTTAGCACCACCAATCCTGAGAAAATTGAAACCTGTAGCAATCAATGTGTTAAATGATTACTGCACACTCAGGCTTACAAAATGTAGGCTAAAGGAAAAATAATCCTCTCATTCATATTTGTATATTTTTTGAGGGGCGCTAGCCCAGCTTTTGTTACCGTGCACAAACTTCGTCTTAAACAAACAATGAATGGAGAATTTTACATCATAGTGTCTGAGCAAATAGGCAAAGTGTCTATTTTACGACATGATGTAGGATGATAAGAGCACCCCTCACTTCACATGGGTGTGATTTTATTATATAAATATGGAATTTTACGCCTTAATCTTCTTTAAACACGAATCAACCATGCTAACAGCAAAAATAACCGATTTAATGGGAAAAGCGCTGCTCTAAACTAAAATGAGTGACAGCCATTTTTTGGATGGCTTGATTCTATGCTTAAATTAATTGGTATAAATATTGATATAAATATTTTTGGAAATCTCAATAGGAAAAAACGAATGGCCTATTTTTGAGTGGCACTGCAAAATGGCCGCCACTGCAATTATGTCCTATTCCTCGGCTCAGTATAGATTCCTGCAAGCTTGAACACAGTAAAATCCTCAATGTTAATGTATCCATTTGCTAGCCTGGTTTCCAACCCACTTGACTGAGTGCACTCAAGAGCTGGAGGCTCTCAGAGTCTGACAATCAGGCTATCCATTTGCAACTGCGATAGAACCTTGCGGGTTCATTAATTTATTTACATTTGTACACTCAAGATTCAAGCTATGTGGACTGACACACAGGCTCATGTGAAACCGAGCAGAGATCTTATTCATTGGAGGAGTCAATGGGGCCCTGAACCACAGCTGTGTGAGTGTCCTCTTCCTAACCATTTGTGATGGGTGTAACATGGAGCCAGCAGCCGATACTCAAAGAATGAGAAGAGGGCCTTCCATCTGTTCTCTTCACACATCCATGGCACACACATCGAATGTGACAGAACTACTCCCATTACATGCCACGTACCCGTCAAGTGTGTGTGTGTGACGTGTGTGTGTGTGATCTGTGTGTTCAACTATAGTACATAGTCACTGGCATTAAATTAACTTACTACACCACCATCCCACACCTCCACCCCATGACTTCTCTAGCAGCTGATTTTTTATTTGTCATTTTGTCTGCTACCATGCAAGTTCTCTCCTCTCTCTCTCTCTCTCTCTCTCTCTCATCAAGGCCCTTTTCCTTCCCACCCACCCAGTCCCCTATACCCCTCGGTTTCTAATCATCTACAGTATATTGCAGCCTTGCCTTTGCTTATTCCTCCACTCCATTCCAAAATACACAGTCTGTGAAGGTAAGGCCTGGGCCTGTGCCTATACAGTAAATCCGTGCCGGGGATAGTGATATAGTGTTCACATTTCAGTATCATGCTTGCCTCTGTTTCTGTTTTCAAAGAGTTCAGCAGCCAATAGTAGTGAATCATTTATGGGTGGAACCATGGAACAACACCCCAAATCAATCTAGCTGGACCTTGTACCACAACTCCACAAGGATATGTAACTCTATATCACTACCAAGTCTACCATTCATAAATTATGCTAAACTATCACTAGGTATTGGGGCCAATATTATTGTGAACAATACTCCTAAGTATATGGAATAATATAAAAAAGGCATTTTCAATGCTGAAGAAATTGTCTTTTTACGTACCGATTGTCAACAAGTTAACCCCAATTTTATCGCTTCATGCACTAATCCCAGGTTTAAGGAATGGCATTGAATAAATTATCTATACCAGGACGGTACCATGACATCCTTTATACAACTAGAGGATCAGTATGGGCTACCCCAGATACGTTTTAATTTTATTTTTATTTCTACAAATATAATTTATAAATATATTATTTAAATTCCATACCCCCAATATAAAAAAATACATGGACCAGAGCAAATTGAGAGGCTTGTGTGGCTGTGTGCCTATCTTTGAGTTGTCTTGTCTATCTGTGCAAATTTATGTCTGCGATCAATTCCTATTGTGTTTCCCGTGCTGCCTGCTGAAGAAGACAAAAGCGACATATCAAAAATGTATTTCCGTAGGGCACATTAGTACCATCAACAGCAGGCAGTCGTGGGAACGAGACTTACATGTGATATATAACAATTACAAGCTTAAATTCAAGATTATACATAAATTACAAACTACACCATATCAAAGGAGCAAATATGACTGCTCCGGTAAATGTGGGTACATACATGCATCTAATCATTAGATAATAGATTAATTTATGTACCCACCACGTTTTCCTTGCATCTTAAATGAATTAGCCAGTGGCTTTGGCTGAAAAGGAAAGACCCTAGCTGTTCTCCCAAATAAGCAGGCTGGGCAGATGCAGAGGGGGGTGCTTCTGGGACGCCAGAAGCCCAGAGCCTACTGGATACGTCGTGGGGTTAAATCAGCAAAACGTTGGTGAAAGTAGGACCCCACTTGACAACCCCTGTGAAGTGTCTGTCCAGCTGTTTCCACATCACAGTGCTCAAGTCTTCCATCCTTAGTAGGGGTGTAACGATAAATTTTAACAGGGATACGATACGTGTCACGATACATGGTTGACGATACGATACATGGACGATATTGGTTCATTATGGCGATACGATCCGATTCAATGATTTGAAATCGATACAGTAACTATTTAAAAAATATTATTTGTTTTTAATTAAGTAATTAAACCCCTCTTTTTCATTTTTCTTCTAAAAATTGTTAAATACCACGCACAAAAATGTAGTATTGATACAATCGATTAATTGCATAGCAAAACAATTCAATACTGATTATTTCCATTGCAAAACGATACGATACGATACATAGTCAATCTTGCTGTTTTCATTTCGATATACTTCGATTCTTGAAATTAAAATCGATTTTTCGATGCAGTTACTATATCGTTACACCCCTAATCCTTAGGTATGCGGTCAAGTGCAAGCCTGGCTCAGTCCCTATAGGCACTTTGGACTTAACATCATACAGTATGTCCTGTGTTTTCGAAATCATATTTGTGACTGTTTGGAAATTCAAAAATGTTGTGTGGAAGTTAAGAACCAAAATAATATAAATTAAAACAGGGTGTAGGATTGAACTTTATCCCCTACAAGGAATCATTAAGTATTCTGTACTGTGCAAGGTTGTCAATTTTACAATGTTGGCTTGATGATGCTGTACCATCTGTCTCAAGTTGGCTCCACAACTGCTCCCACTGCTCCCACTAGAACGGCTCACACGTGTTCTCCAAGGAGCCATGAATGGATTGTTCTTGTTTGGGGCCCAGTTGTGGAATATGTGGGAGGAGAATATGCAGAAATATTATCAAGGGGTTTTGCAAATTAAGGAACCACGTTCCTGTCAATTTCAAAGGTTTTATGATTTTGAAGACTATATATGACAATATGAGTATTAAGAAGAAGATGATGTGTAATGTATGTTGTATGTATGTATGTATGTATAAGTATGTATGTTAGTTTGTTTGTGTTATTTGGTGTATATGTGAGTCACTTATCATCCATCCACCCATCTTCAACCGCTTATCCGTAGTCGGGTCGCGGGGGCAACAGCTCCACCAGAGTGCTCCAGACTTCCCTCTCCAGAGCAATATCGGCCAGTAAGTCAATGTGTTTCCTCAATCATGTATCAGTTTGTGAAAAAGGTGCAGTCATCGACATTCAAAGTTTTTTTTAAACAACCTGATTTCGCTATGACACCCGGACATTCAACTTTTATAAAAATCACAATAAAAGTGTCCATTCTTGTTTCCTTGTTGAGTTCTAAATCAGCTCATTACTTCCTGTGTCATACCATTAATCCTAACCCACACTAATAGCAGCGGCCGTTCAGATACAGACCTACAAGATTTGCAAGCAATGTACCGGCATATTTATGTGAGTGGCAGCAATCTTGTTTCTGCAATTATGCCTGCTTGGGACCTACAGTACAACATAAGGCAAAGTCTCTGCGGAATGCAAAGTGTGAACACTGTGCCGGCAGCGTCATGCTACAGTAGACAAAAGCGTAAAACAGTAGGAAAAAGCATAAAATAACATCACACGATTAAAAACACACAGTTAAGCATCAAGGGAAACAAAACAGTTTTGAACATGAGGGCATGGGTCAGGGAATACAATCAGTGGATTTAGAAGAAAGCCTTGTTAAAAAGGAAGGTCTTTAGTCCTCTCTTGGAGGAGTCAATTGACTGTGGCGAGGGTGGGAGGGTATTCCACAGTTCAGGGGCAACTGCGCAGAAGGCCCTAGCTGTCACCCATGGTTGAGGAGCGGAGGGTGCGGGTTGAGGGTTTCAGGGAGACTAATTCATTGACGTTGCTTGTGTATGCGACTTACAGTACCTGCATAGGAAGTGACACCATTCTAACCTAAGATTTGTCAGACTGAATAGACCATCCGACTAATGGACAGCCCCCTTCCGGCAAGTGAACATTCTGTCCACTATAATGCTCTTTCCCCGCTGTGCGTCCAACTGCTACGGCTGCAAAGACTTCTGACATCCATGGGCAATGGGCATCCTCACCTGCCTTTACAATTACCGTACTCCACCACTGCCAACCTTCTTTTGCACTTAAAAAAAAAGAATTGCTAAATGACTACTGCAGCTTTCACATTATGCACAGCATCCAAATTGACACATTCACCTTTTGATGCGCTAATTGTGCTTACAATACACTATAGTGCATGGCTAGCCTACTTTGTTGTTGCTGTGCTTCAAATAAACAAACATGGATGCCAACATCCTCACTCTCAACGAAAATAAAACCGAAATCATAATCTTTGACCACCATTCCACCACATCCTCCTGCACCCTAGGTGCGTTAAATGCTAAGATTCATCCCTTTGTTAAAAGTCATTTTTGATAAAGATTTTAAATTTAATAAACAAATAAGCTCCGTTGTAAAAACGACTTTCTTCCAACTTAGAACTATCGCTAAGATCAAGTCATACCTCCCCCCAAACAGCTGGAGATGGTCATCTACACTTTCATTTCCACACAAATTGATTACTGCAATTCTCTGTACACTGGTATCGACCAGGCGTCACTTAGGCGCTTGCAGTCAGTGCAGAACGCAGCTGCCCGTCTTCTCACCGGAACCAAAAGACGAGACCACATCACCCCAGTTCTGGCCTCTCTCCATTGGCTCCCTGTTAAGTTTAGAATAGATTTTAAGGTGCTTTTTTTTGTTTTTAAATCACTTCACGGTCTCTCTCCCTCCTACCTCTCTGACCTAATTGTGCCCTACGTCCAAAACCAATTGGGCAGCAAATAGGAATGCAGGGGTTAATGGCCGTCATTTTGTCAGCGCTGATTTAGCGGCCCCTGAGTGAGGCTCCGAGGGGGACATTTCTTCACTCCCTTAAACCTGAAGGACACTTTGGTGGAAGTCTCTCTAGGAGGGGGCGGGGCCGGGTCAAGACTGGGACGGGGTTGACAAATGTTCATTCCTAGACGAGATAAGTCATCATTCAAAAAGGAAAAAATATATATGTGTGTGTGTGTGTGTGTGTGTGTGTGTGTGCGCCTGTAATCCACGCACCTGGACAACCAGTTCGCCCCGCGACTTCAAATTCGACACCCCACCACCAGAACTGCCCCAAAAAGTAGCAAATACAACTATTTACATGATGTCTTACGTTGCCATTTAGTGCCCTAAACAAACATTAAAGTCCATGGACTTGAAAGAAAGAAAGAAAGAAAGAAAGAAAGAAAAAATGATGTATCCCAGTTGCCATTAAATAACACCCGTATTCGTGTCTTCTTTGCTGGCGTAACGGCCGCAAAGAAGATGGTTGCTTCGCACTGGAAACCACTCATACATTGTCATTTCGCCAATGGGCTTTGACCTTTCTAGACATCATTTATCTAGAAATGTCTACAGCAAGATTGCATGGTGAAAAAGAGGAAAACATTGAGATTTGGTCTGGTATTGCAGATTTGGTTAAGGGCATGGTTTAATCATTATTATTATTATTATCATTATTTATTTATTTTTTGTCTCCATTGCACACACAGTAGTAGGAGTAATGACATTTTGTGGCATCTTTGGTCTCGGGGGGGAGGGGTGGGTGGGATTGTTTGTTTTTGTGTTCCTTGCTTTTGCTGTTATGTGTTGTTTTATATGCGTTTTGTTTTCTTTAAGTCATTCATGTTGTTAACGTGTATTATTGTGATTTTTGTCTTCAAATAAAAAACATTTGATAACAAAAAAGAAAGAAAGAAAGAAAGAAAGAAAGAAAGAAAGAAAGAAAGAAAGAAAGAAAATACCTACAGTACATAGGGACATTCCTTGCCACCATGCCAGTCATGAACCAATACAGCCACCCTGTCAGAACGACTCACAACGAACCTCAGCAACCACGAAACAACGTACATAAACTAATGTCAATCAGTCTTCTATTGAAAATTAACCATTGGAATTGATGGCTGTTATGTCAAAGCCCGAAAGCTCTATCTCCAACCAAATGGAAATAGCAAATTCACTCATGGAATTATTGAAGTGATCAAGAGCCACATACACACATACTGTTCCCTGTTACAACAACTGAACTCCCATACGGCAGATATAACACAACAGACACACTCCAGATTCACATGATGATTATAGCATTCAACTCCAGAGCCAGAAACAGTTCCATTGCCACCTGGTCAATTGGTCCCAAAATGACAGCAATCGTACCCCAGCTTGAATCAAGCACAGATAAAAACACAAGCAGCAGCCAAGAAGCAAAAAAACAAAGTTCATACCTTGAGCCGTCGACTCTTCCACTTGACTTCATAAGTTAGTTGTAGTGATGCCTGCAGGGGAAAACTGTGGCACCAGTTCATGATGAGACCTCCAGCAGCTTCTCCCCCAGACTCCAGTCATCTCCATCCTCCATACATCTGGCTAGCTGCTGGCCATGCAGTACTCTCCTCCCAGTATCAAAGGCCCCCAACCAGCCTCATTCTCCTGGCTGCCTGATCTTCTCACTCAGCCTTGGTCTGGATGTTTCGTACTGTACAAGCATTCTGCTGTAGTGCTGTGGTCAGGGATTTAGGGCATAGGCTCTATAGGGTCCAGCATTCACAGCATGTCAGGGCTGAGAAGAAGCTGATCTTGGGGATCTGGGGTCGTCACCCTGGCCCATGTACCTGTGGAGCAGGATGAGAGAGAGACCATATAAGCTTTGAGTATAAGTAGGTAAGCAAAAGTCACATACTGTACACTTAGCCGCAATTTGCAACGCTAGATTATTATAATTTTTGTATTATTACACGGCTTGGTTGAATGCTTGATTCTGATTGGTCAATTGCTGAATTCAGGGGTGAGTTATGTCTTGATAATGACCGCTCCGCTGTGATTCAATATAAGCCCTCAATGGGGTTGGGTAACTTGGGTTTTTGTGCTAATTCGCTTATTTCCATCTAAATAAGTAGTAAAGTGTGCCACTCTGGATACTATTTACATTATGAAGAGAGTCTATACAATTATTTTTTTGAGCAATGGAAATAAGCAAATTAGCACAACACCCAATGCCCAATTCAATTCAATGAGGGCTTATGGAAGGGGAAATAGCCAATAATGCGCTTTTGCAGAAAATAACACCTGGACCTCTTTGGTGGAGACGTAACAACTACAAAGAAAGGTAAGAAAGCCTTCTAGCATCGAATTCTCCTACCATTTTGTGCGGGAACCCCTTTTGGTGTTAGCATTATGTTATGCTTTAGCTATTGAAAAATAGCAGATCTACAAGCTCATAGCGGCGCGCTATGAGCTTGTAGGTCTGCTATTTTAAAAAAATCGAAGAATGACTGACATAGCTTTTTCAGAAAACTGTCAGGATTTAGAAGACATTTTTAGAATCTGATGTCAGGTCAAAATAAGTTAAACCATCATTGGTAAACAGTTAAGAAGAATTAAGTTTTATACAAGGATTTGGTGCTGTGATGTGACACCCCAAAAAAAACATTGTGTCTGTATATATTTATTCTATTTATGTATATAGGACCCACATGCACACATACAGCACTTAATGCACCTTTGTTTTGTTTTGTTTTTTTATTTCAACCCCCAGTCCCCTCCCTCTCTCTCGCACACACACACAAGCGCAGGCACACACACGTTATGCTTAGCATAGGTAGCTAACTCAGGTTTGTGTGCATTTCAGGTTTTACAGCACTTCAAGCACCTTTGTTTGTTCATTTAATTTCACCCCTCTAACTCTCTCACACACACATGCACACACACACATGCACGTTAATGCTCACTTAGCATAGGTAGCTAACTCACCTGCAGAATGAAAACAAACCCACCAGTTTGTTGTTATGAAGAACTTCTCTTTCAAACTGCCACACACTGTTGTGAGTGTGACTGAGCAGTTTTCACTTCCTAACACGCCAGACTACTCCACTTCATGAGGAGCAAAGTTACATTATAAGTTGTTTATATTTTTCACTCTTTACCATAACAAACATAAGTTTGCAGCCCGTGTGTGTGTGTGGAGGGGGAGGGGCGTGGCTACCGGAGGATTTTAAAGAGCGCGCTTGAAGCCTGGTTAGGGAGTGTCTGCCAATTCACTGGAGCGTCTACTTCAACCATGTCAAACATACGGCCCGCGAGATGATTTAATCCGGCCCCCCACTTGTAGAGCATCAATGTATGAGTCTGTCAACAAAAAAGTAAGTCTCTAGCACATTCCTGTCAAAGGTTATGATTTTTTAAAGAAATATAAACCAAAATGCACAATCCCAGTTCTGAGCTTCCCTCCCTAACTAGTCTGATTGCTGTCAGCTGTGCTCCAATGAATGGACGACGCATGCCCCCCCACACCCCCCTCTCTCTCTGCTGCTGCGTGTTGAATTGAAGAATACTCTATACTTCTCCAGTACAAGGGTCTATAACCGACCATTCAGATCACAGAGCTCTGACAAAGAAATTATCATATACCCCACCACTGTAGATTATACATATTATTTTATGATGTTATGAAAATAAGTGAAAACAAGTCAGAGATGAAATGTCATGGTTTTCATTTATTTTTCCCCCTTTGGCTATATTTTAAAAATAAGTAATAACAATTAATATTTTAAAAATAAATGTTTTTTGAAGTATTAGTTATTCACTCATATTTTTTTAATTGTTCCATTGTTCATCACTTCAATAAAAAAAGCAGGCCTGCATAAAACCAAGGGTTGTGTAGCCATTTACAAATTTCTGCTGAGACAGTATTTTAAATTTAAATATTCTATTTTCAAATGGTTTATTGGTGCTCCATAAATAAAAATAGCATCTCTCATAGCAAATGGCTATACAGGTATAATACCAACTAGAAAAAGTGCCCTTCCGGGCACAGGTCTCCACCAGGTTATCCACAGATCCGTGCAGTTAGAGGTAAAAACACTTTTCGGCCAGTTATAGCGCCATCTTGAGGCTGAGTTGAAATTGTTCATGTGGCATTTCGTCCTCGGCCTAGTGGGAATGTGGGTGCACAATTTCACGGAAATCACGCGATGTGTTCATGATTTGCAGCATTTTGTTTGAAACTGAGCACTCCTGTGAACTTTGGAAGCCAATCTTAACCAATCAGGATGGAGTCTGATAAATCTGAAAGACCCGTTTCGTTGAATGGCTCTAGAGAGACTGTGTACCAATTTGCGTGATGTTTGGACAAAATCTGTAGGTGTACTGTGCAAAAACTTGTTTTGCACAAAGCGGCCTCCTGGTGGCGCTATAACAGGCCGTTCTGGAAAGTTTGGGGCAGAGGTTCATGGTTGGCATCCAGGGAGTGTGTGTGCAAAATATGGCATCGAAAAACTTGTTTTGCACAAAGCGGCCTCCTGGTGGCGCTATAACAGGCCGTTCTGGAAAGTTTGGGGCAGAGGTTCATGGTTGGCATCCAGGGAGTGTGTGTGCAAAATATGGCATCGACCGGGTTAACGGTGGCCGAGATTAGCTGTTCACGGACACACGGACACACACACGGACACACAAACGGACGGACACGCGGACGGACGGAGTGCAAAACATACTCTCCCCACATGCCTTCGGCCTGGTGGAGACAATAATGAAAGTCAATTATGTAAGTAGCTATTCCTATTATAATTTGTGTGATGAAGTGTATAGCTATAGCATGCACAACAGGAAGAAAAACAAAGCCAAGTGACAGCTGTGTACGTAAACATGTGTGAGCATGCTTGCAGTCCACGACTGCATGGTAGCACCGCTCCGGCCCTCATGAAGTCAAATTTCGTCCAATGCGGCCCCCGCCCCAAAATGAGTTTGACATCCCTGATCTAGAGCATTAAGGTCTGCGGACAAGCTGCAGCTGGTCGAGTTCACGACTAGTAAGAGCCTAAGAGGAGCCGGGGTGATCGTGTTTTTGCGGCTGCGGGCCCCAAGCTCTGGAACATGCTGCCCCTCCATGTTAGATCTGTCGAGTCAATTGGGGCTTTTAAATCCCTCCTCCATCTGTTCTCCCTCGCCTTTAACTGCACCTGATTGACCTGTATATTGATTTCCTGCTCTGTGCTATTGTATGCTCTGTTTTATATTTTATTGTCTCTTTTTTTCATTGTTTTATATTGCTATGCTCTGCTGTCTTGTTTTACTCTGTTCAGCACTTTGGTCAGCCTTGGCTGTTGTAAATGTGCTATACAAATAAAGTTTGATTTGATTTGATTTGAATTGAATTGAATTGAATTGAATTGAATTGAATTGAATTGAATTGAATTGAATTGAATTGAATTGAATTGAATTGAATTGAATTGATTTGATTTGATTTGAAACAAACAAACAAACAAATTAATAAATAAAACCTATGAGCTTTAATAGCAAAGGAATATTTTGCCATGTAGCCTAGAAGCTATACTGTAGTACCGTTAGTCTGTAGACGTAGCCTACTGTGGTAGTCAGTCTGTTAGTGCTGGTGGCTAAGTTAACTTGTGTTTTCCTCGCTTTACAGCGTCTTCCGGGTTTCTCTCTAATGCACGAATCCAAGAAACCAGAGATGCCTCAAAATCCTTTTTGATGTGATCCCCACTCAGTGCCTTAGGCCACATTTTGGTTACTGGATATAGCTGATAAGGTTTCATGTGTTTGAGACCACTAATGGGTTATCTTCTGCAACAGCCTCTCTTGAGGGCAATCTTGTGTACTGATAAGTTAGTGGGATATCAAGCTGTTTGTAAACTGTAATTGTCAAATCCGTTATTATTATTTTTCTTGTTAGTGCAAACACTCACTATTCAATATGTCACTGACTCATACATGTACAATCTCATTACATTATGAGAATCTAGGCAAGCAAAAATTACAATTGAATCCCCATCCCTGGTGTGTTCATCCTGAATAGCAGTAAATACCACTGGACCAATCTGAACTAGAGGAAGAAATAGAGTCCGCAACACTGCTATGAAAAACTCAGCTCCACTGGGTTATTGATTCAACGTTTCCATCAATGGGATCCTCTTCAGGAATGTACCAATCTGTACTCCCTCAGGTATATGTGTGAGCTTTCACGTTTTTGAAAACAATCATACAAACACACAGTTCTGCTGAACACAATAGGAATTGATATACGCAGACGTAAATTTGCACAGATAGACAAGACAACTCAAAGATAGGCACACATGGAGCAGCCCATGTGACCCCCCCCCCCCCACACACACACACACACACACACACACACAAATGCACAATCAAATTTGTGTGTCTGTGTACAAACAATGATAAATAGGAACTGCCCTAATTTACAGGCCTCACATAGAATATACCTTATCAGCAGAAACAGGCTCGAGTGGGGGAACGCTGGAGTGATTAGGTTAAGCAAATTTGATCAGCACACGTGATTGTGTGTGTCATGCAAGTCTGTGTACTGTATCCATATTCCATGCACATGGCTGTATGTGGGCATAACTCTCACACTTGCATGCTCTCTCAAGGGTCAAATATGTTTTCATAGTCAGCGTTTGTTTCGGAGAAGTTGTGTGATCCACAAACCGCACTAAGGCTATTTTGTACTGTCCTCGTCAGATATTCCGTGGCAAAGATGAATGTACAGGGACTAATCATCTTCTGTGGTGGCTGGCTCCCTATATGAATGAAGTTCCTGTGGCTTCCAATGAAAAAGTAATGTCATGACATGAATAATACATCAACCATATATGGCTCCCATCCTTATGGCTATGCATATTTGACCAATCTTTCTATTTCCGAGACTGGTGATGTGCACTCAAGGACCTGGAGCGTTGGATCACGTATTATGCTGGTGTCTATGTGCATGCATGCACAGTATGTTATTGCTTGCGTGCATGGCTGCATGCATATGTATCTGTTTGTTTGTTTGGATGCATGCACACGCATGCACGCACCCCCAACACACACGCACGCACGACTCACGAGCGAGCGCATGCACACGCACACACACACACCCACACACACACGCACACGCACACACACAGCGATTACTTTTCCTAAACAGATTCCCTTCAATATTCTGTTTCCCTAATATTTTCCTGGCAAGGGAAATTGAATTCTCCCAAATTGAACATCCCAATTTCCCATCAGGGTGTGGTGGTTGGAGATTTGTCTCAAATGGCCTGCTGCGGTTCCAATCCCAACGCCCGTGCAAGGAAAGGTTTGCTCCAAAGTATTCCCCTGATCAACGCATGCCTTCATCGATCGTTCCCCATCAACACAGCTGCTTACCCCGCCCTGCATGTGACACACACACACACACACACACAACACACACACACACACACACACACACACACACACACACACACACACACACACACACACACACACACACACACACACACACACACACACACACACACACACACACACACACACATCTATCTATCTATCTATCTATCTATCTATCTATCTATCTATCTATCTATCTATCTATCTATCTATCTATCTATCTATCTATCTATCTATCTATATATCTATCTATCTATCTATCTATCTATCTATCTATATCCAGTATCTGTACAGTACAGCACATTATATTTAAAACACCACTCCAAACTGATACACTCCATCTTCCTCTATACTATCCAGCAGTGGTTTGTCCTTCATTCGCTGCACACCTTTCTCATCAGGGAGTGTAGATGAGCAATGTCTTCTGCACAGCTTGGGTGAGCGAGATTGCCTTGGGTTTTTTTAAGGCACAATATGACACAAAGCAATATTGATACACCAAAGATAATATCAGGATCCCCACGCCACGCATGCACACACAGCCCAAATGTGCAACACAGACCATCTGCCATTTATAAAGTGAGGGTGGTGCAGAAAAACAGTTTGGTCCCGACCAAGAGCCAAAAGTACAGCCCTGCAGATGCTGATTAGGTTAGATCATACGAGTACACTCAAAGACAAGGGATGGACCGTTTGCTAGCCGTTTGCCAGCCAAGGGTTAATAACTTTGATGAGGCTCAAAACCAAAAATGTGTTCTAAATGTTATCTTGTTAAATGAATTGTTAAATTATTTTAATCTGTCTAATATACATTCTTCACCACATAGGCTATAGGAGTTTTTGCTTCTTTATAAAATAAATTGCACTTTTTTCACATCACAGTCTACTCCTTTCCCCACCGGTCTTTTCAGCCACATATCTTATTTTGAAGACCCCAGATTCGCGACCATTGCATCGTAAGCAAAATCGGCTAGGGTCGTTTTAGCCGTGATCTTTTTATAATTCTCAATAAGAAACGTTAATAATGTAACCGCTGTTACGCTCAATGTGTTAAGTATAGCCAAATGTGCCAATTCAGATTGGAATCAGCCACACCTGTGCTGGCTGCTGGCTGAGGGAGACGCCTGGCCCTTGCCCTATGATGTCATGCAGGGGAGGGACTAGGAACGTGAGGAGTGTGTGGCACAACAACCGCAAGGCAGCTAAGCTTTAGTTATGAGCCGTGGCCCGTGAACATTGCAGTCCGAGTTACGTCCCGATAGGCAGAGAATAGTATATATTAGTAGCCCCTAGTTTCCATGTGCCGACAATAGAGTTGGGAATGACACGTTCAGCCAAACTCCACAATGTCTAGTATATGCCAGTATGGCCATATTGGCCGTATTCCAACGTCCTGATAACAGTTGATTTCGTATATTTAATACAGTGATAACGGGTGAATCGGCTGAAAATCTCGCCACTAGACCACGTGACTAGACTAGAAACTTCCACCGTGGCAGTGGATGAGCTAAGCCAAAGTGAAATGTCCCACATTTCTATTCAATTCAGATTGTTGTCTCCACCAGGCCGAAGGCATGTGGGGAGAGTATGTTTTGCACTCCGTCCGTCCGTGTGTCCGTCCGTGTGTGTGTGTGTGTGTGTGTGTGTGTGTGTGTGTGTGTCCGTCCGTCCGTTAGTAGCTAATCTCGGCCACCGTTAACCCGCTCGATGCCAAATTTTGCACACACACTCCCTGGATGCCAACGATGAACCTCTGCCCCAAACTTTCCAGAACGGCCTGTTATAGCGCCACCAGGAGGCCGCTTTGTGCAAAACAACTTTTTTACACCTACAGATTTTGTCCAAACATCACGCAAATTGGTACACAGTCTCTCTACAGCCATTCAACGAAACCGCTCTTTCAGATTTCTCAGACTCCATCCTGATTGGTTAAGATTGGCTTCCAAAGTTCACAGGAGTGCTCAGTTTCAAACAAAATGCTGCAAATCATGAACACATCGCGTGATTTCCTTGAAATTGTGCACCCACATTCCCACTAGGCCGAGGACGAAATGCCACATGAACAATTTCAACTCAGCCTCAAGGTGGCGCTATAACTGGCCGAAAAGTGTTTTTACCTCTAAATGCACCAATCTGTGGATCACTTTGTATGCCAACTCCCTAGAGGCCAAGGAAAAACCTTTGTCTGGAATTTTTCACATCTGCTCTTTATAGCGCCACCAGGAGGCCCACATATGTAAAACACATTTTCTATTATTACTCCTTCAGATTTTATCCAAATTTCACGCAAATCGGTACACATGATCTCCATAGTCATGTGATCAACACAGGTTTGTTTGATTTCTCATATTCCATCCTGATTGGCCACGATTGGCTCCTACAGTTTTCAGGAGTAGCAAATGGCCACAACTCCGCAGCGTCCGATTGCGATGAAACTGTGCACGCATATTCCCACTAGGCTGAGGAAGAATCCTGGTGGAGACCTGTGCCGATTGGCACTTTATCTAGTTTTGTTGTGTTTTACTCTTCAGGCAGGCTTGAATATTGGATAGAGACATAAACAGACTTTCCAGGCACCTATATTTATTCCTAGAACTTCAATCCTCATCAGTCACTCTGAATGGCTGCAGCGCTCATGAAAGCTCCCCACCAATCACTGGCCGCCTGGAAGTGTCCCCTCCAATCAATGGCTGGTCACACCTGTTTTGTATCCATTCACACCCACAATCTCACAGTATCATCTATATCTGGCACACCATTTCAGGACCAAATCATAATTCATAATGATAACAAATACACAGTCGTAACAGACATCAAGAGCAGAACCGTATAGGTCTGAGTGTGAGCTGATTTTTAGATTATTGTCTCCACTAGGCCAAAGGCATGGGGAGTGTATGTTTTGCACTCCGTCCGTCCGTGTGTGTCCGTCCATCTGTCCGTTACCTGCAAAACTTTGCCACTGCGCCACCATGAGGCCGATTTGACCAAAACACATTTCTGTTGATTACTCCATACATCATGCAATTCGGTATACACTATCTCCATAGTCATGTGATCAACACGGATCTGCACCATTTCCCATATTCCCTCTCGATTTGCGAAGATTGGCTTCCAAAGCTTGCATGATTGGTCCGTTTCAAACAAAACGCCACAAATCACACACACAATTTCCTTGCAATTATACCCGCACATTTCCACTATAGGCCGAGTATGCCACGCCACTTAATTCTTTCCAAAACAGCCTCATGGTGGCCGGGTAATTCCTCATTTTACCAACAACTGCATCGATCTGTGTACATCTTTGTATGTGCACTCCCTAGAGGCCATGGAAAAACATTGTCCCTGCATCCCTCCACATCTGACGGTTATAGCGCCATGCACCATAAGTCCGATTTCTGCAAAACACATTGTTTACATTAGTCGCACAGATTTCATCCAAATCTCACGCAAATTGGTACACATGATCTCTGTAGTCATGTGATCAAGATGAGTTTGTTGGACTTCTCTGATTCTACAGTCCTGGTGGAGACCTGTGCCCATTATTTTCATTCACAATCGTATCCTTAAAGCAGTGGTTCTCAAAACATGTTTTGTCTCAGGTCACCCGTGTAAATAACTTTTTCAATTATAATTACTTTATAGAACTTACATTACACATTTATGTCATACGGTACTTAAATACGTACATCTGGTACAGTATACGTCAAAAGAGGAAAACTTGAACCCCAGCATTGCTATTCTGGGGGGAACATTCACCAAAAATAGCAGATCTACAAACGCATCACAAGTTCACAACGTGGCGCATTGTGAGCTTGTAGATCGGCTATTTTTGGCAAGGAGGTTTGGTGGTCCGTCTTATAATAGTAGGCTATAGAGGGTTTCAGTGGTTAAACTGAAGTTATATTTAATTCCACATATTATCAAAGTATTCTGCGGCACCCGTGCCATGGCCTTAGGCTTAAGGTTTTCTTTCATACTACAAACTACAATATGGCACCACATATAGTATCCATTCCGGATGGTGCACCATCTGCTTCAAATTCATTTTCTTCCCCCTTCTTGTAGGGTAGGGTTTGGTTTTAGACTGGCTCATGGACTATTCACATCACCATGGTACATCGGTTAGAATATAGAGTTCCGTTTAAGCCTTTATTTTCCTTTGCACAGATAAGCATTTGATTGAGCAAGGAGGTGGTGAGGCTTCACAGTTTTGGTTTTTATTCAATGACACATAACCAAGGCCTGAGGCTCCAGGACAGAGGGCTCTCAGGTGGTGGTGGTGGTGGTGGTGGTGGAGTTGTTGCTGCTGCTGCTGCTGCTGACAAACAATAACTGCAAGGCAAGGCACTCATGTAACTTGGACTACGTAGTACGTACTGTAAGTATAGGTCAGGCTTATTGTTGGTATGGGCAGAGAACAAGGCTGTCTATCAACGTTTCAATGCTAGACCCATTGGAGGTGGAGTGCAACACCTACAGTACCATCAGCTCCCAATACTTATACTGTACCACATGACTTACTGTATTTACCCAAGTCGTGCTACTCACACACGCCGAGTTGGCGGGGCCAGCGATTGAACCCAGATGTGGTCCAAAGGCCTCTATGGACTACACTACCCACACAGAACACATTGATTGAGTGACATCTTTATTGACAAAACACACAACATGCATATTGCATAAACATCTATTCGTACAGATCTGTCAAAAGGCAGAGAGCTTGTTTTCATTGTCCTGTGAGTGGTCAAACATTCTAAAAAGTTCCAACCATATCAGCAAACTTCTTTGGCGTCCGCTCAAACCACTTCTTGGTCATATCTGCAAACTAGCGCTGGCCGTGTTTCAAACCACCGGGGCCAAAGGTCCCGTCTCCTGGTTGTGTCCATCGCGTCGGCTGCCAAGTGGTTGGCAGTATATCAAACCTTGCATTAATTGTGTGCGCAGCACAAGCCTCTGTTTATTGCCTGTGGTTTACCATTGATAGAAAAATGACCTCAGTATATATAGCTGGCCACTGATTGAGGAGTGAGTGAGAGCAGGTGTGATTAGTGATTGAGAGGGAGTGACAGCCCGTGAGGTGGGTGGGTCCAACCCATGGAATAAGCCAGGGGGAGGGTTGTTGCTGCTCACTAGATGACTCTTTTCTACACTTCTCATTCCATTTTTATTGATTTTTCACAAAAATATAAAATACACATCACTGACAAAATCAACATAATTGAACTGCAATATCACCCACCCTTCTCCCTTTACCCTCCTTTCCCCCATCCCATACTGTATCTTCCCAACCCTTCCACCCTCCTGTCACCATTTGCAAAAACGGGCAGATCCAAAAGCAGAACACAACATAGCCAAGGGTGTTTATTGAAAACAAAGGAGAAACAGGGGAGTTTGTAAGATTTATTATTTTCTGTGTTGGCTTAGGAGTGGAGCAGGCTGAGGCTGGTGGCAGGCAGTGAGGCAAGGCACTAAGCAGCAGGTCTCTGGTCACAGAGAAAGAGGACAAGAGCAATAGTTACAAATCACGAGGAACAAAAGTACAGTTTCCAAAAAACACTAACACTAAGGATTCACGAGGGAATACACTAGACTTGGGGTTATGCAAACGACCTGGCATCAGCGTGGAGAGAAGACCAACCATGTATAGACTGGAGGATGATTAACTGATGCCAGGCAGTGGAACCAGGTGTGCCAAGCTGGGAGCTGGAGCCAAGCCTGTGCCCAAAACACACGCCCACGCACACACGCAAGTCCAATTCTTACATAATTCCTAGCCTAAGCTTTCATCAAGGGCATAGTTCTGAGAGTATATTGATCATGCCACTATTCATCTATAAGCACTCTGGATGGTCTTTTAACTCTGATCCTCAAGCAGGGAACCTTAGGTATAGTCCTTAAACGGATTACTATGAAGAGAATGCTTATCAATACCATATAAAGATAAATTGAGGATATTATCAGACCCATTGATTTCTCGAAGAGTCATAATAACGCCTTTCTCATCCCTACTCTTATTAGTCATGCAGACAAAACGTGATTATTATTTCATATTCAAGTTTTTTTACACCACATGATTTTAAATCCTATGAATTTCTCTACTGCTCTAAACACCTGTAATTATTCATGTAGGTTACAGCATGCATCTCTCATTGGGAATGTATCGACTTTGAATGTGACAATCCACTCAGTCACACAGTACCTGTGTGCATTTATGTAAAATAAAAAAATCACACCTGTGTGAAGTGAGGGGCGCTCTTATCATTGTACATCACCTATTCATTGTCAATGGGAATTTTGTGTGGGACAAAAATAGCTGATTTGCTCGTCCACATATGCCGTAAATTCTCCATTCATTGTCAATGGCATTTGTTTGTGGACAATAGCTGAATATAGGAGGGGCTCTTAAATAATAATAATAATGACACCAAATACTGTAGATACTTTTTATGCAATGGAAAACCACGGGGTGAAGGTTTGCAGAGAAGGCATGAGAGCATTTGTCATAGATAGATAGAGGGGAGTCTGGTTAAAACTGCAGCACATAGAAAGCATATCCATATTTAGCCAGGTAACAGAGCCAATGACACACTTGTTTACTGACCCCAGCCATGTGGCTCTGTTCTACCTATACAGCATTCCATGCCTCATATGGTGTCTGTGTGAGTGCTTGTTTGTGCATGTGCGCACGTGTGCGTGCGTGTGTGTGTGTGTGTGTGTGTGTGTGTGTGTGTGTGTGTGTGTGTGTGTGTGCGTGCATACATACATACAGTATACATAATGAATATATATATATATATATATATAATATATTATATATATATATATATATATATATATATATATATATATATATATATATATATATATGCTCATGGGTTAGAGGAGCGATCATCAAAGGAACCAGAGAGTGATGAGTCTGATGCCCTATGGCTCACAACTGTTATTTCTGGAACACCCAGTGGGATTACAGTAGCATTTAGTTCACTGACAGTATGTTCATATAGGCCTGTATTGATTAAATTACAAATTATTATCAAATGCTTTTATCTCATTGCCTTTGTTGTGAATGAATAAGGCTATAGTATGTAGCCTATGTGATGAACGGGATAATGAGCAGCTAAACTATATCCCTGCCAAGTCTCTACATATATACGACAGCAGCACCACTGCATGCGCTCTCTCCCCCCTGCTCTCTCGGCCTCTCTCTAACTTGTCTCTCTCTCTATTTTTCCTCTGCTTTTGAAGATGCCCCCTTCCCCCCCACCACCCAGTCACATCTCTGCAGCTTTCGCCGGCTGCCCTCACTTCCTTCTCAACATCTATCCCTCTTTTTCTCTATACCGCTCTCGACTGCTGCACGCTTCCCTTTCTGCCCATTCCAAAGTCTTTCCATTTATCGCATTGTTTTCTTCTAATCCACTGCAAAAACACTGCTGTTTTGGTTGGCCTATCATTTTTCTCTCTCTCATCCTCCGCTACCCACAGAGAGGGACCCTCACTGACTGCTGTGGATTGTGAACAGAATCCAAATCAGTTGAGGGTCACCTCCTAGCCAACCCCGCCCCCCACCCTCCTCCTCTGTCTCTCTCTCCCCTCGTTCTCGTTCTGTCGGCTCCTGTGCCTCTGTATTGATTGTAAATGCAAACGGTGCACACCCATGGCTCTCAGCCACCTACATATAGCCACCCACACCTCTGCAGACGCACATATTCCACTTTCCCAGTTTGCTGTCATCATGCAACGCTCCGTTCAGTCGGTTGTAATTCCTCTCATTTCTCTGTCCTCTCATCCCTTCACTCTTGAATCTCGCTCCCTCCTCGCTAATCCATCACTGGCCCTCTTTCTAGTCCCTTTTCCCTTCTGTGCACCTCTTGTATTCTCTTCTCCATTCTTCTTCTTCTTCTTCTTCTTCTTCTTCTTCTTCTTCTCCTTCTTCTCCTATTTGTTTCTCTCTCATTTGCTGCCATTAGGCACTGCAGCAAAATGGATGTTTTGCTTTGAAGTCGCCTCACCCTGCAGAGTGCCTGCACTGCTTGTCAAAATTGAAACGAATATCCATGAGCTGCACATCTCATCTCACTATATTCACTGCTACAATTTCTTGAGCTGTGTGTGTGTGTGTAGACCACAGTTTTATGTGTCTAAATATTTTATGACAAGTGTCACTGGCAATGAATTTACAGTAGCCTACACAGTACAGATTTACGATAATGCATGTGATTTAAATTCAGGTTCGCGCACACGTGTGTGTGTGTGTGTGTGTGTGTGTGTGTGTGTGTGTGTGTGTGTGTGTGCATGCGTGTGCGTGCGTGTGAGTGTGTGTCCATCCGCCCGTATGACTGTCCATATGTCCGTCTGTCCGTTCGTCCGTCCGTCCGTCTGTGTGCACCCTCGCTTTGCTGTCCAATTGCCAGAGGGATGCTTGACTCAATAATAATATGGCTCCCGGCAAGCCAATTTACACTGACAGGAGAATGGATACGTAACACGCAACACATGAAAATGAATGTGCATAAAGGCCCATGCAGTGCAGCACTCAAACAGTGGATGTAATCCTCCCCCGCACCATATGCACCTCTGCACTGCTTGCCTTCACAGCCCCCCTATACCTCACCCCCACCCCTCCTCTCGCTCGCCATGTTTCTGCTCGTCAGAAACGTGTAGGAGGGAAGCCCCTTAGGTTCCCTCCAGCAGTACGGATCGATGAGCTGGTTGAGACACCAAGGTCACCTTGACGCATAGGCCTACTTTACACACGCACATGCGCACGCACGTGATGCACGCAACGCACACACGCACACACACACACGCACACACACACACACACACACACACACACACACACACACACACACACACACACACACACACACACACACACACACACACACACACACACACACACACACAAATGCACAACATACCTAACGAGTGAAGAGGGGGAACCAAAATAGAATGAGACTGAACATCAGGAGGGAGCAATAGAGAGATGCAGCCAGACAGAGCAAGAGGAGGGGGGGGGGGGTATACAGAGAAGGAAGGAGGGTGGCATGAGGAGAAAATGCAACATGGAAACATGAGTCAGGGTTGAGTGCATGCAGAGAGGGATATGTCGACTGTGAGAGAGAGAGAGAGAGAGAGAGAGAGAGAGAGAGAGAGAGACAGAGAGAGAGAGAGAGAGAGAGAGAGAGAGAGAGAGACAGAGAGAGAGAGAGAGAGAGAGAGAGAGAGAGAGAGACAGAGAGAGTATAAGAGTATAAAGAGAGAGTATAAACTTAAAGCATTGGTTTTGGGAAAATTATATCTCAGTGGACCGGATTTTATTTTCTTTCTTTCTTACCCGAAGCAGCATAGCTAGGAAGCAAGGGCAAACATTGAGAAATAAAGGCCGAATAACATAAGATGTTGATGAAGTGAATCTGGGAAAAACAAGGTTGATGAAGAAAATGAAGTGCAAAGAAAAAAAAAGATTTTTCTTTTTTACAGGAATACCAGTAAGATGCCTGAGGGCGAGAAGCGACCTCGCGTGCACGCATCCGAGATGCCTAAATTGTAAATTGTAAATTGAGATCTTACAGTGCGTCTTAACAGCGGGCGACAGCCAGACGAATATTCCGGAAGTGCACTATTTGTCAATGCATGGGACCCGGCAACTACTGACGATAGCTGGCGATAGCAGGCAAACAGGCGATGGTCGGAAAATGGGCGGAGGAATGTCGTCCGAAAAGATGAAAATAATTCATCTTTTGGGCGACGTCGTCTGGCGATAGTGGGCGATTATAGGCGATAGCCAATGAAATTCAAGTGTCACTCGCCGTTGTTCTCCCACTGTTAAAGCGCACTGTATAAGGGTGGCCGCGGGGGCAGTGTCTTTATACAGGGTTTGATGAGGGCCCATAGGGTGTACAGGGTTTAATGAGGGGACCATATGGTGTACAGGGTTTGATGAGGGGAACATATGGTGTACAGGGTTTGATGAGGGGAACATATGGTGTACAGGGTTTAATGAGGGGACCATATGGTGTACAGGGTTTGATGAGGGCCCATAGGGTGTACAGGGTTTAATGAGGGGACCATATGGTGTACAGGGTTTGATGAGGGCCCATAGGGTGAACAGGGTTTAATGAGGGCCCATAGGGTGTACAGGGTTTGATGAGGGGACCATATGGTGTACAGGGTTTGATGAGGGCCCATAGAGTGAACAGGGTTTGATGAGGGCCCATAGGGTGAACAGGGTTTAATGAGGGCCCATAGGGTGTACAGGGTTTGATGAGGGCCCATAGGGTGAACAGGGTTTGATGAGGGCCCATAGGGTGTACAGGGTTTGATAAGGGCCCATAGGGTGAACAGGGTTTGATGAGGGCCCATAGGGTGTACAGGGTTTGATGAGGGCCCATAGGGTGTACAGGGTTTGATGAGGGCCCATAGGGTGTACAGGGTTTGATGAGGGCCCATAGGGTGTACAGGGTTTGATGAGGGCCCATAGGGTGTACAGGGTTTGATGAGGGCCCATAGGGTGTACAGGGTTTGATGAGGGCCCATAGGGTGAACAGGGTTTGATGAGGGCCCATAGGGTGAACAGGGTTTGATGAGGGCCCATAGGGTGTACAGGGTTTGATGAGGGCCCATAGGGTGTACTGTACAGGGTTTGATGAGGGCCCATAGGGTGTACTGTACAGGGTTTGATGAGGGCCCATAGGGTGTACTGTACAGGGTTTGATGAGGGCCCATAGGGTGTACTGTACAGGGTTTGATGAGGGCCCATAGGGTGTACTGTACAGGGTTTGATGAGGGCCCATAGGGTGTACTGTACAGGGTTTGATGAGGGCCCATAGGGTGTACTGTACAGGGTTTGATGAGGGCCCATAGGGTGTACTGTACAGGGTTTGATGAGGGCCCATAGGGTGTACAGGGTTTGATGAGGGCCCATAGAGTGAACAGGGTTTGATGAGGGCCCATAGGGTGTACAGGGTTTGATGAGGGCCCATAGGGTGTACAGGGTTTGATGAGGGCCCATAGGGTGTACAGGGTTTGATGAGGGCCCATAGAGTGAACAGGGTTTGATGAGGGCCCATAGGGTGTACAGGGTTTGATGAGGGCCCATAGGGTGAACAGGGTTTGATAAGGGCCCATAGGGTGAACAGGGTTTGATAAGGGCCCATAGGGTGTACTGTACAGGGTTTGATGAGGGCCCATAGGGTGTACAGGGTTTGATGAGGGCCCATAGGGTGAACAGGGTTTGATGAGGGCCCATAGGGTGAACAGGGTTTGATGAGGGCCCATAGGGTGTACAGGGTTTGATGAGGGCCCATAGGGTGAACAGGGTTTGATGAGGGCCCATAGGGTGTACAGGGTTTGATGAGGGCCCATAGGGTGTACTGTACAGGGTTTGATGAGGGCCCATAGGGTGTACAGGGTTTGATGAGGGCCCATAGGGTGAACAGGGTTTGATGAGGGCCCATAGGGTGAACAGGGTTTGATGAGGGCCCGAATACTTTTCGGGCTTGTTGAGAACTGCTGGGCGCAGCTTTGGTGCAGGCCCGTCTAGAGTTTAAATGGACAGGTATCAGTCAAAAGGGAAACATCGAAGAGGAAGGGAACGGGTGGGGAGGATCAACATATGGAATGTCAGAACAGGTCAGCTCCGTATATGGAGATCTAAGGGTTTGAGGTCAGATGTAGAGTTCCTGGCCAATATTGATGACGTTATGAGGCATGACCATATATTATGGTCATTCCTGGGGTGACCAACCAACCAAACAACTGACGGGAAATGCACGATTTCATAGTTAACTGCGGTCGCAATCACATAATTATCTTTTAGTGTAGCCTAGAATAAAATATTATGTATACTTAAACCCTGTACAGTAAACCTTTTTCCATTCTACACCATACGTATATCTCTTTCCCCAGCAATGTAATGTTGTAAAAATTCATAATGACACATTTTGCCATTGTTTTTCCCACAGAATACCGGCACTTCTTATTCTTCTTTTTTGCCGTTTAACAGCGGTTGGCAACAATCTTATTGGAGCATTACTGCCACAAGGGAGCATAATATATTCCGCGAAAACCAGGAGCTGATAACATTGCTCCAGGCTAGCAGTAGTTGGTGGAGTTGAATGTTGTTTACACCCACCTGCCTTTCTTCTCCTCCTCTCTTGCCTTTTCCTCTTGCCCATCTTTTCATGTTCCATTTACTCACAAACACTGCCTCGTGTGTCCCCACTCCCCAGCACCATCATATAGCACACGCACGCACCGATAAGCACTTTGTCGTACAGCAGGGAGGGGGAAGATAAGGCAGGGATGGGAGAGGAGACTGGAACGTTTTCACACATTTTTATTCGTCAGATGAGTCACATCAGGAGCACCACGAAGAGTGACATAACTGATAGGAGAGTCAGACTGGAGGGAATGATGGAGAGAGTGACAGAGAGAGAGAGAGAGAGAGAGAGAGAGAGAGAAGGGGGGGGGGGCGAAGTGAGGGGCACTCTTATCATCACCATGCTCAGCCAATCAAATATTTAAAATGTGGTACACACAAACACAACAAGCTGGACATAGGAGGGACGCTCAAAACGGAACAAAAAAAAGGGATAATGGAGAGAATGAGACAAATCGAGAGAAAGAGAAGTTGGGGGGTTGGGGTCAGTCGTGCCACTTTATAAACCACACATTTCTGATGTGAGAAGGACACGTCAAAGATAATTCATATATACACTCCACTATGCGTCCATGTGTGTTCAGAGCTTTCTCTCTACAAGTTGCTGGAAAATCTCTACTAGTCTATGTAAAACAATGCATTTAACGTAGGCTAACAAAGCTATATTATGGCATGCAAGTGTGTCTTCAAGTGTAGGAGAGGGTTACCTGGAGATACATTCATTTAGTGTATAGGCTACATAATATATTACATTCAGTACCTTTTTTTCTGAACAAAACAATTTCAACTTCCATTGTCTCATAAAAGTGCTTTGAGGCCTTTGACTGCTGTAACCTCCACGGAGCTCAGTTTAGTCAATACATGGTGCATTCCCTTTACCATCAATTTACCACCAATTGTGCATCTGTACAATTGGTCAGAGTAGCATTACTGAAATAATGGACAGACATCTCCACCATGTGGCCAGTAGGTACATTTCAACATTCTGTTTTAATACTGTATGTTTCCATTACTGTCTCAGTGTTCACTTAAAGAAAAATAACAGCAGGTCCGACAAAATAAACAATAATCAATACACAAACAATACATTCACATGGTTGCTCCATCCAGCAGCTTGTTTTTCATCACAGGAATGCATCATCACGGACTTTAGAGACATTCTATTATTGTTTTAGGTGTAAATAATATAGCTTTATAATAATGAAGTAATGATAACGGGAAACTATGCATGTGGATCCGTGCACAAGCACCAGTTACTATTCAATATTGATCATTGACAGTCGTGCTGGCACAGGTACAGCCTCGGGGCGGCAGGCAGGCAGGCAGGCAGACAGGCAGGCAGACAGACAGACAGACAGACAGACAGACAGACAGACAGACAGACAGACAGACAGACAGACAGACAGACAGACAGACAGACAGACAGACATCAATATTAGCTGTCACTCTTCAGGTACTTGTCAGGATGACTGATAGCTTCCAGAGTGCAGTGCTGCGGGTGTGGGGATTGGTCAGTCTATCATCTACACAACACTGCCTCCCAAACACTGGGTCGGGACCCATTTGTGGGTCGTGGAAACATGGGTCCCTTTATTTTGTTTTTTTGCCTATACAGTTAGTTTTTAATTCCCATGAAAAAGCAAATATTTTCACAAATTGAAAACAAAATTTAAATACATTTCCATGCAGTCATTTCAGGAAGAAATCATCTAAGAAATCAAATGTTTAAGAAGTAGTGAAAGTTGTGAGCTTGTAGATCTGATATTTTCACTAGTTTTGGTCCAGGGCAAACTAATTATAATTTCTCTTTTGGGTCACGGGCTGAAACATTTGGGAACCACTGACACTAGTCCAACTTTTACTGCATTTGGAAATCTCAAAAACATTTTGTTTAATTCTTTTGACATTTCTCCACCGCTGCACAGGGCTGTCCTCAGTGTCCTCCTCCTATAGGCAGGCGCGGCAGGCAGATGTAAGCGCTGGCGTACAGGTTGATGTTCAGCGGGTTGCCGTCCAGCCGGATGTCCTCCAGGCTGCGCCGGATGTAGTGGCGGTCGTTCTGGTTGCAGAAGGTGTCAACGTGAAGACTCTGGACGTTGTTGTTCTGAGCGACAGAGACACATGAGGGAGGCACGCAAGGGTGGGGGATGGTGTTATGGTAGAGCAAGGAGCGAGACACATGCAGAGAGTGGAGGGTGTTGTGTGTGTGTGTGTGTGTGTGTGTGTGTGTGTGTGTGTGTGTGTGTGTGTGTGTCAGACAGACAGACAGACAGACAGACAGACAGACAGACAGACAGACAGACAGACAGACAGACAGACAGACAGACAGACAGACAGACACTCAAAGGATCACCCTCCTGGACAACAACAACGCAACAATAGGAAGCCTGCAGCTCAGTAGCTATTGCTTTCGGGGGAGGGATAGTGTTAATTTCGGTCAAATCAGGCGGAACACCTGGACACATCAAATGGCACACCAAAGCTCCGCAACACACAGGTTGGGAAACACTGCTTTAACGTACTGCATGATTTTAGAGTGAGAAATGTTAGGCCTCAGTATTCTTCTGGGCTCATAGGCCCAGCATGAATGAATGATTATAGGCCTATGGTCTATGCAAGGATGTACAGTAAGAGTGGTGGACGCTTTGTATAAAATAATGGTCATTATACAGCAATATGGTAAATAAAATCCCTACTGCTGTCTGTGTCTCAGAATATGGCTGCATGTGGACAGTTCAGAGACCTGCCTACCACATCATTGATGGGGAATCCAAGCAATTTAACTGCAGGCTTTCTCTTCCTGGGAAGCCAGCATGCTATATATGAATTAAGCTATAGATGCCATTATTACTTCTTACATTAGTACAAAATAAAATAAAAACTATTAAAATCTGACCAAACCCACCTATACCGATGTCACTGGTAGGCAGGTTTCTGAGCGGTCACAGCCGTCCTCTGAGCCACAGAGTGAGTAATGAATAATCACCAAGAAAATAATCAATATAATTGCAGCCCTAATCCAGGGAAATGTTCTTACCTGTAAGTGTAGCACCCGTAGACTCTCTGGCAGTGGTACGGGAACATAATCCAGCTGATTGTTAGACAAATAGAGGAATTCCAGCCGGCTCATATCCTGTTCAAGGGACAATAAACAAGAGAGGGGACAATACAAGATAAGTATAAGTTAGGAAAATGTGTCAATACATTTACCAGCCAGAAGAGGGGGCTCTATCTCCGTCTCCTCTTTACAGTGCCATGGAAAGGGGAACTCAAATAAAAATAATAAATAATAATATAAAAAAAGAAAAATATAAATGGCTTGGTCTTGGACCATATAAAATTTGGTCCAAATGATGATTTTCTTTTAATAACTTTTGTGACTTGCATTTATTATAGTATCCATTTATTTCTGGTTAGGCAGCCGCATAGTCCCATTATGCCTTGGTAGGGGTTAAGCTTTTGACAATCTAATATAGCCAGAATTCTGTGGCATATCTGGCTTATGCTTCGCAGGTCGTGGACAGTCCCCCCCGTCTTTCTCAATTTGTATTCTATTTCTGCCCTAATTGAATGTTCTCCAGGGAACATGACAGTCTTCCGGCATAAATTATACTAGGCCTACTCTTTAGACGGGAGGGTCAGACCGGAGAGTTAGGGTTGAGAGACTTTAACTGGATTTCCATAGAAAGTCAAATCCCCAGTGTTAATTTAAAGTGTGTGGAAATGCACATAAATAGACTCTTACAGTCTCAATAGACATGCTCGCACACGAGTGCTCATATTTCTGTCATACGCTTGGCAGACAAAAATGTGCTGAAAAGCCGACAATGACAGTAACAGGCTAGATGAAGACAAATGTACAACAATAATTACCCTATCCCTCTACAGTATATTAAATATTGTTTTTATACGTGGTGAAATATTACTAAACATTGAGGGAATAGGGATGCTGGGGCAGGCTGTAGATTGGGAGATGTAGAAGACAGACCAGCCCATACAGGCCCATCAAACGCACTGGAGTGTGTGCTGCCAAGGTGTGGTTTTACCAGCATGTCTGTACATTAACCCATTTTGGACTGAGGTCGATTAAAAAAAGGCTTCTAAATCCTAACATCTTTCAGAAAAACCCATGTTTCTATGTCAGTGGTGCTCAACCTTTTTCATGTCAAGGACCCCCAGAATTATCACTATTGGGCCACGGACCCCCATCTCAAAATATGTAGTTGTACACAATGTATGTATGTATATGTATTATGTAATGTATATGTACACAACACATAAAAAACTGTATTTGTGTTAATGCACCCGACACCAGATGAAAAACATTATTGGTGACAGCACACCATGACACAGGCAGACAACATTGCTATGAAAATAGAAACATGGCTTATAGGTCTACGGCCAGCCTAACGGCTGCTGCGCTTCTTGAACTGATCTGGGGATTATACCAGGGATATAAAATATCTAACTGTAAGGTTAGTAAGGTTTACACGTTAATAGCCATAAATCCTAGAATGTCTGTGATCTTATACATTTCATGTATTCCAAATACACAGCCATACAGTTCCTATCCATGCACCGTTAGTAAACTGACCTTGTCGGCATTTAAACTTGTGGCACTGCGTAAAGCTCACCCGATAATTAATTCCTAAGACTTGGAGTCAGATATTGTCCTCTAGTTAAGTATCCATTTGAAGGTTCTGGCAGACAACATATTCTCTGTCAGTGATGAGGCCGGACCTGAAATGACTGCTGGATTGAAAATATCCAAACTTCCTTTGGGAACAGTCGATGTTTGGGAAGCACAAACGTGCGTTGTGATTGGTGTGGGGTAATTGATCACACCACCTGCCAATTGTGGCAGTGTGCCCCATACATTTGTAAGGATGTTTTGATATGTTCAGTCCTGCACTTATTCAGGGCCTCTCGCCCAGAGAGAACTTTGTCCGAGTGCAGAAAAGTGGAGATATTTTACTAAATACACGTTTTCTGCCAGAACTTTCAAATGGATATGAAACTAGAGCACAGTATCTGACTCCAAGTCTTACGAATGAATTATTGGGTGAGTACACACACACACACACACACACACACACACACACACACACACACACACACACACACACACACACACACACACACACAGTGCTACACGTTTAAATAAAGACGAGGTCAGTCTGCTAACCGTGTGCGGATAATACAGTTCTATAGCTGTGACGGGATCCCAGACGGGATATGTGGCCGGCTGCTGCACTCATGCAGTCAGGAGCTAGTGGAGGCTTGGTGTCCCATCTACCAAAAATCACTAGACTCATGTACTGTTCCGTCGAACTGGAAAGACTCCATTATAATCCCTGTTCCCAAAAAGGCATGCTGCAATAATGATTATCCAGTTTGCATATACAGTAGGAGTGACAGGGGTATAGAGGATGCAGTTTTGGCCTTGGACTACTTTCTGTTGAAACACCTGGACAATATCAAAGCTTATGCACGCCTTCTTCTTGTAGATTTCAGCTCAGTATTTAATAGGATACAGTCACATCTCTTAACTAGAAAAAGTGCCCTTCTGGGCACAGGTCTCCACCAGGATTTCTTCCTCAGCCTAGTGGGAATATGCGTGCACAGTTTCATCGCAATCGGACGCTGCGTTGAGGAGTTGTGGCGATTTGTACAAAGCGGGCTACTCCTGAAAACTGTAGGAGCCAATCGTGGCCAATCAGGATGGAATATGAGAAATCAAACAAACCTGTCTTGATCACATGACTATGGAGATCATGTGTACCGATTTGCGGAGTAATAATAGAAAATGTGTTTTACATATGTCGGCCTCCTGGTGGCGCTATAAAGAGCAGATGTGAAAAATTCCAGGCAAAGGTTTTTCCTTGGCCTCTAGGGAGTTGGCATACAAAGTTATCCACAGATCCGTGCAGTTAGAGGTAAAAACACTTTTCGGCCAGTTATAGCGCCACCTTGAGGCAGAGTTGAAATTGTTCATGTGGCATTTCGTCCTCGGCCTAGTGGGAATGTGGGTGCACAATTTCACGGAAAGCACGCGATGTGTTCATGATTTGCAGCATTTTGTTTGAAACTGAGCACTCCTGTGAACTTTGGAAGCCAATCTTAACCAATCAGGATGGAGTGTGAGAAATCTGAAAGACCGGTTTCGTTGAATGGCTCTAGAGTCTAGAGAGACTGTGTACCAATTTGCGTGATGTTTGGACAAAATCTGTAGGTGTACTGTGCAAAAACTTGTTTTGCACAAAGCGGCCTCCTGGTGGCGCTATAACAGGCCGTTCTGGAAATCTTGGGGCAGAGGTTCATCGTTGGCATCCAGGGAGTGTGTGTGCAAAATTTGGCATCGACCGGGTTAACGGTGGCCGAGATTAGCTGCTCACGGACACACGGACGGACACACGGACACACGGACACACGGACACACGGACGGACGGAGTGCAAAACATACTCTCCCCCCATGCCTTCGGCCTGGTGGAGACAATTAAGCAGTTGAGGGACCTTAATGTCCATCCCCTTATCATTAGGTGGTCAGTGTGAATGGCACTAGGGCCATCTTGTGTGTATCCTTGTGTATGGCCTACTGTAGGTGTTACGTGTACATTTGGTGTTAATTTGCCATTAAATCCTTTGAAAATAATACAGTTAAAACGATGGCAGTGAATCGTGATGCATTGTAGATTGTAGATCTGCTATTTTCATATCATTTTTAAAAGTGTTTCTAAGATTTTTTTCCATACTTTAGAACTTTAAAACACAATACAATATTGTATCAATGATCAATGGCTAGACTTATGTACTGACTAACAAAAACAACGAAAACGTAGACTATCATAAACATGGTGTTGGTGCTTGGTAGTTATGTAGTATATACGGTAGGTATGTCCAGTCATATAAAAAGACAATAATAATAGCATACAGTGTGTGTGTGTGTGTGTGTGTGTGTGTGTGTGTGTGTGTGTGTGTGTGTGTGTGTGTGTGTGTGTGCGTGCGTGCGTGCGTGCGTGCGTGCGTGCGTGCGTGCGTGCGTGCGTGCGTGCGTGCGTGCGTGCGTGCGTGCGTACTGTATGTACGTTAGAAGACCATCAGTTACTGGAATTATTTGCACAAGTTAATTATGACCATGTGGCTGATTTTCTGTACGATGCTCTGTTTTGAACTCTGTTTAACAAATGACTCTCTCCACCGCAACCCACAACCCACTGCGCTACCCAATCATAACATATATTTTTCTAGCATCACGGCATGAATCAGGCCCCAACCGTCGTCACGGACTCCAGTGTAACAACATTGCGTGCATTACATCTCTACAGCAGCAAGCAACATATGGTTGTATCATTTGTGTACATAGTCCTGAGAGCAGCACTTGATTGTAAGCAATGCCCTAATGCCTAATCTGAATTTCTCGTTCTAATTAGGGCCCCTGGTGTGTAATCAATCACCATTGTTCTGTTGGGACAGGGCCAGTTGAAAAGGAGAGCAATCAGTGCAGTGTATGCTGCTGGGACTGGGAGTGTTGGGGAGGATTCAACTTCTGCTGATTAATTACTTAATTATTATTATTCTTTTCGCTGCTGTTTTTTCACCTAAACATCATCATTGATGTTCATTGTTTAGTCTTGCAATGCCATTGGTCATGATATTTGCATATAAATACCCCCCCACAGAGGCACAAATCTACACAACTTCAAAATCTCTGGACATCTTCTGGTCAATCTTTAATCAAAATTGACCTATGACCTTTAGGCTTTAACCCTGGTAAAAGTAACTAAAATGCATGTAATACATATATTTGTGTGATCATTATAATGTCTAGAACATGTATTATCTATTATTGTGAAAGATATGCACTGAATGTAAATTATTAATGTATTGTTATTATTATAATTATTATAAATGTGCATAAAATCTTCATAAAACTTTTTTTTTATTTTTTTTACATATTTTAACATAAGTCCTATAGTACAAAGTAGTAGTAAGGTTGAAATCTCTTTTTTGCAAGTAGAAATATATCCGGGTCTTACAGGGTTAAGGGACCAAGAAGTCCTGACTCCCGAAGGGACTTTGGTCACTTATTGTTTTGTTTTTTTTCCCCTTCTCCTCCTTCTTCTTCTTCTTCTCCTTCTGCCAAAAATAGCACTTCTAGCTAAACCGTGCAGTTTCACGGTTTTCGTGAAATGCGGGAATCTGGTAGAGGGCCATGTGACTATGCGAAGCCCATGAACATTGGCCAAAGGGTGGCGCTATGGCACTCAATTAAAAATGCAAACTTTGAACATGCATAGCTCATGAACCGTTTGACCGTTGGCAATGACACTTTGATACACAGTGTCTACTCATGCCGAACAACTTTCGTGCTCTGACTTTTGACCTCTGACCTTTAGAACTCCCGCCATTTTGAATTATATGAAAAACAGTTCAAATCTATCTTCTCCTCTCCCAGGATCAAGGATCAAAATGCACGAAAACTTCTACACGTGAAAATCGTAGTACATTTTTGAGTAAAACAAATAGTTTTTAGGAGCCAATGAAAATTGCTGTTTTGTGAAAAAGGGTAGTCGGGTACTGTCCTAAAGTCAGCTCTTCGGTGCTACTCAAAATTTCTGACGAGCCGAAATCATTTCGGCACTACAGCGCCGAAACAGCGGTAAAATAGGAGTATGAATCGGCCCTAAGTTTATAGGGCTTAAAATGTTCTTTTTCACATCCCAGTATTTACCTTGAAGCCCTCAGGATGTATCCCACCACTGATCAGCCTGTTGTTGCGCACATCAATGAATGTCATGGTGATTGGCAGTTCAGGGAGGGCCTGCAGGTTGTTATCAGCCAATAGTATCTCCTGGAGCTGTGGCAGGGGGGCGAACGCATCCTCGTCTATTTCCGAAATCTGATTCCCGGTCAGATCGATGCGTTTCAAATTATCTGAAAGATACCAAAAAATAAATGAATTTTGCATCGTAATGTTCTTTGATTACGATGTTCTTCCCAGACACAAATTCACTAAACCGAAGCCAGTTGGTGGTTCTCGCCTGCAATTTTGGTCGGCAGACTACAGTATATTTCAAGTTGACAGGTTACAGGTAACATTCAGCACTAGCATTCAATACAGTAGTATACTAGAACAAAAATGGTTCCTGACAGGATGATATAAGTAAACTAGAATTAGTGGAGATGACATCCACAGAAGAAATAGCTGTATAATGCTGTGTTCGTTCACACTGGCAGCCACAAGGCTACAGGTTTCGGGCCTAATAACTTTGGGGCGGGCCCGTCTAGAGTTTAAATGGACAGGTATCAGTCAAAAGGGTGACATCGAAGAGGAAGGACGGGTGAGGTAGGATCAACATATGGAATGTCAGAACAGGTCAGCTCCATAGAGATACAGGTTTGAGGTGGAGGTCAGATGTAGAGTTGCTGGCCAGCTCCATATATGCAGATCTACTGTAGGTGATGATCCAGTGTTCTCCATGTATGGCTATCCAGGGTTTGATGTTGTCAGTGTCGTGATCTTCATATATGGAGACGGCCATATATGGAGTGTGTCACGAGGTATAAACGACTGACGGCCATATATGGTGGCGTGACGTGTCACGAGGCGTGAGGGACTGACAGCCATATATGGTGAACGACGGACAGGTTTGGCAGGTTTTCATAGTAATCTGCGACCTATGGTCGCATAAAAGAAACTCACATTAACAGAAGGTTTCAAAAATATGTCTAAATTGTTTCTCTCAAAAAAAGGTTTTCCACAAAACAAATTCCCCCAAATTGTAAAAAACTTAGTGAAGCTCATAACACTACATTGTGACACATTGTGAGCTTTTACATTGGCTATTTACTGTAGCTATTTGTCGCATAACAGTATACAGTATGTGGCTTAAAGATGGAGTGCCACAATTTTTGTATTTTTCCAGTCATTTGTCTATGAGGTGACAGTACTTCATTAAAAATCATCCATCTTTAACCCATTTTGGGCGGGAACCCCTTTTGGTGTTTTAAGCATTATGTTATACTTTAGCTATTGAAAAATATCAGATCTACAAGCTCATAGCGCGCCACCGAGTGGCGCTCTACGAGTTTGTAGGTCTGCTATTTTTGAAAAATGTGGCGCAAATCTTTGAATATATATTCTTTCACAGCGAACGTTTTTAACACAAATCTTTGCTTCTGGGTGGGTCCCTGGTAAAACATATTTGCAGGTGGGGATCGGTAGACAATTACATATAATTTCCTTGCCATGAAATATTGACCACCACTGATATAGAAACATAGCTATTCAAGTAAACTGTCATGATTTAGAAGACATTTTTTAAATTTCGACATCAGTCCTAAGTGGATATGGTCTTACTGAGGTTGATGAAGTCTGTGTTCTTGATGTGACGGATCTTGTTGAAGCGAGCGTAGAAGTGGGTGGTGTCTTTGGGCAGGGGAGGGACTTGATCCAGATCGTTGTCATCACAGTACACACTGCCCCTCACACACACACATAATATACATGCAGGCATACCTGTACATGTACACACACACACGCACGCACGCACGCACACACGCACACACACACACACACACACACACACACACACACACACACACACACACACACACACACACCACACACACACACACACACACACACACACACACACACCAATGAATAAACAATCAATGGAAACGCTACATAACTGAACTCACAAGTCACAAATCTAAAAACTCACTCACTCACTCACTCACTCACTCCTCACTCACTCACTCACTCACTCACTCACGCACTCACTCACACACACACACACACACACGCACACGCACACGTGACATTGAGCCTTGGTTCTCACCTAGGCCAGATTCGGGGCCAAAAAGATTTGGTCCTCTGAAGTCCAAGGTGACAGGCAGGTTGGGGCGGGGAGGAAGGGTCACCTCTTCCTCGTACTCAGGGATCTCGGGGTTAGGTGGCACTGTACCCACCTCGATCCAGGGACGCTGGATGGATTCATAGAAAGGGAGGCTGATGTTGAGACAGGGGAGGCATGCGCCAAGCGTGCGTGTGCAAAATCTTTGTTTTCACACGTAAAAAAATGTTATTTAGCACGTAGCGCAGCATGTGCACGCACGCACGCACGCACACACCATTTCTGCACAGCAGCAATACACAATAATGTATGTCTTACCTATACAGTATTTGGGAGAAAGTGCCTTCCCTTTACCCATGAATTTATCCAACCGGGCAATAGTTTATTAAATGAGTTTGCAACGCGCTCTCCAGCTTAAATCTTAACAGAGGTGCACTCAAAACAAACACCATTTTCAGCTATTTTACTCCCCAAAGTTAAATACATTATTGTTGTAATAGATTTTGCCTCGATCTGCTCTTCTCCGATTTATCACAAATTATAGAAAATAAGTAATTCTTTAACTTCGGCAGTTGTCACATAATGTCACAAGACAGAGCCACGGGCAACGAGACAGACAGTGAGACAGACAGACAGAAAGTAATGCAGTAATGCAGAATGATTTTGATAATATATTACAGATCTTTTGTTAAGTAATGTATTATATCACGCGTTACCGCATTTCGGTAATATATTACGTAATATATTGCCTTACGTAATGCGCATTATTACCCAACACTGTACACAATAGATTTTACAGTATAAATTTTTATCCTGTATTATTTTCCGGTATACTTCCCCTATCTCACCTCTTGATCCGGATCATCGTAGTCGAAGTTTTCTCCATAGTTGTCAAGGTCTAGGTTCTCCCAGTCCGTCTCTCCGTTTAGGTCATCGCTCTCCAGGTCAAGGCCCTCATCATCAGACCCTGGGTCTCCTTGAGGAGCCCCTATGCTGGGGTTAGGGCCCAGACAGAACAACGCCAGTGTTACAATGACAGTGGCAGACTGCAGCAACATGGTCTGGTCCGTTATGGGAATGGCCTGCAGGAAGCAGAGAAACAATTGTGTTGTCATTCCTTTTTAGATTTGACATCACAACTTTAGAAACGTTTTTGTATTTTTGTACCACACGGTACTTACAGTAGTGCTTTATTTTGTAACTTGTGAATGAAGACATATTTGAACCCCTACAAGGCTACAATTCATTGGACACTCAGTAGAAGATCGTTAGCACTTGTTTATTATTTGAATGTGTAAACAGACATTTTAATCAGAGTCAAAACAGCAACGCCATGGATGGAGACCACTTCAATAACCACAAACTTCTAGAGTCGACTCTACCTGATGCTGCATTCACAGATTTCACACTAGTGAACAGGCTATATGTTTTCAATGAACATCATTAACATCATGGGCCTACAAATTGACGCCGGACACTTTCATTCCATTGCATGGCGGCGTAACGCACTACACAAAAGATACATTTTGTTCCATAAATATGCCAATAGCCTCATAAGATATCAAAAGTCCTAAGAAATCTGAGTAGGGGAACATATTGAAAAATGCCACAATAGGTTTTCCTCATTGACGCCCATTTTAAACAGTGGTTTACTTTAAAGGAGCATTCAGTGATTTGGGTGATTTGGAAAACCACCCAGTCCGCCCCGGTAACAAAATGTGCACATGCACACGCTTTACAGTAGGGGGAAGTGCAACAGGCCAACAGCATGAGCACCAAGTCCCGCCCCCACTCGATCATGATTGGAGGAAGGCCCCTCTCATTCTGATTGGATGAAGGCTTTGCCACCCGCCACCAAAACTGAAACTAGGGTTTTTGACCCCAGGGGCTCACTGGGGACAGGGATGAACTCCTTATATGGTCAGCACACTATAGTAGGGAGGATTATCAAAAAAAGAAAGAAAAAATAAGTGATATTTGAATGAAGTGAAATCACTGAATAAGTTTAAACATGTTAAACATGTTTTCTTGTCTAATTTCCACATGCGTGACAGCTTCCTGCTAGTAGTAACTCACATATTATCCCACAAGCACTGCACTGCATCTAGCACAGTTTCTGGTTGATTGTGGACAGTACTGAACCTTTTGTGTGAAAATTAGGCAAGAGAACATGTTTAAATCATTGTTTAACATGGGCGTTTCAGTTCCACTACTTGGATTTTTTAGGACTTTGATATGTTATTATTACTAGCCCTTACCCATTGTGAGATATTTGCCCCCCCCCCCTTGTGGCCGTGGGGGGTACTGCGCCCGGTGCGTTTTTAATTCACTAATAAATTCATTAATAATCATTAATGTGTCAAATCAAAAAAAGGGCTTCGTTACGCCCTCCATATTCATATGGTCAATGCCTGTGTGAGCCGGAGCGATTGGTACAGGCAATGAGGAGCTACGGCGGTGTTTCTGACACACAGACAGACAGACAGACAGACAGACAGACAGACAGACAGACAGACAGACAGACAGACAGACAGACAGACAGACAGACATTGTTAGAATGATGATGATGATGATTACTAACATTTATGAAACAAAAAAAGTTGAAAGAGTTTCTGTTGCAATTATATTGCCTGCAGCCCTGCACTATTAGGCAATGGAATGATGTTAGGCCTGGGCTATACCTATAGCCTATGGATCTTTTGCAAAACAGATATTTTCGTCCTCATATAATAATAATCATATTTTTTATGAAGGAAATTAATAAGTACCACATTTTAAAAGCCACCTAAATTGTGAGTGGAAGTGCGTGACTGCACAGTTCTACTGATCCGGATATTTTGATATTATTTATCCGTTTCCAAAAATCCACAAGTTTGAGTGGCCGAAAACGGCATTTGCATGTGGCTGAAAGGCCCAAACGCACACAAAAATGTGCGTTTGGAAAAAGATCCATACAGGTGTAGCTCAGGCCTTAGACAGAGATTATTATATTTAGGGCTGTGTGTTCTTTAGTGCCAGGTGCCACACACACACAGTAGAAAGGCCCTGATTCTGAAGCCTACATGTGTTAAACTTTTATTTTTTTGAAATGACAAAGGAACATAATAAACTGTTCATTCAAGTGCTGTGGATGATATAAAACATTTGAAAAGGGTTCTGGATCTCATTATTTACATCACAAGTTATGAGCTTTCTATCTATCACCTCTGCTGGAACACTCACTTTGCAGTTTGCAGTGATGGAGTGAGTGTTCCTGTTTACACTGAGCATGTGCAAACCTCTCGCAGGAGGCCACGACATTTTGAGTGATCGACATTTGCGCTATTGTATGCCGAATTGAAGTGGACTCACAGACTTTATTTCTCTCCCTGGAAATAAAAACGTCTGGCTTTGAGAGGTCGCCAGTTTTATGGAATGATGTTAGACAGAGACCATAAATTATTTCAGGCTATTTGTTCATATACACACACACACAGTAGAAAGACCCTGACTACACAGGTGTTGAGTGCTGATTATACGCTATCTTATTTTTTGTTAATCGATCAAAACCAGTTCCTTAACAGGCTGGAGAGCCTTATTGGTCAAAATAGTGATTGAAGCCTGTACACTGCAATTATAGTGATTGAAGCCTGCACACTGCAACAATTATAGTCATTGATACTGATACAGAGGGCGACACGCACACGCACACACACACGCGCACACACACACACACACACACACACACACACACACACACACACACACACACACACACACACACACACACACACACACACACACACACACACACACACACACAGTAGAAAGGCCCTGATTACTGTACTGAATGCTGATAACTCAGCATTCTTTTGTCCTTTCATCTTCCCAGTGTTTGACATGGGTGGTGGTGGTGGTGGGTGTGTGTGTGTGTGTGTCGCCCTCTGTATCAGTATCAATCTATTGAAAATGTCAGATCTACAAGCTCAAAATGCGTCACATTGTGAGCTTGTAGAGTGGCAATGCAGAGTGGCAAGTTAGAAAAATCACTGACATAAAGTAAAATAAAATCAAAATTGTACGTGCCTGCTTGCACTGCAATTATAGTGATTAGCCAGTTAACCAGGCTACTGATCACAGTATGCGTTTTACAGCTAATCTTTCTTTTCTTTCTTCTAGACCTATATTATGGTATACTCAACTGCAATGTCAGCCTTGGAAGTTGTGCATGTGGAAGTCCTTTTGACACATGTGTTACTTTGAAGAGCTTGTTTTGGCTGAACTTTTGGCTGAAACGTCCCCTTCAGACAGGTGGTATGTTTCTCAATATATATCCCTTGGAACAGAAACTTCCTGCAAAATGTAGTAGGGCTCACTGCCATGATATTATGGGCACAGTGACAAAACAAGACAATTTTATTGTTGCTTGGAAATACAGTATAGGGGTGTGTGAGTGTGCGTGCGTGCGACCCGTGCGTGCATGCATACGTGTGGATTTGTGTGTGTGTGTGTGTGTGTGTGTGTGTGTGTGTGTGTGTGTGTGCGTGTGTGTGTGTGTGTGTGTGTGTGTGTGTGTGTGTGTGTGTGTGCGTGTGTGTGTGTGTGTGTGTATATTTGGGTGTGTACGTGCATTTGTGTGTGTGTGTGTGTGTGTGTGTGTGTGTGTGTGTGTGTGTGTGTGTGTGTGTGTGTGTGTGTGTGTGTGTGTGCATTATTTTGTGTGTGTGTGTGTGTGTGTGTGTGTGCGCTGCAGCTGAGGAAGTGCATGTTTGTGTCTGTTTGTTACAAGACAATACAGCTGTTTTCAGTTAAGAGTTACTCATGCAAATAATTTTGCTGAACGAAGCAAGCAATGTGTAGAGCTACATTTTTGATGTAAAATGGGGAAAGGAATAAAGACCAAGTCTGCATAGTTGTAAAACCACATGATCTCTATAGACACAGAACAAGAGAAAAGAAGAGTTTGATTTCATGGTGGAGGGGGGGGGGGGGGGGGGGGCCTGAGTGGGCTCTACTTTAGATATCCTCCATATGACCATTTATTTATCTTTATTGCCAGTGGGCATATATGCATCTGTCAGACTGAATTCAATAAATGCATTTCCTGATTTCCTGATTAATGTTTAGGTTTGATAATATCACAATTTAACAATTTCATTAAATATGTAACCGGAAGTTGTTAAGAAAATGTCGCCCCCCCCCCCCCCCCCCCCCTCAATTTTGTTTAACAATTCGAACCCTGCATACCCTATTTCCTAGTGTTTAGGGCCTAAACACTAGGAAGTAGAGTATGCAGGGTTCAGTTTGTTAAACCTGTGGTCACAAGAGGTTATACGAGCTATTACGTTGAACTGTTACATTAGCCAAATTTGCCAATTTAAGCGTATTGCTTTTTTTTTTTTTTTGTAAGACTTTATATTTACTTTAATATTAACCATATTAATAATGCATTATAATGCATCGTAATGCAATTTATAACAAAGACACTTTGTAACTAAGTTATGTGCTGTTTCACTGAGCTTATAATACAATATGACCAACTACAACTTCTTAAACCTTGTTGTAATTCTATGAAGTGTTACAATGTCTTAGAAGGGCATTGTAATGACGCATTATAAATGCAATTATAATGAATTATAGACCCAACCGTTAAGTAAAGTGTTACCGTTTTTTCATAGTAATAACACAAGAAAGTGTGCGTCTATGGCCTTTTAATTGTGTAGTACAAGGTTGACAAACTGGGACCAAATAATAGCCAAATACCCCACCAAAGATTAGCCAATGACTTTTCTCAGAAGAGTAAATTAAGATGTTACAGCTTTGAGAAAGAAGAGCTTATGCTCTCATATGCATAATATGCATATGAGAGCATAAGCTCTTCTTTCTCAAAGCTGTAACATTTATATTATTGCTTGGTTGTCTGTGCAGTTTCATTACTTGATTTCTTTCTAAATGGCTATAAATGAATTCAAGGTTAACAAGCAGAGTTGATGTGTTGTCTTCACATGTAATGTACATAAAAAAGCAAAAGAGGAGCAACACTCGCTCCAATAAAATGTTATTCTATTTGCTAATTATAAATTAATGGCATTCCAGCTCAGCCAGCCTTCATCATTATGAGACTTGTTGTGTATACCATAATTTATAATGAATACAAAATAATATATATTTTTAAAGGAGCTGGTTGGCTTGGTGCCTTTTTCTGTAAATGACCATACATCCCAAACTACTGAATTACAACGTTTCTTCCAAACAAAGATATGCCATTCTGTGGTGTTTGCTTAGCTCTTCAGATCCGTTGGGGGGCAGGGTCCTGTAGCCCTATTGGGCCAAAGGAACAATTGTTGGTTTTTCAGTAAGAATGACAGTGGAATGTTTGCTGTTAAAGATGACATGAGTGTGTGACTTTGGGTTCTACACTACCAGTGGTATTTCTCTATAATGGAGTAGGCCAACTGTTGAGCATGCAACTGCTTTAAAGTCTGAGCTTTGTGACGACCTACACTGGAATGACTGGATATGAATGACATCTGCAATGTCCAGTAATGTTTCATAACATTGATACAATATGCAAGCGTCCTCAGCACCTGTACCTGTACGCCTGAAGCCAAGTGAAAAATACAAGGCACAAGGCTACTTTCTCCATAACTAAATTATTCAAAGCCTCTATAGTTGTTCGCCACCACAGCGTATGCAAGAGCCATTCACCACCACAAACATATATAATACATGAGCTAAAGCTTTAGAGCAAGGTTTTGCTTTCATTGTGTGAATAGTTCAGTGTTCTAACATAAGCCCTTTGCATAGAGAATGATTCTGTAATTCTAGTAGACTACTTGGTGTCCAGTGCAAGTAACTGAACCGATAATTCAAGTATTTGAATACTGCGTAATTGGAAAGAATGCAGGTAGGATTGTCAAGGCATCTATGTGTGTACGTTTGTAATTTAATGTTATTGTTTTTTACTATTTTATGATGGTAATTATCTTTTTTTATTTATTCTGTTGCATAATGCTCAGAAGACAATGCATAAATATGTCCAACAATATTTACCTCATACTCTCAATGTCAAATCTCTGTAATTCAGGGGTAAGGGATGCACTTTATTATCTCAAAGGGATAAAGCTACCGTAATCACACACAAAAAACAGCATGATATATCTTGACATAAAACATCTTAAACATAACATAGACATCTAACTATTAAACAACATGATGTCTGTCATAAAAGCCCACAGTCCATATATCTGTGTGTTTTCTAACTCCAAAAAGCATGTGCTAAACATCCATCATGACACGGTACTTACGGAATTTCTGTGTTATGTATCAGCCAGGTGTCCTACTGGTGTTCTTTTCCCTGCTGTTCTGCTTTCAGCTCTCTTTTTTTTGTCAGGGAGTTCTGAGACTGGCCCCAGAGGAGGAATGAACCCCTGCAGTAGTTGGACACTTCAGAGAGAAGGAGGTCATTGCGAGAGGGAGGGGGTGAGAGGCGAGTTTAAGAAGGGCAATGAGAAATGGAAAGGTTGGGGGGTTCAGGTCATTTCAGTTGACGTGTACTCAGCTGTTGCATATGTGCACACAAGTAGACGCTAAGAAGACAGGGAGAGAGAGAACATTTATACAATGCTGGTGAGACAAGGAAACCCCAAAGGTCTGGGATTCTGACCAGATGGAGGGGAACTTGCCTTTATTAAAAGGCTTTCCTTGATAACAGAGTACTGGTTTGTTTCTGTTTACTGCGCTATTCAGTGGTTGTCTCCCATAATGTCTCCGTAGCTGAATGCGGTGTGCCGTTGAATTAATAAATAATAAATAGGAAGAAAGAGTAACCCCCCCAAAAAAAGGTGACACAATCTGGAAGGTATTTAGGAAAATATGTTTATGTAAAATGTCCTTCTTAAGTAGCTGTGCAATAAGCGGGATTGTGTACACAGTGTCATTGTAAACTAAACCCAGACACGTCAATGTTGCAGGACCTGCATCCGTCCTCACCACTATGAAGATGATGCCATCAACATGATGTAATTGTGCTGCAGACGTTCTACCCTGGACTCCAAGTAATATGATAATGTGTACTGCACTACGCAACTACACTACTATACAGGCGGAGGATCATAAATCTTCACGTCCTCAACAAAACATGCAATCATGTCTGTCAAATCTATCAAAGACAAGGCTCATAACCGAATTGCGTAAGTGTTCCTTTTTGCTGTGTGGCAAAAGTGGAAATGTGAGTACTTTGTCCGCCATTTATTAAAATTTTTGGATGTGCTACCTTTTTTGATTAATTTAAAAAAAAAATCCTACTTTTTGACGTACACACTCGAGTTTGGGTCTAGCACTCTAGCACTCAAACCATTGCTGATGCGCAACCTCTTTGCGCAAAGGGTGAGTGTTGGTGATGTTTTTGAGAGGTGCCTAACCGCTCTAATGACTGGCCGTGTCTGTCTGTCTGTCTGTCTGGAGTACGAACAGCTGCAATACCACTGGGTGACCTAAAGGGGCTCTGTTGAGCAGCCTGAAGGGCAATTCACACTGAGCAGAATAACTTTTATAACTGCAGCCAGCCAGTGGTGTTGTTGTCATGTTGAGCATGTTTTTTTAAGCATGGCCTGTAAATGCTTTTTCTATTTGTCATTTTCTTTATCAAGGTTCTGGCAACAGATATTGGCCATTGCATAAGTTTCCATTTACAAATGTATACAGAATTGCTGTTTCATACTGTAGCTTTTAAATTACTAAAACATAATCCCAGCATTGTACAGGTATGTGTTTTCTAATATCACTATGCAAAACAAATGCATGCTTTTTAAAATATGCCTTATATCAACAGTGAAATTGCACGCACTATAAATCAAGTAGGTTTGCCAAAAACATTGCCCTGTCGAAATGGGCTTCTCAAAAACATTTTACAACCCCTACAACAAAGCAACTTGTAAAACCTGTCATGACTCAGCATAGCCGGAGCTGAATAGCCTTCTCATAATGCTTAATGCTTGATTTTAGTTTGAGTTCATACACAGAGAACTGGGTTTCTGTCCAGGGATTATGTTGTGAAGAAAGGCTCCAGCCACTGGATGTTCCTCACTTAACTTCCCCTGCCAGGTTCCATTTGCTGGGGGGATTGGGATATCCGTATCTCCGTATCTTCAATCCAATTCATTTTTTATCTCCAGTGGGGATATGTTCTATCCCTGCTTCTGGTCTGAATTAAATGCATGCTTTTCCTTTCAGGAAATGTAGACATTCTGATATGTTTGATGTCACAATTGAACCATAATACATACATACAATATTACATGTTAAGGTTAATTAACCCCAAAAATGTAATCCTGCTCCCCTCGTTATACCATGCGGTAGCCACGTAATCATTTCATGTTTGCTTTCAATTCAGGAACCCTGAAGAAGATAATTCTGTTACTCGTGCTCACAGCCCCATGCAGAGATTGACTCCTGTTCAAACACACAAAGGCAAGAATGAAGCCCTTTGCCGCATGGGAAGATTGGAATTCACCATGGTGTTTGAGAGGGAGAAAGGGGTAGAGAGAGAATTGTATGAAGACATAAAAGATTAAGTGATTATTCTCTGAATGTTATTATAAATGTTTTATTATTGCCTTTTTGCTCATTGTTTATTGGTGCTGTGTCTTTAGTTAATTAATAGGCAATAGTAATGTTTCCATTGTGGTAAGGACTACAATGGAAGTGTTCCCAGGACTTTTTTTCAACCCCATGTGCACATTTCTGACTAATAAAGTATTCAATAACAATCACACCCGTGTGAAATGAGGGGCGCTCTTATCATCGTACATCATCATGGTGTAAAATAGACACTATGACTATATTTGCTCAGACACTATGATGTAAAACCCCCCCTCATGTCAGTGGAAGTTGCTTAGTGGCGTTTTGAAGCACCCGGAAGGACCGTCTACTTCCGCCTTTTTTCGATTTGGGCACCAAAATGTGTGTATTTTTGGTGGCGTCGCTCGGCCAATCAGAGCCCAAGTTGGCAGCTTGCTGTGTATGTCGTTGGCCCCCTTGGCCAATTGGATTGGCTCCGTATGTTGCGCGCTCTGCTCAAAACACAAGTTGGCAGCTCAACAGAGTGCATTTCTAGTTCTGGACTGTCTGCAACCACAACAACGTGGACACAGTTATTGGAATCTACAGCTGCAGGATGAGACATGACAGCATGACCGCTAGCCCCATGTCACCTTCCATTTATGTGTCCTCCTCATACAATGCCTTTGTGATATGTAACAGGATCAACGACCCCAGCTGGATGCTTAGCAATAAACGGAACAAGAGGAGGCTTTTCCTGGAGCAGCTGGGAAAGACACTTATACAGTATAAGTGGATTTGTGAGCGTGTGTGGTTACAGTATAAGTTATACTGTAACCACACACGCTCACATACAGTTGCGCCAAAAAAGTTTTTTTACCATTAGGGCCCAGTGCTTCAACGTTGGAGAGCCTCACTGGCCCCTTGGCTGGTGCCCCTCAAACTTTTGTGAGCCTGATGAATAGGGGATGGGTTGTACAATGTCCCGGTTAATAACCCTTTTGTGAGCCTGATGAATAGGGGATGGGTCGTACAATGTCCCGGTTAATAACCCTTTTGTAATGGTGATGAGATTAGGGCTGCAGGGCAACAGCTGACCAAATGGTAACAGTAACATGCAACATGGACGTTTGCAGATGTGCTTACTTATTTAGCTGTGGCCTTAAGTATTCCTTGGGGAACATGATGAGCAGTTCCCACCCTTCTGTCTTGCGCCAGCTTCTCCAGCACGGTTAGACCATTTTTCTTAACCACTTGCTCCTTCTCCTTCTCCTTCTGCTGAGCTTTTTGAGTTTTACTGTGCTTCTTTAACTGTATGTGAGCATGTGTGGTTACAGTATAACTTATACTGTAACCACACACACTCACAAATCCACTTATACTGTATAAGTGTCTTTCCCAGCTGCTCCAGGAAAAGCCTCCTCTTGTTCCGTTTATTGCTAAGCATCCAGCTGGGGTCGTTGATCCTGTTACATATCACAAAGGCATTGTATGAGGAGGACACATAAATGGAAGGTGACATGGGGCTAGCGGTCATGCTGTCATGTCTCATCCTGCAGCTGTAGATTCCAATAACTGTGTCCACGTTGTTGTGGTTGCAGACAGTCCAGAACTAGAAATGCACTCTGTTGAGCTGCCAACTTGCGTTTTGAGCAGAGCGCGCAACATACGGAGCCAATCCAATTGGCCAAGGGGGCCAACGACACACGCAGCAAGCTGCCAACTTGGGCTCTGATTGGCCGAGCGACGCCACCAAAAATACACAATCCCTGATTGGCCGAGGGGGGCCACCAAAAATTCACAATCCCTGATTGGCCAAGGGGAACACCGACGCATACGCAGCCGAAAACAGTACTTGCGCTCAACTCGTGCAAGTAATGATGGCTTCCTGTCCTCACAATCACAGATCTCAGCTGTTTTGTGTACTGCATGTAAGAAACTATATGGTAGGCCGGTTGTTGGAAAACTTTGAGTATATACAGTATAGGCCTATCTCTCCTGCTTGTTGCAAGGAGTAGTATTAAAGCCTGATTTAATGCCTTTATACACACTGAAATTATGCAAAAATCATGTCAATCGCATGTCAATCGCTGTGATAAATCGGTCTCGTTCCAATGTGTTGATAGGACGGACATGAGGGCCAATGAAATTTAATTCTGCCCTCAGAACACATTCCAAGGGATATACATCTGCTCCTGCTGAGACCTCCCATCACAGGTTGGGAATGACGTGTATATATAGTTGTATATTCCCTCCCTTTCCGAAGAACAGTTCAGACTGGGCTTAAGTAGAACTCAAGCTTAACTGCACCAAGCATGGTGCTTCCTCTGCAATAACTTCTGGCTGAACAGCAATTAAGCAGTGAAGATATGTTACACGTGACATTTTGCCCCATCATATTTTGCCTCCATTGCAAGTCCACTCCACGGAAGCCGGAAGTCGACCGGCTTCTGTGTGTATAGACTTGGATCTTCCAAGCGTAGCTTGGTCAAAGCCCACCCATATCTTGATGCCATACTTTGCTGGCTTGCTGTGCATATCGCATATTGGCAGAAAGTACACCAACCCAAATGCGATTACTATCAGTAATTAGTTTCTGTGTCATTGAAAACAATTACATAAATCAGCAATGCATGATAAAAAAATCACACCCGTGTGAAGTGAGGGGCACCATCGTACATCATCATGACGTAACATGTCGATTTGCTCAGACATGATTCTCCATTCATTGTCAATTTGTGTTGTAGCAGATTTTCCCGTCTACATATGATGTATTATGCTCATCCACTGTTACTTCATGCTCCCTCACTCCAAATGTGTCTGAATTGTATGATGAATATGTTGAGCTGATGTCCTGGGTATCGTCTTGTGGGCCCTGCGGTCATCCTGAAGACAGTTGTATGGCCATCCCGACCGATTCTCACATGTGTTTTTGCTGCCTGGAAAAAATCCCCTCTTTCAGCTTGCGGAATTTCTTTTTCATCTGAATACTCAATTGTGCTATGGGTTGTACTTCCCCATCTTCTTCTGCAGATACCTCCTCTTCTAATTTTATGCTTTTATTTTTGTGGGAAATTGTAATGGTCCCCATATTGACATTTATAACTTTCCCCCGACAAGAAATGTTTGAAATTGTATTTAGTTCTCAGTGCGAGTGTGCGTGTGTGTGTGTGTGTGTGTGTGTGTGTGTGTGTGTGTGTGTGTGTGTGTGTGTGCGCGTGTGCGTGCGTGCATGCGTAAACACATGACAAGATTTTCTGGCATTTTGTGTTTTCTTAAAAGCGCACAGTAGCCTGGTAATGTTCCATATTGTAAGAATTTGTTTTCAGTATGAAAGAGCTCCTCCTGAGCCTCTTCAGCATACTTAAAGTATCAATTTCTAGCCCATGGAGAAATTCATTTCTTACATCATGGAAATGTTAAGGTACCTACAGTGTAACAGTACACAACCGAAACCTCCTATACAAAGTGTTCTTGTCCTTTAATATGTAGCTATCAATTTGGGGGTCCTTAATGTTTGGGAACCACTGCTCTAATCTGTTATATACGTTAATGTATACAATCTGTAAGTTGTGAACCCTGGGAGACTAAATTTCAGTTTGCTCTTTCAAGATAGAATCACTACTTGGCGATATTGTGCTTTAGGCAGCCAAAAAAACAATAGGTGTCCCGTCTACCGGACACCACCAGGGTCTAAAATTCCTCACCGAAGAGTACTGGATGAGATGGAAGCAGATGATTCGCTGTGGCGACCCCTGAAGGGAAAAGCCGACCATACAGATTGGTTAAAAATAACGTTTCATTCACTCAAATAAGTTCTGGATTGCAGCTTTAACAGTTTGAACCCATTTCAAAACAACAATCCCACAGCCTCAATCTCTACTGCCACAACACACCATAGCCACATTTATGCTCTCCACCAGCACTTTGAGGTTGCTTAGCGGTCATTATCTTAAACAGGACCATTTTGTCTGGTTAACGCCACCCAACGTCATAGCTGCACATTTGTTTAACCACTTGAAGCAAAATGTTTAAGTGGTTAAAGACGGACTGCCGTGATCCCTCCACCCCCAAAAAACATGATCATCAGGTATTATATTACACTTTTTTTCAAAAAAACAAATCGTTTAGAGCCAAATTGCCACATCCAAAACAGACTTTTCTGGCCCCCATTAAACCACAAAATTACGCCTGTGGCAACCGTGCTCAATGTCACCCTTCTTTTTTGGCACAATCCAATATGTTTTTTTATATCCTAGAACGGGGAAAACATTTCCAGTAAGGGGTTTTTATCACATGTAACACAAACAATGTGGGACAAAATCTATAGTTGGCAAAACCTTCCGTCCCCTCATATTGATCAGTGAAAATAAAATAAAAGAGGTGAAGTTGTGAACTGTAACCTGTCATCTCAATGATCACTCTCATCCCATCTCCTCCCTGACAGTCCCAGCTGTTCCATTATGCTTCAGAGAGGGGGAGGATGGGAGATGAGATGAGAGGTTTTGCCATATAGCGCTACACTACTGTAGGTCAATACTCAAGAAAGTCTAAGACCTCTAGGTTTAAATGATGATTTTGACATGAGTGTTGTACCATAAATTAACCAGATGACATTTGCTCTTTGCTTTATGATGGCTACTTCCTGATGTCTGTGTTATATATGTTGTGTTATGTATATTGCAGTTTGTCTATTGTTGTTTTATGTTTTATGTATTTTTTGTGTCGCAGTGCCAGTGGACACATCCTTTAGTTTTTGCATAGTTCGCTTAACCCTTTTACTGCTGCCATTTATTGAGAAATTAGGACCTAATTCATGCCAGCATTTTTTTAATTTGAGCTCTTATTTTGAAAAGCCACATTTTGCCTCAACCGGAAGTGAGCTTATCCCTGCCAGCTTTACGTTGCCAAGACAACCTTTGTTTACATTATCGAATCATGCCGGTACATTTTAGCACTCCACAACGTCGGCTCGTGCCGTCAAAGAAACGCTGTTTTGACCAAAAATGCCATCTGGGACAAGGAATAGGAGATACAGGCGATTGAAAGAAACGGATAGAATGGATTCTTATGGCGACGGTGAATTAATATGAACCAGATAATATCTCGTCCGGTCAAGATAATATCTCGGCCTGTCGAGATAAATTATTTTTCTCACCACTCCAGGGCTCCGTACTTTAGCATTCAGGCATGCTTGAAATATAGACAGGTTAATTAACAATACGTCTCAAATTTGGTTTCATCATTATTGATGCGTGAACGGTGCAATCGAAGAGGAGAGAGTTGGAATCATGAAACAGAGGCATTTAATAGGACACATAGGAAACTAGAAAAAGTGCCCCTTGGGGCACAGGTCTCCACCAGGATAATAGCGTTTGTGATGTTTGGAGATTTTTTTTAGGATTAATATGATCTTCTCCTTGAATCTAACTCACTGCTAGTTTACACACACATGGACATAGCAGGCCCTGACTGCAGGTTCCACCTCCCTGGCAAAGTTTTCAGCCAATCGAAAGCCCAGACTGCTCCTTATCTGCCTGAGAGAGGTGGTTCTGTTTCCACCACACTTCCTGTGGTGTAAGGCAAGCTGCTATTTCAGACTAGCATAAACTGGTCGACTCTTAGATATTATACAGGTGTTTTGCTAACCCAATATCTAAGTGTATCCCCTGTAGGATATCGTAAAACACCCCACGCTCTAGCAGGAAGGTAGCCTATTTATTGCCCCACGGAATGTGGCCAGTTCTTCTCTCTCCCTGATGAGAGCACATGTCCAGATCACCTAATACATCCCCAATCTTGACCATAATCTCGTCCATTCATAATTGGACAGTACAGTATGGATAAAATCTGTAAGAGTAATGCGTGCATATTTTCACTGAAATCGCACACTGTGTTCATGACTCGAGGCCTTTTGTTGAAAACGAACAAATCCTGTAAACTTTGGAAGGCAATCTTAGCCAATGGGGATGGAATAATGGGAAGCGAACAGTTCTGTGTTGATCACATGACTATAGAGATAGTGTTTACCGATTTGCATGATGTATATGGATAAAATGTGTACGAGTAATGTAATGAAATGTTTTTAGCAAATATCGTCCTCATCGTGGCGCTATTCTGAAGGGTAACAAGACTACTCGCCCCGTTTCTGTTTTCCTCCCAGAATTTTCCCCAGTGAGGGGTGGGAGAGGCTGGACAGCAGACGGCTGGACTTTGAATTTCTCTAACAATAAACTTTCATGACAGCAGAACAGCCTAAATACAAATATAATTTACAATAATAATAAAATAAATAAAACTTTATTTGTATAGCACCTTTCATGACATGAAATGCAGCTCAAAGTGCTTTACAGAACAATGGAGAATAAAAGAAAAGCAAGGCAACGACATTGAAAAACAAGCAGTAATGCAGTACAGTGAGGACATGAAAAATAAAAAATACAAGATCAATTAAAGGCAATGTTGTAGAAGTGGGTCTTGAGCTGAGCTTTAAAAATGTCTACAGAGGCTGCCTGACGAAGGTACAGTGGGAGCCCGTTCCATGCCGACGGCCCGTAGAAGCAAAAAGCTGCTTCCCCGTATTTTTTAGTTGCCATTTTTTTGGGCAAAGCGAGCAGGCCGGCAGTGGAAGACCTTAGGGGGCGGTTTGGGACATATTTAGGCAGGCAGTCATGTAGGTAGGAAGGTGCGAGACCATTGAGAGCTTTATAGACAAGTAAAATAATTTTAAAATCAATCCTAAAAACAACCGGAAGCCAGTGCAGTGATGCCAAAACTGGAGTAATATGTTCTCTCATCTTAGTTCTAGTTAAAACTCTGGCTGCTGCATTTTGGACAAGTTGTAATCTGTCAGTTGTTTTCTTAGGCAGTCCTGAAAAAAGTGCATTGCAGTAATCAAGCCGAGAAAAAACAAAGGCGTGGATTAGCGTTTTTGCATCGTCCAAGGACAAATAGGCTCTGATTTGTGCAATATTTCTAAGGTGAAAAAAGGCAATCTTGGTGACATGATTAATGTGTGAATTAAAGTTCAATTCAGAATCAATAATAACCCCCAGGTTCTTTACTGTACTGTTAGTTTCTACAGTTAGGTTGCCCAGTCTGCTTATTATTGATTCTTTCTGCTCACTAGAACCGATTATGAGAACTTCTGTCTTATCCTCATTTAGCTTGAGAAAGTTCTCACTCATCCAACATTTGATGCTAGACAGGCAGGTCAACAGCGGGTCTAAAGCACAGGCATCATCTGGAGCCACAGAAAGATATAGTTGGGTATCATCAGCATAGAAATGAAAATTGACTCTGTGATTGGTAATGAGTTCGCCCAATGGCAGTATGTACAAGGAGAAAAGCAGAGGGCCAAGAATCGAGCCCTGTGGAATACCAGAACTGATGTCATGTTTGTCTGAGTCAAACTCGGCTAGATTGACAAAGTAACTTCTGTTTGATAGGTAGGAGGAAAACCAGGACAGGGCCGTACCAGACAGGCCTATCCAGTGCTCCAGACGCTGTATTAAAATTGAATGGTCAATCGTGTCAAATGCAGCCGTTAGATCTAGAAGTAAGAGAACGGATACATGTTTCTTGTCAGCAGACACCCTAAGATCATTCATTACTTTTACAAGTGCTGTTTCTGTGCTGTGACCTTTCCTAAAGCCAGATTTGAATTTATTGTGGACATTATTGTTCTGTAGAAACGCATCCAATTGATGGAAGATGCATTTTTCTACAACCTTGCCCAGAAAGGGTAGATTTGAAATGGGTCGATAGTTACCCAAAACAGCGGGATCAAGATTGTGTTTCTTGAGTAGGGGCCTAACTACAGCAGTCTTCAGTGAGTCTGGGAAGACGCCTGATTGTAGAGAGCTGTTTACAATTTTTAGGATATCTCCAATCACACTGTCTAAGACCTCTTTGAGAAAGGTGGTGGGAATTGTATCCAATGAACAGGAGGATGATGTCATCTGTGATATGGTTTTGCGGAGTTCGTCTTCATCAATTGCGCAGAACGATAATATAGGCTCCCCCTGGAGAGATCTACCCTGGGACCATTAGCTGCTGTTTGAAGGTTTGCGCTAGCAGCAGCACCATTCATAATATCAGCTCTAATGTTAAAAATGTTGTTGTCAAAAAAGCATGCAAACTCATTACACTTAGCTTTAGTGGCCGGGAATGACTGCTTGTAGGACTGGGGGGGGGGGGGTTAAAAGTCGTTCAATGGTAGAGAATAGGACTCTGGCATTTTTCTTGTTCTCATTAATAATGCCAGAGAAATATGCCTGCCTTGCTAGACGCAGGGCTTTGTTATAGGCGACTGTTGACTTTTTAAGAATCTCTAGGTGGATGGTGAGTTTATTTTTTCTCCAAGCTCGCTCAGCTCTACGACATTCTTGCTTCAGTGAGCGTGTATGCTCGTTTATCCAGGGTGTTACTCTGGTGTTATGTTTCTTTTTTGTTTTCATGGGAGCCACTATATCAAGAGCTGACTCTAGTTTAAGATTAAAATTTTGAACCATATCATTCACTGGGGGAGTATCGGGCAGGGGGGGGGGGCCCAGATGACGAGAGAACTCGTCGGCTGCAGAAGAGCTAAAAAAACGCTTTTTTATGGTATATTCAGTGATGTTTTTCTCTAGATCAGAGACAGTCATATTAAAACACAGCAAATAGTGGTCTGATAGCTCAGGCCTTTCAATAGTCCTTTCCACAGTGATGTTCAGCCCTCTAGAAATCACCAGGTCCAGAGTGTGCCCATGTTTATGTGTAGGCCCAGCAACATGTTGGATAAACTCAAAGGAGTGCAATAACTCTAAGAAACCCATAGCCACAGCATCTGTAGCATCATCCAGGTGAAGATTAAGATCACCTGAGATAAGAGTTCTGTCATAGTTCGTGGAGCAGATAGATAAAAGTTCTGATATTTCTGTTAGAAATGTTGCTTTACTGCATTTTGCGGGCGATAAATGCTAATCATTGGCATTGGATTGACCATGTAGTATAGTGGCCTGGTATTCGAAGGATGTAAAGCTGCCAATGGTCAGAGCCTTGAATTTTAACGTGTCTGAAAATATTATTGCCAGTCCACCTCCTTTCTTAGCTTCGCGAACAGAGTGAATGAAACTGTAGTTTGCGGGACAGGCTGGCGCTAGGAGAACAGCTCCATCCGAGCCAAGCCATGTCTCTGTTAGAAAGATTATATCTAGCTTCTCTTTACAGATTATATCATTTACAGAGGAGGACTTATTACTTATTACTACCTGATGTTAAACAAGGCAAGGTTAAGCTTGTTATCACATTTTTGGGGGCTGTGATGCCTGAGAGGTACAGTAACCAAACAGCATTCTCTCTCCAGACCACTCCTTGTGTTGGACACTCTATTTGAAATAACAGTAGAGATGTTGTGAACCTCAACCTGTGCAGTGATTGAAACACCAGGCTTTCTAGAAGCATGGGGTCCATACATGTTTGTTGCTGCACATAATGGACCCTGTTCATATCAGTTATCAAATGTATTTTCTAGGCTATCTGGATCTGGGCTTAACATATGGGACGCCGTCAGTCTGTGACATCGTCTGGTAAGGGGGGTCGACTTTATTCCAATGTTTATCAGGTCCACCATGCCCAGGGTGAATGAGAGGAGACGTATTGGTGAGGGAGTTAGAAATTCTTCCAATCGACTGCCATTGATGGACCTCTCGGTGGCCTCAGTATCTTCTCCACCAGGGGACGCTGTGACTTCATGCTCTGAGATTTCTTCTCCACCAGGGGACGCTGTGACTTCATGCTCTGAGATTTCTTCTCCACCAGGGGACGCTGTGACTTCATGCTCTGAGATTTCTTCTCCACCAGGGGACGCTGTGACATCATGCTCTGAGATTTCTTCTCCACCAGGGGACGCTGTGACATCATGCTCTGAGATTTCTTCTCCACCAGGGGACGCTGTGACTTCATGCTCTTAGATTTCTTCTCCACCAGGGGACGCTGTGACATCATGCTCTGAGATTTCTTCTCCACCAGGGGACGCTGTGACTTCATGCTCTGAGATTTCTTCTCCACCAGGGGACGCTGTGACATCATGCTCTGAGATTTCTTCTCCACCAGGGGACGCTGTGACTTCATGCTCTGAGATTTCTTCTCCACCAGGGGACGCTGTGACTTCATGCTCTGAGATTTCTTCTCCACCAGGGGACGCTGTGACATCATGCTCTGAGATTTCATCTCCACCAGGGGACGCTGTGACTTCATGCTCTGATTTTTTCTCCACCAGGGGACGCTGTGACTTCACACTCTGTGAGTTTTCCTCCACCAGGGGGCGCTGTGACTTCACGCTCTGTGAGTTTCTCTCCACCAGGGGGCGCTGTGACCCCACGCTCTGTGCGTTTCTCTCCACCAGGGGGTGGAGAGAAAAGCTACTACTGTTGTAGGATATGTGGGGATTATCTGACGAGGTACCATTTGAGGGGGAAAAACCTTACATATACTAAATAATACTAAATTGTTTATAGGTTCAATATAAGTCAAATAATATAGCCTTTCCACAGGAGTATCTTTTTATATTTTTACAAAAAGAATACAAACAGCCAATAGCATAATTTATTACAAAGTTATCCCCCTCACTGGGGAAAATTCCGGGAGGAAAAACGGGCAAGCACCGGGGCGAATAGTCCAGTATTCTTCTGAAGGAGGTTCGTGGTTGGCATCCAAGGAGTGTGTGTGCAGAGTTTGGCATTGGCTGGGCCGAGGTTAGCTGGTAACGGACAGACACACGGACGGATGTATGGACGGACGGAGTACAAAACATACTCTCTCCCCATGCCTTCGGCCTGGTGGAGACAATAAGTAGAATAAGAGTCTAGCAAAAGCAGCACCCACTTGAGGCCATGTTGCACCTTTCAGTCAACCAGACAAAAGTGGTTTACTTTAAACTAACCACAATTGCCTTCATTTTGAAGTGTAATAAAACTAAGTACCATAATTAAACAGTGCCTTTATATCAGAAAACTAATTAAAATGTTGATGTAAGGGAAAAATATCAGGACTAATTCCCTATTCTCACATTATGTGGGGACCTCTGTGTTTTGTGTGGCACATTGGCACAGCATAAGTGAAGTCTCTATTTTGCTCACATTTACTGACTCACCCCTGGAAATGATCGGAAAAGCCATTTGTATAGCGGCTGTTGAAAAATAGAAAACATGTCCTTACTGCCATGCATCCGCCACCAAGTTTTCTGACTCCACAAACCATCCAAAGTCGTGTGAATTCACATCATCATGTGTCTTTTGGCAGACCGGTCTGGCCCCAAGCGCTGGGTGGGCTTCTTGCAGAAACCAAAGAGTGGAAGAGACAGACAGCATCTGTCAATCACTTTGCCCTGAGGTCCCCAATGCTTGCGGCAGGCATGGTAATGTGAATTCACGCGATGGTTTACCAGGCTATTACTCTGATTAACTGGCCTCATAACTGGAGGCCTGCCAAGGCAAATGCTTTTCACTGTGCATAAACTGTATTCCTCATTTTACACACTGTAGATTTACTACTATAATAGGACAGCAGCACATCTTTGTTTCAATCTAAACGCACGCACGCACGCACGCACACGCACACACACACACACACACACACACACACACACACACACACACACACACACACACAGAGGGTGGACTGACTGTTCATATTTAAGGAATGTAAAATAGTACGGGTAAGGGGGTATACTTAAAAACTGATATTTCTTACACCTGTTAATGTGAATCCCGGGAGGTCCATGTGCAGAGTCCCAAGCAAGGTCCCTTATGTCGCGTTCACACGGGCAGCTGAAACAATGCAGTCTATCATTCATTGTCAATGGAAGCCAGCGACATGTAATGGCGTTGCAAAGAGGCAAAATCAACTGACAACTTTTTGCATCGTTTCAAGTGCCCGTATGAACTTACCATGAGTTTTTTGGTGCTTTCATTATTCCTAATTCTATTTACTACTACTATTACTACTACTATAACAACAACAATAACTAGAACTGCACTCTGTCGAGTGCATACTTGCTTGTTGCACACTAGTAGGCCATAAATGGCCAACTAGTGCGCAAGCAGAGCGCGCAAGTCCTTTCGACCGCTGTAAACTGTCAAATCTCAGTATCTCTGTGAAGGAACGTTTGAAATGATTAATGTTTAGATGTAACTATTTGCTACCTACTTTATACATATAAACATCTAGTATTATTAAGTATGATTTAAGTTTCTATCTATATAAGAAATACTGTTTTATCGTTGTAGATATATTCTGGATCCCTTTTTAGTTTTTCAGAGACAAATAAATCACATATATGTCATCTCCCGCCTCGATTACTGCAACTCCCTTCTCTTCGGTCTCCCCCACAAACTCCTCCATAAAATCCAACTGGTCCAGAACGCTGCAGCCCGCATCATCACCAAAACCCCTGCCATCTCCCACATCACCCCCGTTCTTCACCAACTCCACTGGCTACCCATCAAATACCGCATAGACTACAAGATCCTCCTCAACACATTCAATGCCATCCATAACCTCTCCCCCCCTTACCTGTCTGATCTCATCCATATCAACACTCCCTCCCGGTCACTCAGGTCTGCCTCCTCCACCAACCTCACTGTTCCCCCAGCTCGTTTGTCCACCATGGGGGGTAGAGCTTTCAGCCGCTCTGCCCCTCGCCTCTGGAACAGCCTTCCCCCCGACATCCGAAACATGGACTCACTCCCCACCTTCAAATCCCACCTCAAAACTCACCTTTTCAGAGAAGCCTACTCCCACCTTGAGTAGAAGTCTGCTGCAGGCCTTTTGTGTGCATTTTAAACTTGCTTTATTTTTAAACTTGCTTTATTGTTTTGTATTTTTCTGTTTTGTTAGGCGACCTTGAGTGACTTGAAAGGCGCCATATAAATAAAATGTATTATTATTATTATATGTGTTGAAAATTTGCGCCAAAAACCGTGACAGCTGTTCCGCCATTTGATGTTTATGCAAGAAAACAGCAAATCTGTGCCTGGTTTGCTGGGGCAAATTACCACAAATGACCATATTTCTTACGTCATACGTATACTATATACATAATCAGTAAAAATAAAATAGCAAATTGTGCCTGATCTGCTGGGACCAGAGTACGTGGTGTGTATATGTATGACTAGCTCTAAATGATGACGTAAGTAATATATATAGTATATATAGTATATAGGCATATACTATATACGTATACATATATACTCTATACTCTATACTGTATAAAGTGTGTAGTTGTAAATTGATTAGCGGTATACTGTGGTTACTTTGCGCCAAAAACCGTGACAGCTGTTCCGCCATTTGATGTTTATGCAAGAAAACAGCAAATCTGTGGCTGGTTTGCTGGAGCAAATGACCACAAATGACCATATTTCTTACGTCATCATTAAGAGCTAGTCATACACATACACACCACGTACTCTGGTCCCAGCAGATCAGGCACAATTTGCTATTTATTTTTTACTGATTATGTATATAGTATACGTATGACTAGCTCTAAATGATGACGTAAGAAATATATATAGTATATATATAGTATATAGGCATATACTATATACGTATACATATATACTCTATACTCTATACTGTATAAAGTGTGTAGTTGTAAGTTGATTAGCGGTATACTGTGGTTACTTTGCGCCAAAAACCGTGACAGCTGTTCCGCCATTTGATGCTTACGCAGAAAAACATCAAATCTGTGCCTGTGTTGCTGGACCAAATGACCACAAATGACCATATTTCTTACGTCATCATTAAGAGCTAGTCATACACATACACACCACGTACTCTGGTCCCAGCAGATCAGGCACAATTTGCTATTTTATTTTTACTGATTATGTATATAGTATACATATGACTAGCTCTAAATGATGACGTAAGAAATATATATAGTATATATATAGTATATAGGCATATACTATATACGTATACATATATACTCTATACTCTATACTGTATAAAGTGTGTAGTTGTAAGTTGATTAGCGGTATACTCTGGTTACTTTGCGCCAAAAACCGTGACAGCTGTTCCGCCATTTGATGCTTACGCAGAAAAACATCAAATCTGTGCCTGTGTTGCTGGACCAAATGACCACAAATGACCATATTTCTTACGTCATCATTAAGAGCTAGTCATACACATACACACCACATACTCTGGTCCCAGCAGATCAGGCACAATTTGCTATTTAATTTTTTACTGATTATGTATATAGTATACGTATGACTAGCTCTAAATGATGACGTAAGAGATATGGTCATTTGTGGTCATTTGGTCCAGCAACACAGGCACAGATTTGATGTTTTTCTGCGTAAGCATCGAATGGCGGAACAGCTGTCACGACGAAGGAGACCGGGCGAAAACATTACTTGCGCGCTCTGCTTGCGCAAGTAACAACAACAACAACTAAAAGTGCCCCTTGGGGCACAGGTCTCCACCAGGCCAGGTCAGGTTGTGGCCTCCTGGTAGTGGACGGACGGATGGACAGAGTGCAAAACATACTCTCCCCATGCCTTTGGCTATGGTGGAGACAATAATGATTATAATTATCATCAGTTTTTATTCTTAGTTGTAACCTTTTTAAAGCCCCAACTTTTAATGCCCATTAATGCATTATACCTTTAAGCAGGAAATGGTTGGAAATAATTCATTTTAATTCAAGTTCAGTCAGACAACTCACGAATAGATTGACCAATATCTATTGCAAGAATGAGTAACAAGTGTGCACATGATATTTGACTTGGCGTTCGGCTCTGCTGGATTTCTCCCTGCTCGGCACGATTAAGCAACAACCCGATTGGTCAGCTGACTGCTGCATCGGCGAATGACGTGTGAGACTTGCACACACTTATACACCCACATAGTAATGCAGCATGTTAATCCTTTGAGTATAGTATGCGCCTTTGAGCAGGGCATGAACCCCCTTGAGGTTGACTGACTGAACTGCCTCGCAAGCTTCGTATTATTTAGGTGCCTAATAACATTGGATTGTGTAAATGTTTTAGTGTTATAGACAGTCTCACCCCGATGTCTTGTGCCAATAACTCAGATTTGGCTTTGCGGGTTTGTTTATGTAATTGTTTTGTGAAATTTGGTTTGTCTGTGTATGTTTTTGATTTGATCATCTGGCTAAACATTTTGGAATATATTGCTCTGAGGATCAATTTGGGGCCCTCCCCTCTGCTTGTAATCTGTGTTTATAGGCCCCCATCCGCTGATCTTCTGGAGTCAGTTATGTTATGTGAAACAATACGCAGGAGTTTACACCGCCACATATACAGTATGCTACAATGAATGCAGTATATGAATCCATAATTTAATCTTTGTATAGGTATAGGCTTATCACTGTCATTCTCATTGATTGAGACGTGTCTCTCACATCAACCGTGCTGACAACACAGTGCTGGTGGGCCTGACAACGAGAAGGAAAACCGCCTCTTCCTGAATGTCGGCAAGATCAAAGGAGATGCTCCTGGACTTCTGTCAAAACAAATGGTTCTACATTGCCACAACCCAGAGCATCCTGTCAGGTGGCATGAGTCTGACCATATGCGATGGAGCTCTTCCCAGGACTATGCTGCGATAAGTGATGCGGTCGGCCGAGCCGACACCACGGGGAGCTCTCTCCCGTCTCCGTGGGACATTTATGAGAGCAGGTGAAGGATTATGAAGGACAAACATCATCCTAGCAACAAACTGTTTGTGATGATGAGACATTGGAAGAGCCTTGAGATGCCTCAAAGCCAAGAGCTCAAGGCTCAAAAAGATTTTCTTTGTTTTTCGCCAGCAGCTGTCATGATGAGCCCTAAATGAGGACATTGTCGAAAAACAAAAACAGGGGAACAAAATAACTGAAACAGACAAGCGAGGTTCATGTGCAGTAGCACATGTGGGAAGAGCTAGGTGACGTCTCTCCTTTCACACCGAGAGAAAAACATCACACCTGTGCTTTTAAAGTAGCAGTTATAGTACATTCACCAATGCATTTGCACGTTCATTCCTCTGTTTCTTAACAGCTGATGGTGTGGTGGTTGGTGGGGTGGCTGGGAGAGGCTGAGCAAGCTAGACGTGTATTTATGTATATGTATATTGTGGGAGGTCGGGTGGGAAACAGGACTCAGAGAGCAGTGTCGGGGGTTAGACGCACGGTGGCGCCCCTGTGTTTATTTCAGTTCAGTTCAACAAAAGTCAGTTTCAATCAGAATTCTCATACAGATAATGTTCTTTTCAAGAAGTCCCGGGTCCGAGGCGGGAATTATCACTGCAGAGGATGAGAGAGGTGGTTAGCATGCGGTCAGAGTACAAGGTGAGCATATAGTTGGGGCCTGAGACTCCTGTCTCGGCAATCCTACCAACTAGTCTTTTCTGTAACTTGCTTTCTTCTTCTTTTCCAGGTACCAGAGGCCCCAGGAGGCTCCCCCCGGAGGTGGGTACGGTGGTAGGTAGCTTTCCCTCTCCACAGGGCACCAAAGAGTACTTTTGAGTAGAAGTACTCGGATACACCGCTTTGAGTAATCAGAGTAAAAGTACTTGGTAAGGGACCGGGTGAGTATGGTACCTAGGGCCCCTTAGGCTCGGCCAACAGGTACGTAGGTACACAAGCATTTATACTCTGATTTCTCTCTATCTACGGGGTGGCCGTGTCGACACGACAACGGCAGTTAATGTGTTAACAGAAAACTAAGCACTCTATTTTCTAGCGGCTTCTTTCACCGGTGCGAGGCGGGCTCTCGCCAACTTAAAGTTTCTTCTAAGGGTGAACTAAACATAACACGGCCTGTCTTCGTTCACAGGTTTAAGGTGACACTTTGTCTAGAGCATGCTAGCTTCCATAAACATCTACAGGGATTGTCTTCATTCACAATCTTCAGTAAGCATCAACACGGTGACTGTCTTCATTCACAATCTTCAGTAAGCATCAACAGGGTGACTTTCTTCATTCACAATCTTCAGTAAGCATCCACAGGGTGACTTCCTTCATTCACAATCTTCAGTTATTATCCTTAGCTACTCAAGCGTCTGCGAGTGCCTCTTCTTAATAACACGGGTGATAGAGAGAGAATGTTTGTCTTACTGCGACCTTAACGAGAGGTGGGCGGCCGTTCCATACGAGGGTCCCGTCTTCTGCTACTCGTCCCCGATCCGAGTCAGGAGGGTCTCCAGGTAGGTGTGCGGCTCTCCAGTCGACACTTGCTTATGGGGGGCACACACTCTCGTGTGTGCTCTCAGCCCCACTCCTACAAGCCATCCAACGCCAAGTAGACGGCATATGCTGCCTGCGCGTCTTGGTGTGTAGCAGCGAGTCATACTGCTAGGCGTGAGGGTCGTTTATAAAGGGCGCGGCTGACAGGTTGCGGCTGCCGTTAATTGCTAACACGGGCGGCGGCTGGATTAGACGCAGCTGGTTTAGAACTGCTCTGGGATAGTAGACACTATCTATGACACGGCCGTGGGCGTGCCGGGTCGGCGCTTGTCTGGTTGCCATAGATACGCGCCCCTCCCACTGTGGTGAGACCTGACACACTCCACAATATATTTGTATATTGTCTGTATCTGTGTACTGTACGTCTTATGTATCTTGTTTGTATGTTACGGGCCCCCCTCTAAAATGAGATGCAGCATCTCAAGGGGCTATCCCTTCAATAAATCTGAAATCTGAAGTGAGGGGCGCTCTAAATGTTGTACATCATCATACATCATCATCAAGAATTGTGGTCCCTTATTGGCCAAGGGTTCCCGCCGATACATAATGCCAATTTGCTCAGACACATATGACGTAAATTCTCTGTTCATTGTCAATGGCATTTTTAAGGTTTGTTCAGACAACACAAACATTAAAGCTGTATAGGAGTAAAAATCGCACCAGTTATCATCATAGATCATCATGCATCATCTCATACTGGCCAATCAGAATGCCTGTTGCTTTTGATTGGTTAGCTGATTTGCTCGTTTACATATGACGTACATTTTCCCTTCAATGTCAATGGCGTTTAATGTTGTTTAATGCAATATGGTAGAAGGCTATGCCACCCTCCTTAAACATGAAGGGCACAACCAATAAAACTTCAATACACATACGTCTCCTCACGAGAAACGCGTGCGTGCGACGTGCATGCGTGTGTTTAGATTGAAACAAAGATGTGCTGCTGCCCTATTATAGTAGTAAATTTGGCTGACCCTTAGATCTCCTATAATTTTGAAATGATGAATGAATGAATAAAAATATAGCTGCAAGCAGCGATAAGAGCGAATGCAGCAATAAATAAAAAAGACTACATGCAATACGCACAATAAGCGAGGCGCACTTCCAGGGCTGAGAGGGGGCTGTCGCTCGGCTGCTCGACCTGTCCAAAGGGCCAGCCTTCCTGCTCCAGATGGGACGAGGGACACCCTCCTAGCCCTGGTCCAGAGTTCTCTCTGACGCCATGCCAAGCGCTCCTCTGCTGAAAGAAAATTCCACTGCCGTGCTTGTAAGCCCTATGCAATCAATTCATAGACATGACATGACCTGACATGAAGAATAACAACTTTGCTGCTCACTCACAGAAACAAAGGCTGTTTTGTGTTGTTGAAAGTCTATTCTCCAGGGTGGGCATTCTCTCAGGACCATGCCTTCTCTCTTTATAATATACTTTTACTCTTTGGGTTAAAGGTGGTATAGACAACATTTAAGCCTATTCAAAAGATATATATTTTGCATTTTTCTCAGCCACTATACTGTATAATTGTGCTGGGGTGTTTTCCTACAGAAAGACATGTCCCTCTGGCTGTATGTTGGGTTTGTTTCAACGTTTATGTTGACATTCATGCTATATTTTATTTGTTATAATTGTTTTGGAAAATTAAAGAAATAATGAAAAACCAAGAGCCAAGTATTAAAAGGACAATATCAGTCAGCAGAACCAAGGCCAGGTGTTTTCGATTAATCTAACATGGTTACAATTACAATTTAGGCATTTAGCAGACGCTTATCCAGAACGATTTACATTAAGCAAGAACAAAAAGGCATGGGAATACATCACATATATAAAATGCATTCATCATGAAACATGCGTAAGATAAGAACGTAACTAGAACATATCTATATAATGACACTATACATATAAACTATACATATATACTATACTATGCTATACATATGTACTATGAAGTGCTATGACTACATACAATGCAATTATTGTGCGGTCTACATGACATGCTCTAAGTCTGTTTAAAATGCTATCTAAGTCTAAAAAGTGCTATCTAAGGGGGTAAGGTAAGTGCTATGGGCCATGATGGAGTCTGAAAATGTGGGTTTTCAGACTACGGCGGAAGATTGGGAGTGATGCTGCAGTTCTGATTGCAACAGGAAGTGCATTCCACAGTTTTGGGGCCAGAAGGAAGAAGAGTTTGGGACGTGTGGAGCGTTGTCCCGGCGTTTTTAGTGAGTGTACTTCCAGCTTTACTGCGTTGGCTGATCTGAGTGCGCGGGAGGGTTTGTAGGGTTCAATCGTGCTTGCAAGATGTGGGGGAGCCATGCCTTTGGTTGCTTTGAATGCCAGCATCAGAGTTTTGTATTCTGTGTGGGCAGCGACCGGGAGCCAGTGCAGGGAGCGTAGCAGGGGGGAGACATGGTTGAAGACCAAGCGAGCAGCGGCATTTTGGATCAGTTGGAGAGGCTTAAGTGCACATGCCGGTAGGCCAGTAAGGAGGGAGAGTTACAATAGTCAAGTTTTTTTTGTTGGTTAAAATGTAGTGTGAAGTTACTTCACACTCAACTGTACTTCACAAGAGTACAGTTGAAAGGCAGGCCCTCATTTTCAATGTAGCGAAATACAGAACACAATAATCTACAGGAATTACATATATAGCAACATCAAAATACGCAAATCAGAAGACAGAAAACACACAAAAAAAACTCAAAGAACAAAAACATATAAACCAAAAATCTAATACTTAAATAAAGTATTTATTCAGCTACAATCCTGAACAAAAATGTTGGAAAGCATTGCCCTGAACGGACCCAGAGATGGAAGTGATCTGATTTTTAAGGACTTCTGGAGTTCATTCCAGGCAGATGGAGCACTAGAGAATGCTGCCTTGCCTAGCTCTGTCTGAGTAAAAATAACCTTGAGCGTCAGGAAGTCACTCAAGCGAGATTGATAGGCAGGGTTCTGATCCAACATAAAAACAATATAAGGGGGGAACATTCCTGAGATGGCTTTAAAAATAAACAGATACCAGTGCTTATCACGCCTCTCAGACAGAAAGGATAAGCCTGCGTTCCCAACATAGTGTACAATGATGGGTACCATAGCTGTCACCAGTGAACCATCTCAGGGCAGAATGCTACACAGTGTCAAGGCAGTCTTAGATCTTCTTGTAAATTAATACAATACATTGTGTAGACTGTAGAGTAGACTACACAATTAGATAATGTAGAAGAATTGTTATTATTTTCCCTCAACGTTTGCCAAAAGCATGGAATTTTCTTATCCAACGACAACAAATATATTCTTTAATTTTGGATCTGAGAGGCTAAAACTCATCAAATGGTGTTCCGTGGCTCAGATGCTGAATAAATAATGGTCCTTGGCATGAAAAGTGTAGAATACCACTTACAAAAGTGTAGACATTAAAAGGCCCCCAAAAATGTTTGAAAGTGAAATATCCCATTATTCTTTCAACCTCAAATCTGGCAACTAGGCTAAATGAAAGCGATAACTTCTGGGCTAGCATATTAGTGAGTGGGGACCAGGGAGATTTCCCTGTGTGCCCTGTGGTGCAATTGCTTGCTTCTATAATTTTTATCCCACGATTTTGTAACCCATTTTTTACCCCTGTGTCAATTATCTAATGTGATCCTGGGCTCTACACACTCCGCCAACCTTGATGACACTGCATTCTCCTATGAGGCCCCTCACTTCTGTAATGGTCTCCAACAGTCTGGAAGTTCTGTGTGGGACTTTGATTTATAGCCATTTTGTCTCAAGCCAAATTACTTTAATTTATATGGAGTTGAAACAACAGATGTTAAGGAGGCGGAGGAACACACCTTGATCCTATCTATCTGACCTTATTTATACGCGCCCAAAACCACCCAGAATCCTCTATGCTTTTCGTATATTCCTCCTCCGCCCCTGTCACCACCTCAGCCACATTCCTTGCCACTCCATCCCGTTTCTCTCCTGCTCTCTCCCTATCTCTCCCCCTCCTTCCACAGGTTCCTGCAGGGGGATCGCCACACGCCCCCATGGGGTGACCATGCAGGTTTGAGGCCTCATGTTCAGAGACGGGAAGGACAGGGGCAGCCTTTGTAGTTCCTGGAGAAAAAACTGCAACATATAGATCTATACCCAGATAAGTTAGGGGTATACAGTAGAAATGTATGCAGTACAAAACGAGATACGGTGGTGGTATGCTCAAAAGCTTAATTGATGTAATTTAGATCAAGGCTCACAATAAGTTGATTCACAGGGGAATTCAAGTACAGTTTATGTGGGTTCTCAACTTCCAGCACATAAACAAAGTGGATGTGTTGGCCAAGGAAGAAATGGGAGATGGGTAATTTATCCTCTGTAAAAGACCCTGAATGGTCTGGACATCTGGGTAAACAAGCACAAAATGAAACTGAATCCAAGAAAATGTAAAGTCATACATATCACTGGCATGAGACAGAAACCGGCCCTCCCAACACTCTCCATTGACCAAAACATACTAGAAGTGTGTGACTCAGTAAAGGTTCTGGGGGTCACCATTCAAGCGAACTTGAAATGTGACAGCCAGGTAGACCATATGTTGACCTCAGCCAATAGAAAGCTCTTTGTCCTATGTCGCCTGAAGAAATTTGTGGTCCAAGACCCTGAATTGGTTTTAATCTACACAGGCTACGTGCGCCCATTGCTGGAATATGCAGCCCCAGTCTGCCACAGTTCCTTGACTGCCAGCCAGACTAAAAGTCTGGAAAGAGTCAAAAAACGGGCTTGCAGAATCATTCTCGGCCGGAGGTACTCGGGATACACAGGAGCTCTCTGCACCCTCACATTGTGCACCCTAGCAGAGAAGCGCGCCCACCTATGCCTTGACTTCGCCAGGAAGCTGTTCAAATCTAACTTCAGGAACTGGCTACCTCCTCTCAGGAAAGAGATCTCTGGACGTCAAACTAGAAATGGAGACGACCTGGACACCCCATCATACAGAACTGAGAGATACAGAAAATCACTGTTACGGCCCTATGTGGCCTTAGTGTTGTTGTGATTTGTGTGTAATCCACTGTTAGGGTTGGGGTTTTTGTTTGTTGTTTTGGCTTTGGCCACCCTGATGTCTTACATGCTTGCCCTATCCTCATAGTGTTGTAAAGCTTTGTTTGCTTACCTGGTTTGTGATCCTTGTGATGGCCACATATATTACTCCTTTGGAGCCTAGACCCAATTTAGGGTCACTAAGGTCGTAATATATTTGGGGGCTCGTCCGGGATCAGCAGCAGGTGTTTTCGGGTGTTCGGATGGTAATGGCACAATTTGACTTAAAGTCAATCATTATGTGCAGACTTTTAAATGATAGTGGATTTTAGATTTGAGTTTTACACCATTTGGATTTTTAGATAGGCTATTGCATTTTAGATTTGAAGTTTTATATTTGTGATCGGCAAAATAATTCAGTGTTTTTAATGGCACCTGTCTTTTAAAACCTGTGATCATGCTGAAAGTTGAATAAACAATAAACATAAAACATAAACATAAATTTCCAGAGCCTCCAGGGGCCTATTTCACAAAAGGTTTAGAGATTAAGCCAGGCTTTAACACATATCCTGGCTTAATATATCCTGGATCAGTGCTTAACCGGTTTCATGAAAGCTGGTTGATCTTGCCAGATTAACTTAACCAGTTAACCTGGATATGTTGAGGCTTGATTCGGTTTCATGAAAGTGATGCTACATAAGTTACCATGGAAACTAATGCTTTGGACTTAGCCTGCTCCGGACCAGGCTAACAGCCTGGTTTAACCTAATCCTGATGTCTTTACTGTTCATTAAGCAGTAAAACTGATCACAAACCAATGATGTTTTCCAGATTTATTCAATTATTATGGGTTTATGTTGCCTTATTTGTATCGGTCTGCATTAAAGGACTAATTTAAGCACTATATAAAATCAAATAACCAAAATATATAGGCTGCACAACATCATGACAGCTTGTGAGCTTGTAGATCAGCTGCTTTTGGTGAATGTTCCCCATGAATAGGTTTGCTGTCGTGCAAGTGCACGGTTAAGAAGAATTATTATATTATATTATATTATTATAATTTTTTTTTGTAAAAGTGAAAACCACTAAATATTACCATTACTCATTGTTTTACAACATATTACCATTGTAACGTTTCACCCACTACTAGTCCTACATACTTACACCTAGAAACCCCATTCAAACCTATTTAGGTTCATCCTACGGTGGACATGTGTGCCTGAAAAGGAATCTTTGAAATGTTTCATCGTTTTAGAAATATAGTGCTTTCAAATTTGAGACATTTATAGGCAGATAGTGGCACTTAAAAAAATCACTTTCACCTAGAAACTCCATTCACACTTTGTAAAATTCAGCTTACTGTGGAGACACATGCTGGAACTTTTTACTTTGAAATGTTTTGTAGTTTCTGAGTTATTTAACTTAAACGCCCAATGCATTCTCAATGGCAATAGCACAAACTTTGGCATGCTACATGAACCCATGACCCGGACCTGTCTGGACAACAACCCCCTTCCCCAAAGGTAGCTCCCTCAGAGGAGGGAGTTATGGCCAAATATCACAATGCGACAATATCATTATGCTTACAATATTAAGAATTCTGTTTTAAGTTAATAGTAGTGGTAAAATGTAAACTATATTTTTGGGGTAGTTAATCATTCAGTCTATCCACTATTGAGAGTATGTTCTCTCTTTAATTACAGCAGCAGTATTTATTTTAGAAGCTTAAGTCCTTGTATCAGTAAGTCTTGAATAGATTAGTAAAGATAATGAGATATACAGAAGGGGGCTGTAATGCAACTATTAAGGATGCAAACTGCCATAATACCGCATGAAGAAGAAGGATCAGTAAATCTGTGATCCACATAAGGGGTCTAGAGACAAAAAGCCAGACTGTCTATTAAGCTAGGCTTGCTGATCCCGGCTCGCCAAATCCACCAATTCTGAGCCTCGCTTGGCTTTAGTGGAACGGAATAAACCAGGCTGTAAAGATCAGGATTTAAAAAGCCTGGCTTTGGCCTAAATCCTGGATTAGTTAATCCAAGTTTCGTGAAATAGGCCCCAGGTCCTTTCCTGGGTTAACCACATCCACGGCTGTGGATATACTGGCTCTGGTTTTGCATATTTTGATATGATTGGTTTATTTGCTATGTATGTTTAGTTCTGAGGACCCAGTAGACAGAAATGTAAACAGTAATGTAAACAGAAATGTAAACAGTACTACTACTAGTACTGTAGTCAAAGTAGTCAAACACTTGGTCTAAAAGCAGAGCAACAAAAACTTCCTTGCAGTCTTGTTTCTATTCGGGTCATGTGTATTCAATTCATAAACATGACATGAGAAATAACAAAATATCATCACAAAATATAAAACACATGTACATACAGTGGAAGCAAAAAAAGGGGTTGTAAAGGCGGGCGGGGTGGGGAGATCACTTAGGAGATACTGGTATGATACTCAACATTGAGTCTTATAAGATAAGAGGTATCAACAACCTTGATGGAATTCTGCAACCTACAGCACTCATTCTAATGACTCTAGTTGTAGAGTTCTCAGAGCTATAGCACTGAACTTGGTGACACTGCATTCTCCTATGAGGCCCCTCACTCCAACAGTCTGGAAATTAAAGTTCTTCCCTCTCTGGCAGAGTGTAGGACTTTGATTTATAGCCATTTTGTCTCAAGCCAAATTAATTATATGGAGTTGAAACAACAGATGTTAAGGAGGCGGAGGAACACACCTTGATCCTATCTATCTGACCTTATTTATACGCGCCCAAAACCACCCAGAATCCTCTATGCTTTTCGTATATCCCTATCTCCATTATAGGAGACAAGAATTGGATCATTATCACCATTTCGGTGGCTCTCTCTTCTATGAGTACCACAGACAGTTTGCAGCGAGAGCAGCGACTCGACTCCAGCAGTGGAACATTTCCACCTACTGGGGCGCGCTGGATGTCGAGCTTGCGACTGCTCCAGGCCCTGGACAAGCGAGGCAGAAAAATCATGTTCATGCTTTGTAAAAATTATAACGACAAAGGATTGCCAAGCCAACTCATACAAACTACTTCATGTTTGCTCCTACTGTGGCGGAGTGCACAACCGGTCTAGTTGCCCTCATAATCCCACCAAACCAGCTAACAGTTGACTCCTTAAGCATCTGGCCACCCCCATCAATATCCCCGCCCTAGCCGAAGCGTTCGCTTTCCACCCCAACATCCCATTCGTTCGCTTTTTCATCGATGGTCTTAACACTGGTTTTTCACCAGGTCTTTTCTCACTCCCCGATCAATCCCATTCCTGCAATAACATCCAGTCTGCTCTAGCAGAACCCGACATTGTCACTACTCTACTTGAGAAAGAGGTCAAGCAAGGCTCCATTTGATCCCCCCCCCCCCATTTCCCTCATGCTGCATAAGCCCATTAGGACCAGAACATACTCTGAAAAGAAAAGGCTAATCATCTAAAGCTGCCCCACACGGTTCGTCCATCCCCAGTATTACCAGCGCCAGCCCCTATTCACTCCACTACCATCTCTCTGATCCGACTCGCTGGGCGCGGTGCCTGGCTGTCCAAAGCTCCCACTCCACCCAGACTCATGGCACGTATTTGGCGATGCCGCATAGAGCTCAGGCTCTGGAACCTCCTGCTGTCAAACTGGAAAGGCGTCTTCTTTTTCTACAATGATTTTCACTGTACCCGGTCATAGTCGCGGCTTCTCTTTTGGGTCATGAATGGACCAGCCGATCAGTTCTCATCCATTCAGATAACCAAGCCACCGTTCACATGTTAAGTTAGACTTTAATATATTAGCGCCCCTCACTTCACACGGGTGTGATTTTTCTGTTTTATTTTGAATTATTACTTGCGCAAGCAGAGCGTGCAAGTAATAGTTTCGCCCGGCTCGTACGTACCGTCCCAGCCAACCCGCCACTTTTGATGCGTACGTATGCACCGTCCCAGCAAATTGTGCCTGATTTGCTGGGACCAGATTACATGGTGTGTATGTATAACTAGCTCTCAATGATGACGTAAGAAATAATGTGGATTAAAGGACCCAATGTCAGAGTGTAATTGGTTTTCGATGGTGACGTAATGACGATATGTTTTAGTGTTGGGAGGATTAAAGGTAATGCTCCTGTATACATGTATGTAATCTGGCACCACTGCCATATCAGGCACAATTTGCTGGGACGATGCATACGCATCAAAAGTGGCGGGAAGGCTGGGACGTGCGTACGGTGCAAAGTAACCACAGTATACCGCTAAATTACATAAATTACATATACATATACATAGTATATGTATATGTAATTGGTTGACAGTTTGTAGTGGTCGAAAGTACTTGCTCGCTCTGCTTGCGCACTAGTTGGCCATTTATGGCCTACTAGTGTGCAACAAGCAAGTATGCACTCGACAGAGTGCAGTTCTAGTTCTATTTGTATTGTATAAAAAAATCCTTATGTGTGTGTGATATAGCATAACATGTTTGAATTGCCTTGATCTTATTGCAAATAAAAATATGACTAAAACTAAATGCAATTTTATTCAAAAGATTGTCCACCCCCACATACTGTGAGCATTGGTCCCACACAGCTATGAAACATAATTTATCTCTGATTTCACATTGTTTCAATGATCAAAATCAAAGTCAAAGTCGTACGATTTGTCACACATGTTACCACAGTGAAATTTATTCTCCGCATTTGACCCATCTCTGGGAGCGGTGAGCCGCAGCCAATGAGCGGTGAGCTGCAGCCGTGCCGCGCTCGGGAATCATTTGATTATTTGAATGATGACATTAACATAGACTTCAGTACCGGATGGCTTGAGCAAATTATACTAAGTATTAGCTTCACATGTTCGCTAACAGCAGGAGAATTTGATGGACCATAACGTTCCCCTTGTCCATTCCAATTTGAACAGACAAATCATCTAAACACTTTATGTGTCTGCATAAAATAATGATTCACTTTTGATTAAAGTTCCCATGATGCTGTGTTTTCCATACACTTATGGTTTGAGGAGTTTATCCCACCAGCCACTATAACAAAGAGCCCTGGAGGACACTTTATGTCTCTGCATAAAAGAATGACTCACTTTTGATTAAAGTTCCCATGATGCTGTGTTTTCCATACCCTTATGGTTTGAGGAGTTTATCCCACCAGCCACTATAACAAAGAGCCTTGGAGGAATGGCTGTCTTACTTGTGTAGCCCCCAACCTAGACTCGACCCACAACAACCCTGCCAATCGGGCTCAGGCATATAGGGCCTATACAGATAGCATAATAGCAGGAACGTACCGGAACTTTAGCATCATATGCAGGTGTGTATACATAACATGCCGCCATGAAGCAGGGTAAAAAAAAGCGGACTGATTAGAGTCTAATCATGTGCAACAGTGCATATCATAGTGGTTTTGCCCCCTGAACATACACTAGACTGGAGCAGTTTTTGAGTGGTGCAACCACTCCTACAACCAGCAATGTCCGTGCATATCTATGTAGCCTGTGCGTATCTATGTATAAGTGGTCTGTCATGAGCACGAGTATATGACTTATTAGTACCAGTAGGGGGAGCCAGAAACAGAGAGAGATAGTGCTGTGCCTGCTGCCTGCTAATGAGAGAGAGAGAGAGAGAGAGAGAGAGAGAGAGAGACAGAGAGGTGGGGGGGGGGGAATTGCAACACTCAGTTCACACGGGTGTGATTTCTTTTTAAAGCCTCCCAATATTTGCATACTGGGCCTTGATTGGTTCCTCACTACTTCGGTGGGAGTGAAAACCAATCACAACTGAGTGGTGCTAGACTAAATCTGCCGTGTATGTCTGTATGCAATGTCGCTGCTCCCCAATGGCTGCACCAATGGCCCTGAATTTGCTTTTGCACACAGGCATTCCCCATTACATTACGGAGGTCTTAACGAGGCCCTATTTTCCATTTAAAATAATTATGTAACGCTGTTTATTAGCGGTTTTCGCCAACTCTCTAGTTTTCTAGAGAGTTGCAACCCGTGTTGCAACCCGTCAGCGTGTCCGCTGACGGGACACATGTTACCTATTTAGTATTGATGCTAATTGCGTTATGATTAATTAGACGCAGCCCGCGGAGTTAGTTCAGGCAGACAACCTCAAGGGGGTTCATGCCATTCTCAAAGGCTCATTCTATACTCAAGGGGTTAACATGCTGCATTACTACTGTATGTGGGCGTATAAGTGTGTGCAAGTCTCACACGTCATTCGCCGATGCGGCAGTCAGCTGACCAATTGGGCAGGCTACTTAAGCTCACTAGACTCCATGCTCTTCCTGCCTTCCTCTGCTCATGGTTCCCGGTTGTATGTGATGTTTTCACCCACCACCAAAGGAAATAGAGCATGCACCTCCACTCTAGCCCAGGTGCTAGACAAAAGGCAGTACAAGAGAAAAAATAGAGTCTGCAACACTGGTATGAAAAACTCAGCTCCACTGGTTTATTTGATTCAACGTTTCGATCCCTTAGGATCTTCTTCTTCACCCACCACCACCCCAGCACCACCGGTGGGCTCTGCTATTTATGCTCCCCATGGGGGGGTTATTGTATATCTATCTCCCTGCTCTTTATGTTTTATGTTGTTGATTAATCGTGCCGAGCAGGGAGAAATCCAGCAGAGCTGAACGCCAAGTCAAATATCATATGCACACTTGTTACTCATTCTGTAATAAATATTGGTAAATCTATTCGTGAGTTGTCTGCCTGAACTAAGGCACGATCTCCTGAGAACGAAGGGAGCCATGCATCTCTCTCTCTCTCTCTCTCTCTCTCAATGATCAGGTGTGACTGTGTGTGTGTGTGTGTGTGTGTGTGTGTGTGTGTGTGTGTGTGTGTGTGTGTGTGTGTGTGTGTGTGTGTGTGTGTGTGTGTGTGTGTGTGTGTGCGTGTGCGTGTGTGTGTGTGTGTGTGTGTGTGAGAGAGAGAGTCGAGAGAGAGAGATACGTACAGAGAGGCAGAGACAGTGCTTTGAGCTTGCTTTGTGGGCCACTTGGGGGTTCGCAGACTACCTGTCTCAAACTGCATACTATCAATAACAGGCTATGATCTGTCTTCAAATGGGTAAAGACTAAAGAGTGGACTAGTGTTTATAAACTAAAGAAAACCGTCTCTATTAGACACAGGTGACTGGTGAGGTTAATTATAGATGTCCACAACTGGCACAACAGATCGATCAGCAGAGGGAGCCACACAATCACATGATGACAAGGCATGCTGTTAATGGGCATATATGCTGTACCTATAGTTCAAACTCAATGATTTTTTTTATAGAGCTATAGATCTTTGGAACAAGTTAGCACTTGACATCCGTATAACAAATAATAATATCAGCCTTTAAAAAAAAGGTAAAGAGTTATTTACTTGAATGACCAGTTGAATGAACAACTTTAGGCTAAATATATAGCCTATACAAGTTATTCTGTCTAGTGTTTGTTTTAATCTGTTTTATACGTAATTGAGAATTGATGTATGTTATTTAATTGTGTTTTATATACTGATATTGATTAACTGAATTAAAAGCAAATCATGTTTTAGTTCCCCCCCCCCCCTCCTCAGCCATATTCCTGCCTTTCCTTTCATCAAATCCAAAACCTGTTGACAATTGAGGCTTAACTGAATACAGTACAGTAGGCCTACATCAAATGAATTAATACATTTTAATAATTGTAGTTTAATGCTTTTGTGGGAAATGGACATATACATATATAGTTCTATTCGGCTGCTCTTGCTCCATGATATCTCTTTGAGTTTCCATGGATTTGTGACAGGAAGCCAGCCTGCGTGGAAATGGTGAGGATAAGGTTGCTGTTGTCTGTTGACTAAAAGTGATTCCAAAAAGATATATCTTTGTACTCAAAATCAATATTTCATATTTGCATGCTGGATTATAATCACATAGAGCAGATGTCAGTTTTACAGCAGTAAATTGTTCAAGACAAGCCAGCAAATACAAAGGGCAAAAAGGGAAATTCAAGTCAGACTTGTGGAGGAGAAACAATTAAAGATACATTTGTGGCAAGCCAAAATGTTTTTTGTCACACAAATTGTAGAACCATCAATGCGAATTTTGTCATAATGATGGAGTATCCTGTTTTGATTTGCTTCAAATGGTCACAACAAGCTGCATGGTCAGTCAATTTAATAACAGTTAAAGTCTCTAAAGTATTCCCTTGATGAAACACACTTTTAGAGCACACAGTGGTAATGAGGACTATATATCAATAGATGGCACATGCCAAGACATTTTGAAATACATCATTTTTTGTGTATTTTTAAATCAAAAGTCCCTACAATTAGATTTTAAATTAGGCTACTTCCTGCAAATGTACTGCGTGATGACATACAATGATTTAAATTCTTCATTGGGAATAACCCCTTGAGATGAATCATCTCGTTTTCAAGGGGGTCCATAGATGCATACATTCAGAATCACCTGATAGCTATTGTAACTTCCTCCACTCGCGGGAGACACTATTGGGCTGCTACGTTCTTTATCCAACTCAAGATGACAGCCAGACAGTGCACTGGTTGATTGAACACTTCATTAACAGTTAAAAATGCACAGGAAAGTACAGTTCAATACAAGGTCTGCTAAGAGGATTACCCCAAGAAAGCCTATATGACTCAATTCAGCAAAACATTGAATGACATACAAATGCAAAAACATAATTTTAAAATAAAAAAGCTGAATATGTACAGTAAACGGTTCCAGGGGTTCCAACATCCTTACTGACAGGTGGCACTCGTCATTAGTCTGGCGTCGTGTTATTCCAATTGGTTCCGAGTTCCGACCCCCACATTACATACCCTATCCCTAACAAAACGCACACGTAGTTGAAGTAATGATGTCAGAGTTATGGGCAGTCCCCCACCCAGCGCCGCATGCAAATCCTCAAATCCTGTGCCCTCCTGAGCCACCCATACAGTAAGTTGGCCTACTGACAGTGTCCACCGAAACAATGGCGTGAATAATCCATTGTTTCAACATTTACATTACCTCCTGGATCCACTGAATAAAACAAGGTGACCTTTGGCCTTCCAGTTACACAGGATAAATAGCCAGCAACAACAAGGCAAATGCAATTGCACTACTTAGTTTACCCGAAAGGCCCTCCTCCATTGGGACTACTACCCCAAAGATGGTGGTTAGGGGGTTATGTTTCAAAGTTCGAGGTTGAGGCAAAAGTTCGGGTGTGGAATTAGTGTTTTTTTTATTTATTTTTATTATTTGTGGTCCTGGCACAAAACAATTGTTCCCGGTATGTTTCATCAACAAATAATTCAGCAAAGAAAACCAAAACCAAACTACATGTAGGCCATAACTACCAGATACAACTATGGTGGAAGGAGATGATTAAAGGTTTTTCTGTATTGGGTCCAGATTTTGATCGATTTTTGAACCACATGGTTCTTCAGTCACGGCCTCACAGGTTCTCGTTATACCAGCAAGGAGACTCGAGAGACAAGAAGCCTAGAATAAAAAAATGTGGTTGACCATAGCGATCCATCTCTCTGTCTGTAGTGATTTAAATTTGTATTTTAATTTAGCAATAGTTGCTGACCAGCTAGCCTAGTAGTTCAAAGAATTGAACTGAGGTCCAGCCTCCGGGGAGCCTGGGCAGCCCACAGCCTCCGGGGAGCCTGCCCAGCCTGCACCGGGGAAGGCCTCCTGACCCCCCCTGCTCCTGATAAAAGTAATAAAATAATCTGACCAGTCTGAAGCGAGTGGTGCAACAGCACCCCCTATTGGTACTCCAAACATCGGGACATAGGTTAAAGGGTAAGACCACTTTTTTTGAGGTTTGGGTTGTTTTCTTACCTTATTATGGTCAAACTAGTCCAGTCCAGGAGTTATTTCGCTCCGTTGTGTTGTTTATTAGCAATTTAAGAAATAAAAAATAGGGTCCATTGACTTCCATTGTAGCGGGGAAACAGCTCTCAAAGTCACTCTTTTAGCACATGAACGAACGCAACAAAAGCTGATTCTGACAGCTTATGACATCAGGAAAACTCATGCGGTTTTATTTTTAATAAAAAATGTCAACGTTGTCTTGTTTTGATTAATTTGTGTAGAAAGAAGATCTGGTAGGTATGCTTACGCTAACCGAATCACTTCTGTTTTCACGTGACGCGGTACTACGATCCGATTGGTCCAACTCTAACTGCAACAACCTGGAACAGTGCATCCTCCGTTCTAAAAGTATCGTAAGCCTACAAACTTATGACTGCTTGCCGTGGGTGTAAACAAGGAAGCGTGCTTCCTTGTTTACAAATGAAACCGGAAACGGAAGACCGCATTGCAGCTTCAGTGTCTCTCCAAACAAAATAGTACCTTTATAAATATACGTTAAAACACGAAAATAAAACCGCATGAGTTTTCCTGATGTCATAAACTATCAGAATCAGCTTTTGTTGCGTTCGTTCATGTGCTAAAAGAGTGACTTTGAGAGCTGTTTCCCCGCTACAATGTAAGTCAATGGGCTCATTGGGCTGGTATTTTTATAAAGTTATTTTCTATAAAACTGCACAATGGAGCGAATTAACTCCTGGACTGGACTAGTTTGACCATAATAAGGTAAGAAAACAACCCAAACATCCAAAAAAGTGGTCTTACCCTTTAAGACATAGGGACATTGCTGTTCCTTGGAGTGGTTGCACCACTCAACGACCTTACAGGCGTATGCAAAGGCTAAATTTATGTACCGGTAATTTACATAGCACTCTAGTGTATACTCACTGTGCGGATGTTCTACTGTTAGACAGATTTTAGGTTCTTAGCATGCTTATGATTCTATTTCTATGTATTTGATGTATTACCATGTGTCGTTGCTTACTGTAAATCACCCTCGATTAAGAGCGTCTGCTAAATGCCTAAATTGTAAATTGAAAACCAGAGAGGACAAAAATACTAATAATCCCAACATAATGACAAACAGCTGGGTGTTAAGGTTTTCCATCACGGCCCCAGTGCCTACAGGACCACTGAGGAAGCACTTTCCAGGCCAAACAACTTTGAGATGCTTCATAAATAGAAATGTCTATGTAAGTAGTCCAAGAAGGGTGGCATACTATAATCCGACGGAGCATTAGTTCGACATGCGTCCGCATGTCTAACTAAAGTACTGCACCCTATGCTGAGACGTTATGGAGTGATTGTGTGTTCACTCAGGACAAATGAATGCACTTCATCTGCTCACTGCAGCAGGCTACAGGACACTTCCTTGGAACAGCTGCTCTCTCAGGAGAAGAGATGGCAGCTATACTGTCAGAAATTGGTTTCACAGTAAGTATTTTACATATTATTTAGATGTGTACATATATGATATGAATCTAATTACGTTCATACTTCACGTATATGTTACAGAGATTATGTTAACATGTACACTGTGTGTCTCAAAACACGTCATTTCTGTGGTCTGTGACCAATCCTCTACAAATATGAAAACACTGAGGTTGCTGGGAGCCAGCCTGGATCCAGAAGATGCAACAGATGTGGCACACTGTATATTGGTGGAGGGGGAAATAATTCCTCTGATATTTGACCCTAACCCTAACCCTGCATGTGCCTCATCTTGTTAAATCAATTCGCAACTACCTTAAAGACAAAAACAAATCAAATACATACTGTACATCCATCCAATGTTCCAGCTAATTACCAGACCTGTTTATCATCTACTGGGGTATTAATGAGAATTCAAGTTGGATGTAAATTGAGTACATTTTCATTACCGTGGTGATGTCACAGATATTCCTGCAACGCATCTTAGTGCTATAAAGTGACAGGCTGTCAACTGTGCTTTTGGATCAGTGCAAAAACCTTTTTACAATTGGCTAGTACAGAGCAAATGTGACATGATACTATGTATCATCAACTTCCATCTGTATTACAGATGGGAGAAAAACAAGTTAAATGGAAACACTTGGAACTCACCCCTTTATATGTTTTAATTTGTCAACATATAAAGGGGTATTTACACTAGGTATATTCATGTGTTTTGTTGCGCTGCAATGTGTACACCTGTGTGCATAACTCCAAATATGATGATGCATTTTGTGCACATAATGATATATTGGCCAATGTCTTGCTTGAAAATGTTTTTTTTCTTACACGCAATCATTCTTTCCTATACTCAAGTAATGAAATTAATGCATTTAAGACCAAATCACCTAACCATATTTCATTCATCAAGTTGTTCCAACTTGTGCTTATGTTACAGAGTGTGAAGACCTGACAGAGGTGACTGTGGAAACAAAGATTTTGACCACAGAATGCATTCATTGTTTTTATTCTTACTTAGTCCTTTTAAATCTTTCTGCTTTTTGTCTTCTTGATGTACGCATTTTGAGATTTGTCTCAGTTAACTATGACATCGTGCATTTCCTGTCAGTCAGTTGGTCATGCCCTATGGCGTCACGTGATGTCATCAATATTAAGCCCATATATGGAGATCCCTGATGTCATCAATATTGGCCAGCAACTTCAACTTCACCTCACCTCAAACCCTTAGATCTCCATATGGAGCTGACCTGTTCTGACATTCCATATGTTGATCCTTCCCCATCCATCCTTCCTCTTTGAAACCAGAGTTCTCAACAGGCCCGAAAATTAAGGCCCGGCCCTACCTGGGCCCTCATCAAACCCTGTACACTCAAGACACTGCCCCCGCTGCCACCTTTAGATCTCCATATGGAGCTGACCTGTTATGACATTCCATATGTTGATCTGCCCTCAATCAAACCCTGTACAATCGTACGCTCCATATATGGCCAGTACATAATTCATTCCATATGTTGGTCTGACACCCCCATGCCAAAGTGCCAGTGCTCAGGCGTCAATGCTGCAAATGTGAGAAGCTGCTGGTCCACACCAACACCAGTGACCTCTGTGCAACCTCTGGTGACTCAAATTATTTTCTGAAGAGGAAAAGATACACACGCGATTCAAATTTAATAGAACCATGCAAACTGCTAAATTCCACTGGAAGGTGACCGGTCTCTCAGGCAATTAAGAACTAAGAGACGTTGATGTTTTCTGCGGCCTCACACATGCACAGAGCATGCCTTTTGCTCTGCAAGAAAAAAAAAGAAAAAAAAAAGTGCAAGATAGTAGCATAGTTGAGCCAAATTATCATTAACCTGAAACTGCTGAAAGAAGAGGGAACACGGGCCAGGAGGAAACTGCAATGTTTCACTGGGAAAGACAAATACATGATTGGAAATGAAATGAAGCTATTCATTTTATTCCAGTATTGTCAAAATGAGTTGGAGTATGTTGATGTTAGGTTCCCTATCAGCTGTTACACCTAACAACAGTTATTCGTGTTGTTGTATTAATTTCCACAACATTGGCAGCGCATGTATTCGTTTTGGTGACACTGGGGCAAAGAAATCCTATTGAAACTTGTTTAACTCTTTGCATTGTCATTCCAAATATGCAGTGGTGTAAAGTAAATAAGTACATTTATGGTCGGGGGAGAAGCAAACCATGGTTTGATCATTCGTAGGATATTTTGTGTACAGATGTAGTCTCTCGAGACAGACTGGGTTCCCAGATTGGTACACGATGACCAGATATGATGAGATTCTTTCATGTTCATGTAAAGGTAATTCGACTAGTTACTGTATATTTAATTACAATCATGCTACCTAATCAGGAGCAGGCTGCTGAGCCAGTACTTGCACAACCTGGACATGACCCGGTAACAGCTTGATGGTTTGTTGGAAGCCACTATGATGCTGTTGTTAGACGGAATTGAATTAGGGACGACACCATGTACTGTACCATAAAACCAGTGAAGCGCTTAACTAGTGTAAAGTTCTTAGTTGGCCGACTGAAGTGCAGTGATGAAAGGTTTGGGGGGTTTATTTTTACCCAAACAAATCCTCTACCAACAGTTTATCCAAGGCCAACTGATTCATTTTGGAACCTCCCTCTTATAGGGAGTGGATCCTACCACATGGCAATGGCATGACATCAATTAAAAGTCATTAACCCAGCTGGCAGCTACTGTACACATTATCATAGTCTATGACGTACCTATACCTTCAAAGGATGTTGTACAACATAATATAAGTTACATTTTCTACCTTATAATCAACAGACCATTAAAATATAGCTCTTAAATAATACAGACAGACAACACACCCCTCCTCGGCACCCTCCAATCTAGAGAAGCGTGCCAGCACTGATGAAATGCATTCAACAGAAAACTTCAAACATTAGGCCTGGGCTACACCTGTCTGGACATTTTTCAAAACGCACATTTATTTGTGCATTTGGGTTGGGCCTTTCAGCCACACGCAAACGGCGTTTTCAGGCCACGGTTAAATAAGTGAAGATTTTCCTAAATATCCAGATCAGTGATCTGTATAGTTATGCGAAGCGGAGCTTTTGAGAAACGATGACGTCACCGCTCATTAGCGTTTATCATTTTTACTATAATATAGGTGAGAAATGCAGCTTGCGCATGGAAACGACAGGGATATCTATCATGTTCATGTTCATGTTTTTATATCACTGTGTTAATAACACATGTTAATAATCATTGTTGCATCAACTGCACCACGTCAGCAGCAAGCAAAGGCTCTGCATGCTGCATCCAATAATAAATAGTATCAGCCTACAAGTCCAGTCCACGGTGGCCACCAGATGTTCGTATTAGTGCGGAGGGTGGAGCTTGAATAATAGGTTAATTGCGGACCTACAGATAAACTGTGTATAATGCGTGGCGTGTGCATAGCCATGTGAAACTAATTCTCTAATTCTCGTAAAGTTAGTCTGTTAGTGTTTTGGTTAGTTAGTTAGTCTTTTGGAGAGAAATGAGACAGTCACTTTAGACTAGAGTACTGCAGAGGGCAGGTGTGTGTGTGTGTGTGTGTGTGTGTGTGTGTGTGTGTGTGTGTGTGTGTGTGTGTGTGTGTGTGTGTGTGTGTGTGTGTGTGTGTGTGTGTGCGCGCGTGTGTGTGTGTGTGTGTGTGTGTGTGTGTGCGTGCGTGCGTGCGTGCGTGCGTGCGTGTGTGTGTGTGTGTGTGTGTGTGTGTGTGTGTGTGTGTGTGTGTGTGTGTGTGTGTCCAGCTGGTGCTCATTGATGGCCGTTAATGTCAAGGCAATTATGTTTATGCACATATTATCCTGCTCATCACTGTGCACAAATGTATTATATATAGATACATCTTTGTGTTTGAGCACAAATGCATTTTGAGAACCCTCACATTTTCTGGAAAGCGTGCACGCTGTGCAGCCACCACACACCATCATTCTACAGTTGTGGCCCCCGGCCTAATCTAGTTGAATACCCCTGCTGTAGGTTACAACAACAAACACCTGCATATCAACGGTAAGGTGAATACTGTGCATGTCAACCAGTGACCATACTGTATCTGCTGCATGCTTGGACACACCTGCTTATGAGATAGACATTGATTCTATGTGACAGTTATTAATTTTGTAATTGTATTGTTTTTACATAATGCAGTACAATAGAACATCACTTTGGGTTTGGTATGGACACCATCTTGGATTTGCCAATACATAATTAACTGATGGTAATATCACTTTCACTGATTCAGCCACATTCCTTTAGCCCTTAAACCCCAAATAGTGATGAATTAGTATTAGTTTTATATAGCCAGGAACATATATTTTCCTAGATTTTCAGTATATTCTTAAGCATGCCTAGAGGTACCAGAACCAATTGGAAAAACCCTTTCTATAAAAACAAAATTGGGGGAGGGGGGGGGGGGGGTGTATTAATATGTGTTCATATTGACCCATGCAATATGAACCTAGTGCATGATAGCACTCATAAAGCTACCACTGGTGCAATGCTATCACATATTTTCTAACTCTAGACATGTATACCTTGAACCTTCACAAAAATTATTATCTGGTATTATTCAGCCAGATGGTACCGACCGCGACCAACCCCCCTGGCTCACGGTCTAATAAACCCAATTTAGTGTCATGCATCGCTTTTTCTTAGTTTCCCAGGCTAATTACCAAAAAGTGGCCCAAATTAGCTGACACACCCTATCCAGTTACCATATAGTGGACAGCTGTGAGTTAGCTATCAATCTGGGTTGCATAGCATACAGTATAGAGCACCGAAGTCTGACGTCAATATCGGTAGAGGCCGCAAATCCACAGGTTCATGTACTTTTTATTTGCATTGTAATCCCCATAGGTGGATTTTAGATCGCCTCATATATGAACTGTGTTTCAAAATTAAACATGTCATCCCGGCCATTTCACTCATATGGATATGAAGAATCAACGGACTGAGAGAAAACGCTATTGTTACTGCTACTGAATTAGTTACATTTTTGCAAGAAACTGTGACATAGACTGTATCATATATGAGTGACAGACTGTCACAAACGATACAGACACACCTCCCTGACAATAACGCAGAGACAGCTTGTTTATTTTTGGACCACATTGCTTATATGAAACGATTTTAAGATGAGCCCCTGTTATTCTCTATATGTTTATGTTTATTTATTTGGACATAACAATTACATTGCTCATTGCACAGTTGCACAAATTGTAGATGCATCGTTTACAGTAGTGCTAGAGAAATGACTTCCATGAACCCCTTGGCAGGGCCGTGCAGAGAGCACTGGGGGGGCAGAGGCTCAAACTCCAGAAAAGGGCACATGTGTACAAAAACTTTTTGTGGAGTCCTTCCCTTGTGCCATTTCATGTCATTGGACAGTACAATAAGCAATATGTTCTCATTAGTCTGAAACTAAAATTCTGATGGCAGATTAAAAGATAATTCATTATGATAGTGGAATTTATCATTACTTGAACAAATGTTCGTCTTGGGGGGCCAATCTTGAAGGGCCAAAAAAAAAAAGAATTATAAAAAATTTGCTCAAGCCCCCATTATTGCTTTATTTTCAAGAGGTGGTCTTAATATGAGGGTATACTCATGTGTATATATAGTGTGGTGGTGGTGGACAGGAAATATGGTGCTATTATAGGCCTATATGTAATAACTTGCAGACAAGAATATAAATCTGTGGGTTAGTTCCAGACAACTGTTTAAACATTTGCCAATAATCTATCAATCATGTGATTGTAAATATGCTAGGCCTATTTGTCAATAGCCTATTTATGAATTATGGTCCTGTGATACATAGAACCATACTGGAAACAAGTCCCCAGGACTTATTTGTATCGTCATTTTAGCCTAAATGCTTTATGGGACTAAAGAAGAAGAAGAAAGAAAAAAGAGACTAATAAGTATACAATCGATCAAAAATATATTCAAATATATTTAATGAACAACACTGAACAACAAAAGCAAGACTAACAGTATAGTTTCTGATACATTTGTTGGTAAAGTGGGCCACGTTTTTGTCCTCCAAAGCCGCCTACAGTCACAATAAACCACAAAGCTAGTCCCATTTGTGTTGCTTGGTTAGTAAATCAGTCAGTAAAAGAACGGAGAAAGCCATTAATCTTTTTTGCCAGCTGTTTGCACTCAAATATGAAGCCACTTTTTCCTGGGCAGCTATTCTTCTAGAAGCTACAAATTTGAGTGGCGCATTAATATTGTAGCCAAGTTGAGACTGGTCTTTCTCAGAGCTGCAACCCAAACCAAATGACACTAAAGAGCTATATTAAACGGGTCTAGTGGGAGGCTTAAACTGTTACCAGTAATATGTGTAATAACCACAGCTCTAAACCCCCATTTTCACTGTCCAAGTCTATTATCCCCGGTGATAATCAGAGTAATACTAAAATTGAACGGAGAAGAGTATACAGGTCTACAGTGGTCAATATAAAGAACCAGTGAGAAGAGGGCATCAAACATTAACCCCCCACCCCTCTCTCTCTCTCTCTCTCTCTCTCTCTCTCTCTCTCTCTGTCTCTCTCTCTCTCTCTCTCTCTCTCTCTCTCTCTGTCTCAATAGTGACAGTCAAGCAGCAGAGCTCCACCTTGAAGTGCTTCAGTCAGTCTGTCGTGAATACTGCTCTGTCCCCATGTCCTTTCTCCAGCACAGGCCAGCACCTGGAATGTGACACAGCTAGGCTGATCTTTGCCACAGACAGACAACACCTCTGTGCCAATGACTCTAAAAGTGGACTTTATTTCCTTTTACTTGCCCAGGTCGGCCAGATGAACACACACAAACCAGTCCTTACAGCCAAGGTAAGTCACTCTACAGGCCTTGTATCCATAATGTAATAAAATAAATTAGTGCATTTTCTCACAGTTAATTGTTTGTAAGCTCATTGTGAGTCAACTAACTAGAACTGGAGTTCCGTCCATAGTAAAGCTGTCACGTCCTATGATTCTGGTTCTAGTTGGTTGTACCAGGCATAAAAAATGATTTGAGGTAAATAATCAAACAATTTAACTTTTTCTCCCTTACCTCACAGCACGGAATCAGTGATCTATACCCACCCACCTCGCCAAAAACTGTACTTGCGTAAAAGTATTATTGTTACTTTAAATAACGATTCAGATATAAGTAAAATCCAAAGAGTAAGACTAAGAAAGTATCTACTGAAAAGAAGAATAAGTACTGAGTCACTATATTAAATTATCATAATGTAATTGAAATGTCTAAAATAGAAAATTGGAAGTTGTATTGTCCAATAGAAATAAACCAAAAAATACAAAATAACTATGTGCTAATTCAAATATGGCCTAAACCCTATTATACAAATTAACAAATTAAGGCGAAAAAATCTGTCTACTCAAGGTTCAAGGTTGTTGTAACATCTTGTGTACAGGTACGTAAGAGTAAACTTAGTTTTGCTTCCCTTCAGACAATGAATGCAGCAGCATAGATAATAATAATAATTATAATAATAAAAATAACAATAATGATAAAACTGTAAAAAGGGGGAGGGAGAGAGTCCAAAAAAGAGCACAAAAAAGAGAACAGCATATATGTACACATGTATATATGATCTTGGTATATTGTATACACCAACAGCATTCAAGGTTCAAGGTTTCTTTATTTTGTCTCCCAAGGAAGAAATTTGCCAGTATAGTATGCGCTACAGCAGATTTGGAAGGAACCGTTCAAGTGTAATAGTGTAAAAGTCATAAGAAAAATGTAGCCAAATTTTACCTTTCCTCCTACAAAAAGTAACATTTCTTCTTCACAGAATTGACTTGGATAAAAGTGAAAAGTCAGTTGATTTAAACTTTAAACTTTATTTAGATTTAACGTACAAATACAAGTTATGTTATCTTTGTACTACTATTGAAACAGAAGCCAATTTATAATTTGCCTTTAAAAGCTGCTCACCATTTCCCCCACCCCCCAAGTTATTTAAGGTGAGCAACGCAGTCGTACACTGAAGTATATTACACACAGGTGGTTTTGGCAAGTTGAGAGGAATGGACAGCCAGACAGAGGAGTGATAGCTGCATGTGAAGAGATTTGAACACAGATCACAGACGGTCTGGTCTGTAAAGTGGCAACAGATTTTTCTTAAGAGAAATGCTGGAAATATTTACCCTCTGCCCTTGCTAATGTTTGCCTTTTTTCACATTTCATTTCCACTAAGCTTATAGTTAGGCCTGCAGCTCATTCAACTTAGATTTATTTCACTTTAAACATCACACATCAAGCTTATAGTTGTAAAATGTTGGGTGAAATGTATTATTTTTGTACAAGCCACCCATGAATTGCCTTTTCATCAATAATAATAATAATAATTGTAATAATAATAACAACAACAACAACAATAACAACAACAAATATGGTGTGTGTGTGTGTGTGTGTGTGTGTGTGTGTGTGTGTGTGTGTGTGTGTGTGTGTGTGTGTGTGTGTGTGTGTGTGTGTGTGTGTGTGTGTGTGTGTGTGTGTGTGTGTGTGTGTGTGTATATATATATATATATATATATATATACATGGATGTATTATAGGCTGTTGTGTAATTTGACATGTATGATGTAGCATCAAAGTGTATAAATATAAATATAAAAATATATATATATATATATATTATATTTTTGATAAGCTTTCCTTGTCCGAATACACATTATCTCATAGTGTTGTAAGTTCTCTAATAATAAAGTACAAATAAAGTTAGAACAGAGGACACATAGAGCATAGTGTCAGACAGAAGGTGTGTGCCAGGCTGTCAGGTACTATATCCCCAGAGCTGGATCCCTGAACGAGCCTGGCGGGAAAATTGGGCCAACTGCGGCCAGACCGTTCCAGAGCCCCGCCCTGAATTTCAGAGCCTGATTCAAAAAGGCCCTAAATATAGAGGCACATTAATGAACAGGCACAGTACAGTAGGCAACTACCGGGAGCCCAGAGTCATTAAAAGTCATTTTAAAAGGCCCCATGGGATTTTCTGCCCAGGGTCTCAAAAGGTTCAAGAATTTACTCTGCTAACGACAAAGTAAAATAGTCCGTTTTGCTGTTTTTTCTGCTTGCCACAGTGAGGCACATAAGGTCCTACTGCCTGGTTGTTTAAGACTCCCTCAGCTAATAACCTAGCATATTCTTTTTCTTTCTTTTTTATGCTACATCAATTTTATCATTGCTAAATGCACCGGGTGCTGAAACCTGATGGATGCATTTGTTTCTTCTCGACTCGACTACTACAACAGCCTTTCTCCGGTTCACCCATCTGCTGCCAGACTAGGCCTACTTACAGTACTAAGCCAGTACATACTGTATCACTCCAGTCGTCAAATCCCTCCTTTGGCTCTCTATTCAGGCTTGCTCTGATTCTCTGATTCTGCTCTCCGTATACCTGTCAGATTCCATCATTCCTTATATGCTCTCCTGTTCCCTCCATTCACTAGATGTCACATACCTTTCTGTCCCCAGAATCAATACCATAATCTCTGCATGTGCCCATGATCTGTTTTTATCGTGATATTGTAATATGTTGGAAAGTGATACTATTGAGATGTTTGTGTGATTTAGCATTTTAAATAAATACAGCTTATAAAAAGCAAAGCTTTTGCACGCAGGCGACAGGTGCATATAGGAGAGGAAAAGAACAAACACCTGCACACTGTCTTCAAATGCAGTGAAAAAACTTTAATAGGGAAACAGCAACGTTTCGGCCTATGCGGCCTTCATCAGGCTATATTTATGGATCCATAAAGATAGCCTGATGAAGGCCACAACGTGTTTGTTCTTTTCAAATAAATAAAAGCTTGAAATTGATATGGGGTACAGCCTAGGCCCCACATGATCTGTACAGCCTATCACTGCCAGCCCTACTCCCATCTGCTCCCATCACCATCATGAGGGTAATCTATGCTGATCATTGTCATACATGCAGGCAGCAATATCGTTTTATTCCAGAAAAGCAGAAGTCGATCGTTAGAGAATGTTATGAATGCAGTATGTTATTTTATGATCAAAATAATTACAAACATGTGTTTGAATTAATCACTTACAGACAACAGGGTTGTAAACATCTCCATGGTTAAAGACACACTTTATAGTTTATTTCAGAACAAATGGTCAAGGGACATATTGTATAAACCAAAGTTGAGAACATTTGTTACGATAAAAAGCTGTTACGCTAGTGAAAAGTATGTTTGTGCCCCATTATTCAAAAGACAAAGATCCCTATGTGCCCAACTCCGTTCTGGGATCTTGCCCTTGCACCTTGAGACTGGGAGGTATAGAGGAGTTCCAGAAAAAGAACGTATTTGCACCTACTGTGATATAAATGATATTGAGAATGAGTTCCATTTTCTTTTCTATTGCCCGTTGTATCATGAGCTACGTCAAAAGTTATTTAAAATATAGATCTGATGTGGTTAAGTGATGCAGAGCGACTGAGATGGATTTTCGAACAAAAGATATTTGCATTAGCAGAATATATAGAGAAAGCTTGGGACATACGGACAAAGAAAACTTATATGTGATGTATTTTATTTTATGATAATGCTTATTTCTGTTGTTATCAAATACTTTGTGTAACTTCTGTGTGGGAAGTGAACGTGATATTGTTTATTTATGTTGTTGGTGTCTTATAATCCCGTAAGGGATGGGTCTTAACAACAAGACACGAAAATAAAAATGCATTCATACAGACCATTTAAGCATCTCCTTATAAACAATGTTGTCAGTTGGTTCCCTCCTCATCACCTACCACTGTAAAAATGTTCACACTGGTGGTTCTCGTTACGCTGGAGAAAGCACATTAGATCAGAGCTGAGCTGCCCATGAGTGAACACGGGCTGAGGCAATTCATTATTTTGCCCCTGACTGTTGTTGACGGAGCTGGTGATTGAGAAAGACAGCGTGACACAATATTCACACTCTGCTAGTGTCTGGCTGTAAAGGTCCTGCATGCAGGCTGGCAGCTCAGTATACTGGTGATATACTGTGCTGTTTTAACCACTCTCTGTAGTCTTTGGCTCGTGGTCACGAGTGGAGCATCTTCCATACAAAGCAGTGACACATTGTGTCGCTACTCACTTTCCACTGCATGTGAAGTTTTGTTCTCCCTGCAGCTCCCTGCAGATGGGGCATGTGTGCAGTACAATGCTGACAGTTTACCACGGACAACTCATGCTCAGACACGCACACACAAACAGTGTCTTTTCAATTATAGGAGTGAGATGGAATGGGATATGGGATGACATGAATTGCTACGGTCATAGACAGGTCACTGACCATCATTTGCACTACTAACAGTTTGCAACGGAACGCAATAAACCACTGCCATGTGCAAACTTAGCATGCTGATTGAGTGCATGTGACTTTGAATCAGGGTTCATCGTCATGCCGGCTTGTGGTGGACAACTCTGAACATTTCGGCTCCATTTGTGCACACTCAGAGTTATGGGGGTCCTTGAAAATAAGAAGTTTGAGAACCACTGTACTGGCAGACCCCAAATGTGCCATATAGTGTCTTAGATAGTAAATCAGTATCATATATTCTGAAGAAAACCTGGAGACTCACATCAATGGGTCTCATGATCAAAATAAGAACGTTATAATGTTATGTGAAAACTAAATCTAATATTTGCCACAGACAACAAGTCTTGCCACAGATTTGTCTGGACATATTGATGACTCCTTCTTTGAATGAATGCACAGTCTATTTCCTTTCTATTTCCATAGCAAATTATCAGTGTTACATGTATAATTATTTTCTCGAGGCAATCAACCAAGGGTTTATTTTTTTATGATGTCTTCTCAGATTGCATAAGAATAGACCGGCAGTTGTATATGTACATGGCGCTGGCATGCATTTGTGTAGCAGAGGAAGGGGGAGTCCCTTAGAGGTCTCAGACCAGGGCCCCTGGACTCAGGATCCGACCCTGGGTGTTCCCGAAATACTCTTGCTTTACATTGCTTATACATCCACAACAAAGCCCACATTTGGTCATTAGTCATTAGTTCACATCATTAGGCTACACACGCATATACTGTACGTGCAAGTCAACATATTATTGTCCATTAAATATGTGTTTATGTGGCAAATCTGTATTTTAAGGACAGGGCTTTTGTGCCGGGATTTGCAAAGTTAACTTATACAGTGCCACTTTGTGGACAGCAGGTGTTGAAGGCGTCATTGGCAACGAGGGTCGAGGGCCATATGGGAAAGGCGTCAAAAGGCATCCTGTGGTATTGAATATGTTTATGACATCTGGTTCCACATTTGGCAAGGCTATAGTCGACAGTAGATGGCTGGTGAGCAAAAATTGATACATCTCTTAAAAAACAAGACTAAATCATCAAGGTTCAAGGTTCAAGGTTTCTTTATTTTGTCTCCCAAGGGAGAAATCGGTATCGGACACCAAGGACCCGCCTGCACAGTTGCTGCGTAGCTCTTGTGCCCATGTCGCCGCATATATCTAACAGTTTATCACACGGCAGAGTAAATGCAGCAACCAGCCAGCCAGCCAGCCTGCCAGCCAGCCAGTGAGCCAGCCAGTCAGTCAGTCAGTCAGTCAGTTAGTCAGTCAGTCAGAGTTTGTGGCTTGGGCACCTATCCATTTTCTGCTGTGATGGATTGTTTGCTTTGAGCTATTACTGGAGAGGAAAGTGGATGTGAAAAATGATTCCATTTGAAAGTGAGTGTGCATATCTCAAAAGTGAAGGGCCCAAGGTAACTTTATTCTGGCCACAGGTTTTGTCCAATGTGTTCCAGTGGGGCTGTAACAAAACAACAAAGAATTGCATTATCTTTTGTACCCATTTCCCAATATGGAAAGCAACAAATCTTACGTTATAACGGAATACATGATTTCCCTGAGCTCAGTGGACAAAGATGGATTACATTACTTGAACTGATTAAAATGCAGGACTCCAGGTACAAACTCCCAGGCAGAAAAAGTGCACTGCCGTATCTTCGGAAACTGTGGAAAGCTGGAAATTGATATGCATATATATACTAGAATTTCGCGGCCGCTTTGCGGCCGCTCATCCCAGAGTTACTTTGCCGCGCACTATGGGAAGAAGGAAATTGCGGGAGTTGACTCCACATGTAGTAACGGATGGGTTATTAGTTATTATTATGTCCTTTGTGTCCTATTGTGTCCTTATTAGTGTAGTGTAGTGTAGTCAACACGTTATGGCTCATACACACTGCCCGGTATTTGCTCCGATTATGCTGTCGGGGAGCATTGTTGGCGCTGGCCGAGATCGTGATCTACCTTTTGGGCACCGCTTAACTAACCTTTTTTGTCCCAGGGCACACTTTTCATAGCCTAAAAATCTGGGGGCACACCTAGATATACGGTTTGTGTACACTGTATATATACCGGTGTGTATATATAGTAAATATATATATTATATATTATATATAATATATATATATATAAATATATATATATATAGAATATTAGTGGTCCATGACATGAAAATGTTTGAGAACCACTGCTCTAAAACAACATTGGACAATGATGTTTGACAGTTTCTGACTTGATCTGGCCTGTTAGCCTCGATACCCAGGCTTTCATTTCGTCTGCGCGAAAGATGAAAGCCTGGAAAAAGCCGTGGGCTGAACCAGTCTAAAAGTGGGAGTCAACCCTTCCGGGTGGGCGTCGCTCTAAATGATGTGACGTAGCGCTGCACTAGGGGGGAGAGGAGGGGCCGGGGGTGACGGACAGATCGATGAGATCCAATCAGGGTGCGCGCATTTCTGAGGCGCGACCCGCCCCTCTAGACCAGAAATGTCTCTGCTTAGGTCAGGCTACTGGCCTGTTAACATTTTCATAGACCTGGTTGCTTGTTTCCCTCTCAGTCAATGTGGCAACCCTGGTCAATGCCGTGTTGACTGTTGTGGTCCTGTATGATGTGATTTAGCTTAGCACACAACAGCTAGGAGGATGCAGCAGGCTGATGCCGTCATGTTTAACAGTATTTTGCGCAATTTATGTCCCCGAATTTATGGATATGGACTTATGGCTCCATCGCTGCCTCTTTCTTTAGTAGAAGTAGAAATTTAACGTGTTGCTGACTGTTTACCTCCCTCTCACACGTGCGCGCGCGCACACACACACACACACACACACACACACACACACACACACACACACACACAGCTGACGTCCTCTCCCACCGACGTCAGCTGTTCATTTATCTCCTTATTCATACACGCTTTGAGCTGAGAGAAGCTATAAAGCGCCTTTTAAATATGACAATGCTGTATGGTTTGACAGCTTAAATCCGCGCGGCAGTGTTGTGTGTGTGTGGGACACGGGGTAGTGTTGTGTGTGTGTGTGTGTGTGTGTGATTTAGAAGGAATAAGCGAAATGGTGAGGCGACCTTCCGTGAGGTAAGGTTTCTCTGCGGAGACGGAGGGAGATCCATAGGGGAGATCACATTACAGCAGCCAAAGAGGGAGGGGGGGGGGGGCTAATGGGGGGCACATCTTTCATGGGCACATCTTTTCATTGGCTAGAGGGCACATCTTTTGCGCAACGTGACAACTTTACAACTATTAAATTAGATATATGAAACATCAGAAGATTTCAGAAAAAAAAAACTAAGAATGTATCAATGTAACGATTACTATCAAATACTAAATAATCAAACGAATTCCATGACAAATAAAATAGTTTAGGTCTCGGACATCTAATTTCTCTTTTGGGTCTCCAGCTATAATGCTTGGGAACCACTGAGCGGTTTAACTAATGAACCACCTGGTTTCTTCCAGGCTTCAGTTATCAGGATAATCATGAGTCATGGCAGCAATGGCACTAATGGCTTATGGCAGCATTATCAAATTATACTGTACATTCATATCTACAGACTTAGTTAGTTAGTTAGTTACATACAGTATGCATATTATGTACATGCAGTGTGTGTGTGTGTGTGTGTGTGTGTGTGTGTGTGTGTGTGTGTGTGTGTGTGTGTGTGTGTGTGTGTGTGTGTGTGTGTGTGTGTGATGCCGCTGAATGAAAGGGTATATTACCGGTAGATACCATACGTTTTATACTTCACTCTACTCCTTTTCGAATATGTAGAATTAGTATTGTTTGTTGTTGCCTGTGAGGCTTGTTTTTGTTTTGTCTTCTTCACATTGCATTTTCTTTGTTGAATTTGTCTAATTTTAAAATGTAAAAAAAAAGAGAAAGCCATTCAGTCATTCAATACACATATATACTGTACATAGCCTATGCATGTACTGTATATTTTGTTCATAAACCTAGTTGTCTAATGGAAAAGTTGTCCCAGAGTCTTCTGGTCTGGGCATTGAGGCTGTGGTACAATAATTTGCCAGACAGTAGCAGCTGAAACGGTCCATGGTTGGGGTGACTGGTGCAACATACTGTAAAAGGCTTTTAATTATAGGCTGAATAGATAAATTTAGACAAGAAAAATCAGATTGTTTTTTCCTATATTATTATTTAATCATCATGCTGACCATAAATTGCCTTTTGGCTCAAAAACACTTACAAATCATTTGATTTATAAAGACAATACTGCTAGTATCCTCCAATATTCTGTCCCTCTCTGTGCTGAAATATCTTGGCTCTGTGTGAACCAATTGCAATAGCTGTGGCCTACTTCCTCTGACTGACAAGGAATTAAGAAGAATTTAATATTGAGGGCGTTGAGGGCAATGACTATTTTGAAAACCAATCCCATTTTTTATTGTTTGACCCAGCTGTCTTCTACCCTGAGCCATTCTAGGCTAGCAAAATGGGTGGGGAAAAGGTGGGTCATGTGCCCCAGGCCGAGAATCAGTTTGTTTTGGGAACTTTGAAGCTACTGTAGTATTTATAGGCCAGTCAATAGTCAAAGACGCAAAATAAATAGTAATCGTTCAATGTTTTTTATGATCCGTAGGGTCATCCAAATAACATATGATTATTTATATACATTTTAGATCATGGTAAATTCAAGGATTGAACGTTAAAACCTATATAAGGTAAAAATGTCTAATTTGAATTACGCTTTAAGTAGCATGTGACATGTCAAACTAGTTTTGCATAAAAAACACTCCTTTGGCTAAAAACGGCCATAGCCGCCTTCAAAAATGTGATGAGGTCATCACATTTGGGTGGCTATGGGCACCCACCTATTAGCCCAAGGAGTGTTTTTTGTGCAAAACTAATGCTTGGAATGGGTTTAGAATCATGAATCATGAACCATGATCCACAATTTTTCAATACAACAATTTTTAATATGTTATTTGGATGACCCTAAAGATTACAAAACACCATGAACGATTACTATTGCAATTTATTTTGGGTCACGCCCATTTTTAGCTTAGCTTGACTGGCCTATTATTGAGATGTTGGAGTACCAGGAGGTGCAAGCATATTCAAAGTTGCATTGGATGGTTTACTTTTTTGATCACCGTTGTTGCCATGCTTTCACCTGTCATTTTTTGTCAATAATACAGGCCAAATAGGTAGTCTCTTCTTTGCTAAAAAATTACTGTGTCATCAACTCTGACCTTGAAATCATTTATATGGACCCAAAAAGAATGGATTCTGTTTTACCAAGGTGTAGTGGCAGTTTGTTATCGGTAAGCCAAGTACGGATTTTGGTCCTAAACCTGCAATTTGTCCTTTCCAGAGATCAGCATCAGTGAACAGAAACAATTTGCAGTTACAGGCAGCATTCATGTCGTTAATGTACTGTATAGAAGGAACAGTAACGGCCCTATTATGCTTCATTGAGAAACCCCGCAGCTCACTGGGAGGGACGAGGACCGTTGATGTCAACCACTTGTTCTCTTCTCCCAACAGAGGGTCGCAATTGTGGTGAAAAAACTGTTAAAACAGTTCGCCACAACCAATTTGGCAGTAATGAGCGAGCCACTTGAAATAATGCAGATGTTTGTAGTTTTAGTTTGGAATTTGTTCTTGCAGCCAAAATTGTTTTAGTTTTAGTGGCAGTTTTTGTGGGTGGCTTTTGTTTCCCTCAATGTTCTCATTAAGACATTCTTTTTGGCAACTGTGATCATTTTGTTACATTACGTATGTTTCTGCACGTTTCAATTAGTTGCTCATTTTTGTTTTTATTGTACTCAGAGTAACATTCATTTCTGAGTTTGATGGCATTAAGAATTTCTCCATTCATGACAATAGTCACACCCGGGGTCACATGTGACATGCAGGGGCCACACGTTGCCCCCCGGGGCCCCAGGCACACTGTTGCTCTGATCCACACCCTACTTGGCACAAACATTGTTCAGGATTCTGCCATGAGAATAGCCACACCAAAAAAACTAAATTGGGCACATATGGGGCACTACAGCAGCCGTGTTTAACGCCATAATTGGTGACCATTGGTCTGATCAGCGCAATATAGGACTGGATTTGAAGGCTGCATAACGAACTGAAAATCGATGTAGGCTATATCAATGATTTCTCTTTTTTTTTTTTTTTTTTTTGATTACGTCTTTTATTGGTTTTTTGAAGGGACAGACAGTAGGCTGACAGGAAACAGGAGAGATGGGGGAAGACATGCAGTAAAGGCCGTGTCGGGCTCGGGAGTCAAACCCGCGGCACACTGCGACTGGATTACCAGTCGGGTGCCCAGATGGTCACGCCACCGCCTGGGCAATGATTTATCTTTTGACCTGTTTCTTCCCGGTTCTTTTGTTTTTCTCTCCTTGCTCTCCCTGAGCTCCCTCTCTCTGCCCCCTCCTCGCGGTGTCCATGCAGAGCTGAAGTTGAGTACCGTATGGATATAGTTTATTGATTACAATATTATTTTGACAGACTATATTTTAGACTGAGCAATTACATGCATGTCCTTTTCCGTACATAAAATGTAGAGATGATTTACAAACAAGCTGCCAGAGACGAACATAGTATCTGTTCTTCTCTTGCCGGACTCAGCTGCTGCTTTGATCCGCTTCAGAGCACTCGCTAATTGACTCGGACACAACCATTTTGCGTCCAATTTCAACATTACATTTCTGAACTGTGATATTGTGATGCCAGTTTGGCACAAAACAAACTTGAATGCAAGACCACATGCACAGTCAGCCTGCTCCCAATTCTTTAACTGTTTTTGCAAATTTCACTTTCAGTCTATGGCAGTGCTTGGTCGGTTACTGCTTAGCAAAAAAGTTTATCTGAAAAGTAACTGGTGTCATGTGACAGAGCTTAGCATTTTGTTTGTGGTGTTGCACACTGCTGGCATACAAGCTGTTTATGGTTTCATATGCATTCCTCTGGGAACTGTAGTGGTCTGGAAATAGATTAGATCTCCTTCCATCCAGTCCTGAATATGTTCCAATACAAACCAAAGTTCCTGTCCTCTTCCAATTATTCCAAACAACTTCACACTTATTGCATGTTGCTCATTGTAAATGCTGCTGCATTGACTCTTACCTAAGTTTAAATGATTCATTTGTGACATTTTTTATTAACTTAACTATCTTTGGTTTTTGTTTGTTTGCTATTTTATAGCCTGTGCTGTTGCAACTACAATGGAAAGTGTTGTTGTAATCAAGCACAATTGTCTTTTTGGAGACACTTGACTGAGTAGTTACTTGACTGAGTTACTTGCTTGGTTGCATGCCATGGCCCGCACCGAAAATAGCCAATCTATAATCTCACAATGCATTGTGTTCTTGTAAAACTGCTAATTTCAGTGCACCAATGAACAACTGAATGTAAATCAGGCATAAAAGCTGGGTTGCAGCTGCAGTGCTTAAAGGAGAATTCCATGCTACATAGAAGGTTTTCTTACCTTTATTTGTAGTTGTTACGTCCCCACCAAAGAGGTCCAGGTGTTATTTTGTGCAAAAGCGCATTATTGGCTATTTCCCCTACCATAAGCCCTCAATGAATTGAATTGAATTTTAATCCTACAATAAATGCGCCACGTCTCTGTCTGTCTGTCTGTGTGCGTGTGTGTGTACGGTTGTAATTAAAAGTTTATCTGAAAAGTAACTGGTGTCATGTGACAGAGCTTAGCATTTTGTTTGTGGTGTTGCACACTGCTGGCATACAAGCTGTTTATGGTTTCATATGAATTCCTCTGGGAACTGTAGTGGTCTGGAAATAGATTAGATCTCCTTCCATCCAGTCCTGAATATGTTCCAATACAAACCAAAGTTCCTGTCCTCTTCCAATTATTCCAAACAACTTCACACTTATTGCATGTTGCTCATTGTAAATGCTGCTGCATTGACTCTTACCTAAGTTTAAATTATTCATTTGTGACATTTCTTATTAACTTAACTATCTTTGGTTTTTGTTTGTTTGTTATTTTATAGCCTGTGCTGTTGCAACTACAATGGAAAGTGTTGTTGTAATCAAGCACAATTGTCTTTTTGGAGACACTTGACTGAGTAGTTACTTGACTGAGTTACTTGCTTGGTTGCATGCCATGGCCCGCACCGAAAATAGCCAATCTATAATCTCACAATGCATTGTGTTCTTGTAAAACTGCTAATTTCAGTGCACCAAAGAAAAAGTGCCCTTCTGGGCACAGGTCTCCACCAGGATTTCTTCCTCAGCCTAGTGGGAATATGCGTGCACAGTTTCATCGCAATCGGACGCTGCGTTGAGGAGTTGTGGCGATTTGTACAAAGTGGGCTACTCCTGAAAACTGTAGGAGCCAATCGTGGCCAATCAGGATGGAATATGAGAAATCAAACAAACCTGTCTTGATCACATGACTATGGAGATCATGTGTACCGATTTGCGTGACATTTGGATAAAATCTGAAGGAGTAATAATAGAAAATGTGTTTTACATATGTCGGCCTCCTGGTGGCGCTATAAAGAGCAGATGTGAAAAATTCCAGGCAAAGGTTTTTCCTTGACCTCTAGGGAGTTGGCATACAAAGTTATCCACAGTAAGTTAGAGGTAAAAGCACTTTTCGGCCAGTTATAGCGCCACCTTGAGGCTGAGTTGAAATTGTTCATGTGGCATTTCGTCCTCGGCCTAGTGGGAATGTGGGTGCACAATTTCAAGGAAATCACGCGATGTGTTCATGATTTGCAGCATTTTGTTTGAAACTGAGAACTCCTGTGAACTTTGGAAGCCAATCTTAACCAATCAGGATGGAGTCTGAGAAATCTGAAAGACCGGTTTCGTTGAATGGCTCTAGAGAGACTGTGTACCAATTTGTGTGATGTTTGGACAAAATCTGTAGGTGTACTGTGCAAAAACGTGTTTTGCACAAAGCGGCCTCCTCGTGGCGCTATAACAGGCCGTTCTGGAAAGTTTGGGGCAGAGGTTCATCGTTGGCATCCAGGGAGTGTGTGTGCAAAATTTGGCATCGACCGGGTTAACGGTGGCCGAGATTAGCTGCTCACGGACACACGGACGGACACACACACGGACGGACGGACGGACACACGGACGGACAGAGTGCAAAACATACTCTCCCCCCATGCCTTCGGCCTGGTGGAGACAATGAACAATTGAATGTAAATCAGGCATAAAAGCTGGGTTGCAGCTGCAGTGCTTAAAGGAGAATTCCATGCTACATAGAAGGTTTTCTTACCTTTATTTGTAGTTGTTACGTCCCCACCAAAGAGGTCCAGGTGTTATTTTGTGCAAAAGCGCATTATTGGCTATTTCCCCTACCATAAGCCCTCAATTAATTGAATTGAATTTTAATCCTACAATAAATGCGCCACGTCTCTGTCTGTCTGTCTGTGTGCGCGTGTGTGTACGGTTGTAATGCACGTAACTCGAGAACAGTTTGACCGACTTCACATTCAACACACACGTTACACACACAAAAAACAACAACAATGTAATAGATTTATAGGGGTTTAGGAAATCAACAAGATATTGGGGTGCCTGGCCCATTTATACCTTAAACGTTAATAAAAAGGATTTTAAAGTCAATTATAAAAACAACAGGAAGCCATGAAGTGTAGCCAGGACTGGAGTGATGTGGTCCCGTCTCCTGGTGTTTGTCAGGAGTCTGGCGGCAGCATTTTGGACAAGTTGTAAGCGGGAAATGGATTTATGGGTTAGGCCCGTGCATTACAATAGTCTAAGCGTGATGTGATGAATGCATGGATAACTTTTTCTAGGTCGGGGACTGTTAAAAATGGCTTGATTTGGCTTGAAAAATGGCTTGAGTTGGCTTAAGAAATGTAGAAACCACTCGAGTTGGCTTTTTGAAATGTATGGGCCTGGCGTTGTCATGAAAGGGAGCGGGACTGCGACGCTCTTGAGGGCTTATATAAGCGGAAATAACCAATAATGCACTTTTGCACAAAATAACACCTGAACCTCTTTGGTGGGGACGTAACAACTACAAATGAAGGTAAGAAAGCCTTCTAGCATGGAATTCTCCTTTAAAAGCCAGTTCATCTAGCATAGTGTAGGGCAGGCCTACTGTAGCTAAGTTTTGTGCAGACAGTGTTCCTGTGGTCCCCGAGGACCCTAACATGTGACTATTGGGGCCATGATGAGGCCCCTGTGGGCCACACATATGGTCCCTGGTGTGGCTATTCGGATGACAGTCCCCTGAACGATTATGGTACCAAGTTTGGTGCATGATCGGAGAAAATTGGAAAAGCATTGACGTGGCCATGCAGAATGCATGTTCTGTGTTCTGTCTCTGTTTGATGACTATGCATTTGTTTGACTGCCATCTTTGCAATAGCTGTGTATTTCATGAATGAGTTCATGTCTTTGCAATTGCTGTGCATTTCGAGTCAATTCAAATTCATAGCACATGCTTTGACTCAATATGCTTAGGAATTAGTTCAGGAATTAGTTCAGGCTAAAACTTACGAGTATGTGTATTATTACATTTAATCATCATGTAATTTCATTTGGTACATTTTTAAGCCAGTTCAGAACAAAAACATGACTTTGTTTATTTTCCTTTGACAAGCACGCTCTATGTGGCCCCTCTTCCCACAACTGCGGCAGTCCATAAGTTTACACCAGCAGGTCGTGGCGACTTTTTCGTGGCTGTTTTTCCACAACGACAACGACATGGCCCTTGTCCACTTTGCTTCTCTGTCTGTACTGTATGCACTCTGCCTGTTGTGTTTACAGTAGCGGTTGAGTCTCCTTTGAGGCCATTTCCATGGAGACACTGATGTTAATGACTTAATGTCAAGTCACTCTCGTTCAGCAGTTTCTTCTGTGCTGCTTCATTTCTTAGGCCACATACCAGTCTGTCTCTCGGTGTGTCATTTAGTACTTGTCCAGCTGCTTACCGTAGTGCTGAGTACAATGCATGAAGGGAAACCGTTATTGTTCTATGCTAAAGCACTAATGAGAATGAAAACAGACTCAACTGAGAAGCTCGCCTAGAGTACTTTATTGGTGTATTACCGTCATAAAACTGTCTTCATATATAACACACTCTGCTACACCAGTGCCAGTGGGTCTCAAAGTGTCCTTGTCCTTGAGTTGGTCCCAAATGGCCCTGTATGGTTCTGAGAGTGTACAAATGGAACCACATAACCAAATGGAATTTGTACACACATGGGTGTCCTTGAAATTTAGTTGAAGTTGAAGTTTGAGAACCACTGTACACTAAATGGAAAGAGCCTTAATTAGTATATCATCGGTAACAACACTTGTGAAGGAAGTAGTGGGAAGGGGCCTACACATTTTGTCCAAATATGAATCGGTGAGCCCACAAAAAAACCTTCCTGAACGGGCCTGTGCTCCAGAGGAGCAATTTTTCCTACTTGAAGAACTCCACCTCTTAGCAAAACAGAGTTGATACTGTTTGGGTCTAATGCGAAACTAACTAAGTTCAAAGTGGTGGTCTAGGTGACTTTGAAGTTACAGCCAAGGAAGCAGTATACTTATATTAGACAATGCACTATGTGTACAGCATTGGAAGCTATCTCAAAGGTCCATCAAAAAGTAACATTTCGGCCCAGACGGCTGGCGCAGACGTCCGGGCATCTAGGCTGATAATCCAGCCTGGTTTGAATCCCCATGACCTTTGCTAAGTGTTACCATGCACCAAAGGTCATCGGGATTCATCTCTCCCCATTTCCTGTCAGTTCATACTGTGTACACTATCAAATGAATAAAGGCATGCAGAAACATACCTAAACATTAAAAAATAAAAATAAATAAGCTACAGACCTCACAAAATTAATTAGTTTGGTTGATCCCCATTTCGGAGACAATTGTAATAATAACCAACAACAGCCAATTAGCTACTACAAACGTTATGCAAAGCTCGGCCAATCACAGCGGAAGAAGAATAATAAAAAGTGTGACAATAACTATAGTCTGTTTGCCAAACTACATAATAATAATTATCACACTTGTGTGAAGTGAGGGGTGCTCTTATCATCATACATCATCACGTTCCGGCAAATCACTTTTGGTGTCCTCACTTTTTAGCTTAATCACTTTTTAAGCCCTCAGCCAATGAAATCATCGCTATGGGGTACACACAGACACACAAAGCTGGGCAAAAACGGAATAATAATAATAAAATGTTTTCTACCCTTTTTCTTTGCCTCTGGGGGGGGGGCACCTCAGTAAAAACAGGAACTTGGTTTGGCTCCTCACCTTCCTCCCTGGTACTTCTTTGTTTATTCCTACTAACAACCGCATTATGTTTAGGGCAGTGGTGCTGCAGAATCTATCTTGAGAGACTAGATTCATCCTTATTATTAACACAACACATCTTCTCCCTGCTCATTTGATTACCCTCAGTGGCTCGGAGTGGAGGAGAGTATCACAAATGTTTATAGTTTACAGGAATGTGGTACCAAAATATAAATGTAATTTTTTACTTTTCTAAGGCTTTATTCCACCAGAGAGAGCTCCACAAATGTTGTACATAATCCAGATTCAAAAGCTATGGGAAAATATGTATTTGATTCTGCAGCATTTATATAGAAACTTAAGTCGATTATATTGTTAACTTCAAGTCCTCTATAAAGATCTGTCTTTATTCTATAATAAATATTGGTTAAATCTATTCGTGAGTTATCTGACTGAACTCTTTGTGCTTTTTGTCTTGTCAAGGCTAGGCATCTGTGCTTCGTGCTCCTGCTCTGCGTGTGCCTGGCGTGGGGTGGCGTCCTTGGTCCATGTCGATACTCTGTAACGAAGGACCACCTGCTGAGCCTCAACCGCCTGGTGAGACCTAATCCTACCCAGTGGTGGAAGAAGTACTCGCATGTTTTACTGAAGTAAACGTATCAATGCTGCAATGTAGGAATACTCAGTTACAAGTAAAAGTCTAAAATTCAAAATGTTCTTGAGTAAAAGTACAAAAGTGTTGGCATCAAAATGTACCTAAAGTACAAGTACACATTATGCAGAAGGTCTTATTTCAAGATGTATCCACCTTTTTCCTGTAAGTCTTTGCGTTTATGTGTGCATAAGTTCCCCTTTCTCTTGCTGTGTTGCCAGTTTTGTGGCCAGGTCTAAGAAAACAAGCACAAATGAAAATAGCGGATCTACAAGCTCACAGCGGACAGCGTGAGGTTGTACATATGTTATTTAAAAACACATAAATCGAAATATTTTGAATATTTTTCAGATGGATGTCTGTGGACAATTACATATTAATCTGGGGTTCCTTAACGTGAAGAAATGTGGGAACCACTGGTTTAAACAACATTAGGAAGCAAGCCCAAATAAGCAACTACTGTACACTTTAGAATCAAGCCCAAAGAAACATCAACCAGCTACTACCAATAATTTATTTACAAGTTACTTTACAGGAAAAACAAGTCAAAGGCTCAATAAGCAGATATGGCAACACTGCCTGAAGGAAGCAAAGCACATACACAAGGAGCCCCAGTACCTTGGTGGGGGAAAAGGTGGATAAAGCCTTTTTCTACAAGCTCACAATGTGTCGCATCGCGACGCATTGTGAGCTTAATAATAATCAAAATCTACAAGGTAACTAGTAACTACTAAATAAATTGTCCTTTAAGTAAAAGCACTTATAGTTACTTTCCTAATACCCCCATGCAGCAGTGTTGATTTTGACAGCAAGATTTAGATTTAGATTTAGCCAATTAGACAGTCTTTTGAATGAAATTCCGTGTAGTGGTAGTCATGTTTTAGTACATCTGAAATGTTTTGGTTTTAGTCTAGTGTTAGTCGACTAAATATTAAGATTTAAGTAAGTAATGCCTGATTTTACACTTGGTTGCATGCTGAAAATAGCCAATATATAAGCTCACAAGGCATTGTGCTGCGACGTGTGTACCATTTTAAAATCTCCTTAAAATCTCATTATAAAATGGTACAATTTTTTTCTACTAGGTCTGTGTCTCATAGGAGGGCTGTGGACACTTCAGAAAACTGCCTACCAGTGACATCATCATTTGGCAGGTTTATTTTATTTTTATTTTATTTTTCAAACACCCATGTCATATGTTATATTTTGATTTGTATTAACGTGAGAACAATGACTTTCATTAGCTAGCATGCTATCTTTCCAGGAACAGAAAGTCTCCAGTTTCTATTAGCTTTATTAGCATTCGGTGATGTCACTGGTAGGCAGGTTTCTGAACTGTCCACAGCCTTCCTCTGAGACACAGAGTGAGTAGACAGAAATGGTGCCTGTCCAACGTCTCCTCAGTCACAATGTTATTAGGGGAAAATAATAATAATAAATAAATTCGGACGGGCTTACGAACTACTTCGGAGAGTCAGGACATAAGATCAAAGGTTCGGGGGAACGTATTAACAGTCCTACAGTCATGAGTCCTACACCCTACCTAAAACCTAACCCTAAACCTAACCTCACAGGAAGCCACGGGTTAGTTTTAACCTGCCACGGGTTAGTTGTAACCTGCCATGCATGTCGGGAGCCACAGGTTAGTTTTAACCCACCACGGGTTAGTTGTAACCTGCTACGCATGTCAGGAGCCACGGGTGAAGTTTAATAACCCGCAGCACGGGTTAGTTGTAACCGGCAGCGCATGTCGAGACTCGGGAGTGACGGTGTTGTCGAACTGTCGGACAGTATGTCTAACCAACATTATGCACCCCCTGAAGTTCTGAAGGATGTCATCACGGTCACCTCCCTTTCTGAAAACTTCGGAAGCAGCATTGGGAGCGCATTCGTTGGTCCAACATGCGTTGCCGGTTAAGACTCACCCTTGGCTTCCCTAGGCTGTGAGGTTAGGGTTTGGGGTAGGGGACCAAGCACATGCACTTTATAATGAGAATTAGCGAGGACCAATGATATGAAGATTAGATTGAAAATGGGTGAAGAGCTCCTTTAAGCATATAGGCCTAGGCTATTTCTTTCGATTTTTCCTATATAACCTGGAAGTTAAAAGGATATTTCACTTTCAAACATGTTTGGGGTCATTTTAAAGTCTACGCAGGCTTTTGTGTTTCACGGTTTTTAAATTGGTATTTAGATGAATCAAAAACACCCGTCCTTGGTTCTGGTTACTTATTAAGAAAGACAAATACAATATTTAGCGGTTTGTGGGCTTCACGGGCATATCCTATATTCAGGTTTTCAACAAAACATCTCAATTTTCACTCCACAGATTGACAACCAGTTGGACAATGGTTGTGCAATAAGCTATCCATTCACAGAGCGCCACAGTCTGGTGAGTGAGTAGAAAAGAGTGCCTTGTGCCCTTGTCTACATAAAGCACTTTTGGATGTCAGTTGGTTTATTTAGAAGTAGAAAATGTGGCACTTTTCACTGGCATTGAGGGGTCTATATTGTACTGTGTGGATGTGTGGATGAACATGTTTACGTTTTAGTATACCCAACATTGGCTAGGATCGTGTGGTATAGTTTCCTCCTCCCCCTCCATCCTTCACTCACCCCCCTCTCCACCTGCCTTCGGCCTCCCGTTCGCCGTTGTTTATTTTATTCATTTTTCTTCCGTCACTTCCAATAGAGCGTCGCAGTCCCGCCCCCTACCAGGGCCCGGGAAATGATTCTCCGTTCATTTTCCTCATAGACATTTCAAAAAGTATTTATTTAAAGACATTTAACGCCGCAGACAAAGCCAACTCTTGTCGTGACAAATCATGACAATAAACAATTTTTTTTGGGCCGGACAAATAATTAGAAAGAAGAAAAGAACGGCAGGTTACAACACTTTTTTGTAATTATTTGTTTGGTCCAAAATATTGTGTTGTTATGAAAGGGGGTGGGACTGCGACGCTCTATATAGGCTCTCTCTCCCCCTCCATCCTTCACTCACCCCCCTCTCCACCTGCCTTCAGCCTCCCGTTCGCCGTTGTTTATTTATTTTTATTTTCTTCCGTCACTTCCAATATCCTTATCATGTAGGAGTAATCTATCCTGATTGGATAACATCGGTATCCTGGCCTGAACATGTATTTTCTGTTTACTATACGAGTTGTAGAGATGGGTAGACCCCTGATTGTGGAATATAGAGCATTGTAAGACTTATTTGAACAAAATAATATCACGCCACCTTTAAATTGACACATTTAAATAAGCCTATACCTCTTCTTTAATGGTGGAAGGAACCAGACATCACTTTACCGGAATTTGTTTTTGTCTTTCCTCAGGCAAGTCATTTCAGAGCCTGCAGGGGCTCTGATCACAAAGCCTACTTCTTTTTCTATTATAATTTTTATCCCACGATTTTGCAACCCATTTTTTCACCCAGTGTCAATTATCTAATGTAATCCTGGGTGCTACACTTCCTCTGCCAACCTGGGGGGGGGGGCAGCGGACTGGCCTCATGCTTCCTTCTATGCATGAGGAGTCCAAGCTGCTTCTTTTCACCTGACAGGGGAGAATTTCCCCGGTGAGACATACAAGGAACACATACAAGGAACACGTTATTCCGACCAGTTCCTTTCCCCTCCATCAGGCGCCCCGGCTGGCCAGGGGGAGGTAGTTTAGAGACCAGGATTACTGCATGTTTTTTGTGAGGGTACCTACTACCTAGGGGACACGGGGAGAACAACTGGTAAGCCTACTTCTAACCTCAACCTACTGTAGGAGTGCAGGTACTGTGTGCAACCAATAAAATGTATCTGACGAACTCAGGATATGTGCTGGTGGTACATAACTAACATAAGGGGTTAGCGCTCCCAGATGTAGCTACAGGTGCCATAAAATAGATTCTAAAGTTGACTGTCAGCCAGTAGCTAAAACAGGAGTGATGTGCACAAATCTCTTTGAACCAGTTACAAGCCTTTCAGGTGCATTCTGCACCAACTGCAGCCGAAGAACAACTTTGGCTGAAGCTATAGTTATAGGCTATAGTTGCAATACTCTAAATGAGATAGCCTGGAAATATTTATAGCTAGGCTATACATGAGAAGAGACAAGGACATTCTGGGACTGAACTGGTTCCGTTCCTTATTTTTTGGTTATATCACATCTGCATCTTCCAAGCTGAATAGTGACACACGCACTTTGGTTCTCACTTCAGGGCAAGAAGAAGCATTTGTTTTGGTTCCAGATCTCAACCAACTTTTAAGGATATGAACCAATTAATTTGGTTAAAAATTAGGTGGGAAAAAGAACGGCACCGGTTCAACCCCGGTGGGGTTGAAAAGCAAACCACAAACGGGTACCCCAAATTCACCCGTGATCATGGACATCATCATTTTAGGGCCTACCCAATAAATGCCTTGATGCAGCATATGAATCCGACACGTACTTCTTGGAATAGTTAACAAAGCAACGCCAAAAAAAATAAAAATAAAAATAAAAAATCTTTACCCTCCGGTCTAGACCGGATCACACAACGATTTAGAAACACAGACCAGGCTGGCCTCCGAGGTGGAAAGTCTGGAGTGTGGCATGCTGTGAGCTTGAGCTGTTTTTGCCAAATATCCGCCTGTTATGACATAAGGATGCTAGGGTTCATATGGTTAAAAGTGAAATCCATTATAACGAGTGAATACTAATTGTGAGTGCCCTGTAAGCCGTCTATAATAAAAAATAACTGTCTATATCCATCTATAACCAGATCTGACAACTCCCTTAACTGTTGCCTTACACTTCTGTATTTTATATATATGACAAAGAAAAAAGTTGAATAGCTCCAGACTTCGCACACTGACCGTCTGGATGTTTGCCTGTGACTTTCAAACAACTGGCTAGACCACAATGTTCTAGTCTCAGCTCGGTTACATCATCCATTCTCCCACAGTCTATAATCCACTTCTTACTTTACCAGATGACACACAACACGGTGAAGTAATGCTCTTTGTTTCATTCAAAACATGCATTTCTTTATGTATGAGAAAAAGATGCTGTCAATTCGCACGCACGCAAAACAGACATAATTAGCACGCAAGTATTGTGGACGTATGTGTGGTAAGTATACTGGATGTTGATAGTGACGTAATTAAGATATGTTTCAATGTCGGGTTATAACCGGCTTTTGATGGTGACGTAATTAAGATTTCAGATTACATACATGTATACATACAGACCATTTATCCACCCGACATTGAAACATATCCTAATTACGTCACCATCAACATCCAATATATATTCCTACCACGTATACCATACGCCAGCCAACCACAGTACAGTACTGTCAACTTGCGTACATACATGTATACATACATACGGTACGTTACCTGTTACCCAACCAATATTGAAACATATCGTAATTACGTCACCATCGACAGCCAGTTATATAATACGTTTCTTTAAAGGTTTATTTGTTGTTTTAGTATTTAATTTCAACTTCAAATTTCAACTTCAAATTTCAACTTCAAATTTCAACTTCAAATTTCAACTTCAAATTTCAACTTGTTTCAGCTTGTTGGCAAGTTGGCACTGGACAGAGTGCAGTTCTAGTTTTACATAGTGGTGATCATTCTGATCAACATCCCTGAAACTGACTGGTTTGAAATGTTCAACCTTTTGTGTCCTATAGAGTAAAACCTGTTACGTCAAAGCAACCTTTCCATATATTCTGGAGCTGCTGAACTCCCATTTCCAATACGCCAGGAAGTCAGACAACAGAAGATATGTCAACACATTGAAGAAGATGATCTACAACCTCTATTCTCAAGGATGTATACATGAGATCAATGAAGAACTTGAGGTAAGCAATAAAATAAGCATAAATGCGTAAAGCTGGCACAGCCTGGTCAACATACAGTGTAGGTCAATATTGTGCAAATTCAGAACAAACACCTCTCATTCTCCTATGTCTAGTATACAGTATAGCTTAATGGGCACTCTTTAGCTGCACATTGCCCTGTAAGGCAGGGGCTCCCAAAGTTGGGTCGCGAAACTATTTAGGGACATTTATTTTTATCATTATTTTAACTCATTCAACAGAATGAGTGAAATACAATATAAAAATGATTACAAATACATCTGAACCATAATTGTTACAAGATCCCTAGTAAGGTTGGGCGATATGCCAATTGTTTTCAACCGCCAATCGTCTGACCAATATTCGCCGATTGACGATGTATTCGTGTCATAAAAGTAAAGTGAGAACAGCTCACTGCAGGTTGCAAAAAAGCCAGATCTACAAGCTCTCAAGGCGCCGCGTCCTGCCTGTTTTCGCAGCTCCGTTCGCTAGGCGTTGAGAGCTTGTAGATCAGTCTGTTTCTGCAGACTGCAGCGCAGCCAGGGTAACTTGCTCCCTTCCCTCCCCGCACCGGTCGTCGGAGGCTCGGAGCTGCGGCCGGGCTGATCCACACAGGCTCTCAAGGCATCGCGTCCTGCCTGTTTTTGCAGTGCCGTTCGCTACGCGTTGAGAGCTTGTAGATCTGTCTATTTTTGCAGCGCTGGTGTCGGGGTTAGTTCACGTTGTCAATAAAAATAACTTGGATTACAGGCGAAGATGAAGTTCAATCAGTGGGTTGCACCAGTATTGGCTACACGCTAAGCTAATCGCTAAGCTAATGAATGATCCCCGTGCCTATACACTAACACTAGTAGACAGTTTTTTTATTTTCCCCCCCGCCACTCACGGGTGGCGCATTGGGATTGTGATGAGACACGAGACAGCAGTGTGCATTCTGTTGTGACTGTATATTATTAAACTGCATGGGTCTGGACTCCGGAGCTTAAACAACATGTAGGCTACAGCCTCCCTCGGCTCCCAGCCAGGCTGCCGTAAGTGCCGTGCCGCGGTGCCCGATGCTGGCTGCTGACAGTGCGGGGACTGTGGGAGCATACCATTATAACGGGGGATTTCCACCCGGCCGCTGTTACTACTTTGCTGGGCCAAATTGATTCACATGTTGCTCACACTTTACAGGTTATCTGGGCTAAATCGTCCCGAGAAACCGCCTAATAAAAATATTCGGCGATTGGATTCGTATATTCGCGATTGACAATGTATTCGTATCGTCACCCAACCCTAATCCCTAGTCGACTTAATACATTACATGTGCGGATAAATGCGCACCAAATGTGCACGCTTATGTGAACGCTTATGTGCACAAAATTATTCCGTGGTTCGGGTTGTGTTGCGAGTCAATGGCAGCATTATTTTGGGGTCGTGGGCTGAAAAGTTTGGGAACCCATGCTGTAAAATTGTTGAAATGCTGCTTTTGCAAATTGTATGCTTATGCTTATTATTATGTATCTCAGTGTAGAGAGATAGGAAACACAGACATGAGAGACATGTCCGACAAGATGGGGTCAGATTGTGTGTGTGTGTGTGTGCGTGTGTGCGTGTGTGCGTGTGTGTGTGTGTGTGTGTGCGTGCGTGCGTGCGTGCGTGCGTGCGTGCGTGCGTGCGTGCGTGCGTGCGCGTGTACATTCCTGCCTATACAGTGCACATGCTTCTATACTACTTCATGCGATCATTTTTCATTTCTCTCTATTTCTGGCAGGACAACCCAGTAAGGTTTACCAGGGTGTTTGGCAGCTCAACAAAAGACGCTCTTAAAACGGCTAGAAGTGTGTTCCAGATGTATATGATGCTAATGTCAGAGAGTCTTGGCACTGTGGATTGGAGTTGCCAAGAAGAGTATGCTGTGGAGGAGACTACCGAATCCCCCACTGTTGTCTCAGACACCTCCGCCACAGGTACAGTGGGTTATTGCTACTGAGCTCGGCACATTTCCTTAGGCCTGTCGCACAACTCTGCCACCCCCAGACACACCACCATAACTTTGTGTGTCAATGAGAATTCATCGGTGAGCGCTGCAGCCTCCAGTCTTTGCCTTCTGTTTGCTAATGTACATGGCCACCGGTTCGGGGACTGAGTTCTTAAATTGCTCCAGCACAATAAGAGCAGCCAGGTCATCGGTAGTCCTTCACCCCTGAAGCCACACACCAGTGCTCGAAATGCGTTGACAGGTCCCGGGCAAACTCAAGATAGGACTTATTATTGCCTCTGCATACTCAAGATAGGACTTATTATTGCCTCTGCATATTTGGCGCACGTACGCCCAGTGAGCACGCACTGGGCGTGCGTGCTCACCGTCCGGTCCAAATCACCCCAGCCCTGAGCGTCTGCCACCCGCTCGTACAGAGTGAAGAAAACTTCCACCTCTTTCTCATTGAACTTTGGAACCAACCGAAGACGATTCAAAATATTGCCATTGTCACCACCTGACTTCTCCCTCTTTACCTCACTCACCTTACCCTCTCTCACCAACTTTAGCCACGCGTCCTCAATCTCCAACCTCACCATCTCTGTCTCGTGCTTTAACTTTTCCATATCCAAAACCTTCTCCTTCAGTTGTACTTGTAAGGCAAAATCCCTCTGTCAGTTGTATGTGTTTTATCCTGCAACTGCATTTGTAAGTTCAACAACTCTTTCTGCTGTTCAAAAGTTAGCACTGTGACTGTGACTGCGTCTGCGGCTACACTCTCCTCCTGAGCCACAAACGCAGACGGCGGTGCATGGGCTCAAAACCTGCTGCTCATACAGCTTCTCTTTGATCATGGCCAAAGGACCCTGTCCTTCCCTGCTCTCCTGTCAGCAATGTCGATGCAATAATGACAAACAACTCAAAGCCAACGGAAACAAAAGAAAGCAGCGCATTTAAATAAAGTTTACCAAAAGCATTTTAGCTTTAACAAAGCCTCCATTTGTTATGGCTGGCTTGGGGGCTGCCAATCCAGCACTGCAAAGGAGATTGGGCCTGACACAGAACGGCACACATTCCTTAAAGGCACAGGGGGCATGCAAGTCACCCATGACTTCGGGGATTTTCCACTATGTGCCAATGTGTTGGACAATTATGTCCTTTTATAGAAAGGGAGAGAAAGATGCTGTCTGACATTGTCTGTAGTGACATTCGTTACCTTTCACTCACAGAGTACAGGTTAATGCCATTGACAACACCCTCTCTCCTCTCTTTCAAAACCTCACTCAAAACCCACCTTCAGGATAGCTTTCCCCAGCTGAGGTCTGGTAAGGATGTCCCCCCCTTCCCTCGTTTATCCTTTTATCTTTTTAACCCTGTACTGTTGTTGTATCTGTTACTGTATGTTTTGCTTTGTTTTTTTTTCTTAATAAAGTCTGTTCCGTAGTGTTCCTATGTAAAGCGCTTTGGGTATTTAGAAAAGCGCTATATAAATGTAAGCTATTATAAGCTATTATTATTATTACTAGTGCTCACCAGATTGAATCCCACGCATTTCACTATTTAAACTTGTTCAGCTTCCATTCTTCTCTTGGTAGAAGCATCAACCAATCCAGAGTCTGTAATTCCTTCTCACAAAATGTGTAACAGGAAGCGGTCATCTGTTTGCCATTTCCATTCACGAAAATGTTGTTTTGTGTGTCTCACTGCTACATGGGGAAAGATGTTTACCCTGCTGCAATGGTAGCTGCCTGGGATGAAGAGAGATAACAAAAAATATTATACACCATTCGAATAGTGTATTAGCTGAACATGATTTTCCTCCTTGAAATAGCATAAAATGGTCATTACAACTCAATCAGCAATTATTCATCAACCAATCCCGATGCATGCAGTCCCTCCGGGTAATGGAATATAAACAGCAGACAATAATGAGTGCACGGAACATGTGACAGTAGCCTATTTCCTGACAAGATGTCAGGAAATACTTGTATTTTTCTAAACACTACAAGTTTAAGCATGTTGTCATTGCCAATATTTGAAAACCCACCTTTTCAGACTCCATCATGGCCCATAGCACTTACCCTAACCCCTTAGATAGCATTTCTGTTGGCTTAGATAGCATTTGACACAGACTTATAGCATGTTATGTAGACAGCACTATAATTGTATTGTATATAGTCATAGCACGCCATAGTACATATGTATAGCATAGTAGTGAATATGTATAGTTTATTATGTATAGTGTATGTATAGTTTCATCATATAGATATTCCACTGTTACCTTCTTAGCTTACGCATGTTTCATGATAAATGCTTTTATGTGATGTATTCCCATGCTTTTGTTCTTGCCTAAATGTAAGTCGCTCTGGATTAAGAGCGTCTGCTAAATGCCTAAATTGTAAATTGTAAATTGTAATTCAATTTATCGTGTTTACAGTTTGTGTGAGCGACAGAGAAACATGACCGCAACTGTTTATGAAGATTATATGTCCTGTCCTATTGTTGAGCAATTGCAAAACATCCCATTAAGCATACATATTAAATGCTGAAGTCCGCTATTGCCTCATTTGAGTCTGCATGTACCCCAGCCAGCAGAGCCTCATCTGTAAATGTCTACGCTATGAGTTTTCGTATGGTTTTAACAATGTAACGTCATGTTTGTCCTAGTGATGCCACAGCAGCCACACTACCTTTCGATGTGTTCACTGTCCAAACGCGTTACACTGGGGGCAGCATAACGATGCAATGACAGCCCTTTATATATCTTCTCCCCATTGATCATAAACCTGCACAACCCCAAAACATTGCTGAAGGCTTGGGGATAGTCCGTGTTTCTCCTTAAATTAAAATGACAGTGGCTCATTTCATTTGCGTTATGAAAAACATAATAAAGATACAATTGTAATTAATTACTCCTTTTTCCCACATTGTTATCCTTCTTTTAGGTACAAGTAGGCCTAGTCCTGAATGCCAGTGCTCTTGTTCCATTTCGACTCAGACGACCACCGTCTCCTACCCTGCCAACAGCGTATGGAGAAGGCCTCGGCAGCCACGTCCTAATCAGCAAACACCTGGCATCAGGCCACCCAGGTCCCTCTCCCCTAGTGGCGCACAGACCAACGGCTCCATTCCTTCGGTGGCAGTCGGTCTCCCAGATACACATCCCATTAAGAAGAGGGACACCTCATGGCTGTTCCATCCGCCGACTGTAAAGGAGCACCAGCCATTGCTCCATAAGCCGGAGTGGAGAAGCAGACGGTTCCCATTAGGAAACCGGACTCAGGACTCATTGAAAGACAAATTGGCTCAATCTGGGGCAGATGCTTCCCTGTATGGTATGATGGACATTACTCAAAGTAGTGACGGTAATACAAAACACGTCTTGGCAAAGAGATCACTGGATTCTAGTAACTCTGGAGCCCCTTACACTGTTCTTCAAAATGGGGCTTCAAGTCTTAAACCTAAGGCTATGGGGAAAGAAACTGAGAGCACTATGAATACTTCATACCATGATACTGAGAGGGTGCCTTTTGTTGCTGTGCAACCATATATGATGGAATTACATTCATATGAACTGAAAGATAGTTCCATGGCGGAGGATCCCAAAGCCCAAACTGCATTTCCAAAGGACATTAATGCAATCCAGGACATTATTATTAAAGGTAATATTTTGATAATTAATGAATTAGTGAGTGTGTGTGTGTGTGTGTGTGTGTGTGTGTGTGTGTGTGTGTGTGTGTGTGTGTGTGTGTGTGTGTGTGTGTGTGTGTGCGTGGGTGCGTGTGTGCGTGTGCGCGTGCGTGGGTACGTGCGTTGGTTGATATTATTATTATAACCTATGTCTCAACAGTACAGTATTAGTAGAATAATGAGGTATACAATACCAACAAACATTGTCCTCTAAGAAAAACCCTTAATAAACACAACCACAAACAGGATACCCTGTGGATAACGAAAGGCATTGAAAATGCCTGCAAAAAGAAAAATGCATTATACAGAAAATGTATCAAACAAAGAACAAAAGAAACAGAGACCCGTTACAAGACATACAAATAAATTGACTAACATCATAAGATACAGTAAAAAACACATCAAAGCTACTTGGAAAACACTAAATAGCATAATTAGAAAAGGTACTGGGACAGGTGAAAATCCAAAATACTTATCCAAAAACAATAGCCAACGAATTCAACGATTTCTTTGTCATTTCTTTGAACCAAGCCTAGCCAACAAAATAGCAGCACCAGGAGACAGAGAAGCCGACTATAGAATTATAAATCAAAATCCACATTCAATCTTTGTCAGAGGTGTACAGGAACAGGAGATATTGTACATTGTAGGATCATATGAAAATAAAAAGTCCACTGACAGTTCTGATATTGATATGACATTAATTAAAAATATAATACCATAATCACACCATTAACACATATTTACAACATTTTCAACAGGCATTTTCCCCAACACCATGCAAACGGCCAAAGTTATCCCCGTCTACAAGAGCGGTGACAAACATCAATACACTAACTATAGACCTATCTCTCTGTTATCACAATTCTCTAAAATATTAGAAAAAATATTAGTTATAAGGCTAGATACATTCATTGATAAACACCATTTACTGAGTAACCACCAATATGGTTTCAGATCCAACAGGTCCACTTCAATGGCAGTAACAGAGCTAGTGGAGGCAATAACAACCAGTATAGACAAAGGGGAATACACCATAGGGGTCTTCATAGACCTCAAGAAGGCCTTCGATACGATACACTCTACTAAAGAAGATGGAGAGGTATGGTATCAGAGGAGTTGCCCAAGCATGGCTAAGAAGTTATCTAAATGACAGGCAACAATTTGTACATATGGAAAATGGTGATTCAGGCTTTCTAAAAATAACATATGGAGTACCACAGGGTTCAGTACTGGGTCCCAAATTATTTATCTTATATATTAATGACCTATGCAAAGCACTGCCACTGTTAAAATGTGTCCTGTTCGCAGACGACACCAGTTTACACTACCCCGGGAAAGATCTCGGGCAGCTCCTGCACACAGTGGAAAGGGAACTAGAAATCCTGAAATCCTGGCTTGATGTCAATAAAATGTCATTGAACCACTCCAAAGCCTGGGAATTACAATAGACCACATATAGATAACACCAAAAGATAGATAACACCAGGATAGACTACTGCAATTCACTCTACATTGGCATCGAACAGTCTGCAATTAGACGACTGCAACTGGTCCAGAACGCTGCTGCTCGCTTATTAACTGGTACCAAAAAGAGAGAACGCATAACCCCCGTGTTGGCCTCCCTTCACTGGCTCCCGGTTTCTTTTAGAAACGATTTTAAAGTCCTCTTATTTGCTTTTAAATGTTTAAATGGGCTGGCCCCCCGAGTATCTCTCCGAGCTCGTGAAACCCTACACCCCGGCTAGAGCTCTGCGCTCCGCTGATCAGGTACTGCTAGAGGGCCGAATAATCAAGAAGAGAACTAGGGGCGCACGCTCTTTCGCGGCTGCAGCTCCCAGGCTCTGGAAGAGCTTGCCCCTTTATTATTCGATCTGCCCCGTCTATTAATGTTTTTAAGTCTCATCTTTTCTCCCTGGCTTTCAATCCCTCTTGAGTCCATTTTAGGTTTTACTTTATCCTAGCTCTTTTTTTTTAACTTATTTTAACCTTTCATGCTTATATTTTTGTCATAATTTCTGATTGTGTTTCTTGTTTACATTCTGTGTTCTCTTGCTTGTCTCTGTTTTGCCACTGATCTGTACACCACTTTGGTCAACCTTGGTTGTCTTAAAACGTGCTTTATAAATAAAGTTTGATTTGATTTGATTCGAAAGAAAACTATCAAAATCAATTGCAATACTATATAAAATGAAACACAAAAGTAAACAAAAACTCACTCTACATACTATACTGCTCCCTCATACTTCCATATTTAACTTATTGTGTGGAAGTATGGGGGAACACCTTTAAAACAATCATCAAACCAATCTATTATGTTGCAAAAGAAAAAACATAAGAATTGTAAATCAAACCGAGTATATACTATAGCACCAACCAATCCACTCTTTATAAAAACAAATTATCTCAAATTAGAAGACCTTAGTGGACCTGAATACGGCTGTAATTATATACAAGGTATACAATAAAATACTCCCCACCTGCATGCAGGAGCTGTTCGAACTAAGAGAGTCACAATATCCACTCAGGGGGACGGCTTTATTCAAAATAGGAACCAGAAGGACAGACACAAAAGGCAGATGCCTATCCGTAAAGGGGGTTAAACTATGGAATAATCTAGACAAAGAAGTATGTGTACAACGCTTACAATTTTTTTTTTTTTAAGTTTAAAAATCAAGTATTAAATACATTAACATGAGAAAGTACTCCAACTGTTACTAAAACCTCAACAAATGTACAACAATCAACTGGGAGGAATGTGTCACTTACATTAAAACAAAGATAGTTATTTTTTAACTTTTTTGAAACATGAACGTTTTCAGTATATATCATTATTATTATTATTACTACGATTATAATAATTATTATTATTATTGTTATTATTATTATTATTATTATTATTATATTTTGTATGTATTATTTAAACCAATGTCCAAACCAAAAAAAATGTATTGTTATAAAAAACCCAGCCACGTTCATAAAGGGTAAGCACCATAAGCCTTGGCTTCAGCCTACACCTTTTCGGTGCCACTTTTATAAGTGGATCCAATATCCACTTATGCATACTACATATGCATATGTATGTATTATGTGCTCCCTTTGTTCTTTTAAATACACCGAATAATACTTACCTTACTTACCAAGTAGTGTACTGGCCGGTGTTCATGGAACTAGTAGTATTTAATGTTTTAAATAGCCAAATGTTTTACTGTTATGATTAGGAAGAATTTAAAAGTATTAGAACAAAATACTGTATATTAGAATTCAGATTTAACATATTCTGTAATGTACATAACATACAACTTCACAATTGTGCAGCAATTACTTATGTGTACACTGTGTGACATATGAGATGTGTTTTGCAGATTTTGCAAGATATAATGAACAGTGAATCATTATTACTGGACCAAAGCAGATGATAATCACCCTGAAGGGTTATCTGTCTGTATTACACAGCTACATATAAGATTTACATTTACACAAAATATAACTACAAAATATTATATCACCCCCTCTCCCCAACAAAGGTACAACACAGTCTTATTGGATTCTATAGTTGGAACTGTGAGAAAACTCTGTAGCCTTCTTAAGATAAGCCTACTTATTTACTTAAGATTGTTAAACTGAAGCATTACCTACAGTACGAGAAACTGTATATTACACTGCTAATTACACAGCTACTTACAATTGCTGTTATGCATGGTTATTAGCTTACAGGTTTATAGGAGGCTAGCTAGAAAGATTGACCAATAAGAATTGAGCATTGAACCAAGCCATGTAACAATTATCAATAATAATAATACTAATAATAATAATTGTAAACTGTGGATGAGTAGCAGAAGAGGAAATGGAGGGTGTTGAGAAAAGGGAATATCAGAAATATATCGTATTGGTCTTTTGTTAATTGACTTTTTTGTTGGCTTTCTGCCGTGTACACAATTGTGATTAAATGTAAAATGAGCATACACATAATTGTGGCCTTAAAGGGCCGTGCCATCACAGTTATTTAAAAACTTCTGTTATATAATTCCTGACTTAAATTATATTTGCTGGCCCATATCTGCTCTTTCACTGAATATGGAAAATTCAATATGCAACCTCATCATTACTTCATGCTATCCTGCTTTGCTCTCTCTCTCTATCTCTCTCTCTCTCTCTCTCTCTCTCAGATGTGCTTCCTAACATAGAATCTACGGCCACCAGCAGGACGTCATTGTACGAGGGTCCAAAAGAAAAAAATGTGGATGGAACCAGTAGCTGGGAACAGCTCTCTGGCCAGCCGGTATTCACCTTGGCTGCAGTTTCTGGGGGATTTTTGTTATTCTTCGCCTTCTATTGTTTCATAAGGAAAATAGTAAGTAATAGTTATGCTTTGAAATAAATAGCGTTGCAAAATCAAATTGACTACTAGAACAAAAATCTATAAAACGGTCTGGGTTCTATTGAAATTGTTACCTAATACCGACAATTAAGATGTCAAAGCATGTCAAAGTTAGCTGGGTATAGTCAGCATAGTCAATGTCACAAGTCCACAGGCCATTGACTGACTGACTGACTGACTGAATGAGTGAATTACTGACTCACAGACTCAAATTGATTAGAACTGACATCTATTAAAAAAGGCAGATGGGTTATGTTCAAATTCTTACATAAACTGAAGGCCATTAAAATGTAGGTCTACGTCAAAGTTAATCTCATAGTCAATCTCAAGTAAATACAGACTGACTGACGGACTGACTGATGCAACCTTATTGAAACATAATATGCATAATCGTTTTTTCCTGTTGTGTGCTGTGTGGTCAACAATCTTAACATAACCCATGTAACCCATTTCACTGGGCAATACAAACCCGGTATGGCCCATCAAGTTACTGGACAGAATTGTACAGCCATTTGGTTTAGTTTTTCCCTCTCACCTTCTGTGCCGTTTCCTCTACATGTATATCTACTGTATATAACTGCATTTTCTGCATGCAGGAGTGTAATTTCAGCTGTCTACTGGTAGTTCATAATATTGGCAAGATAAATGCATTCACATGCACCGGAGCATAATATTTGATTCATTTTCAAAGGAAAACTGCCAGTCCCCTAGCCTAGCCAGTGCAACCCACTGATCCAAACTCTGAAAGGCTCTGCATGGAACATTTTCTTATATGAGTCCAAATTGTCAATCATCTTTATGTGCTCTCTGTGAGAAAGGAACCGGAGTGATAATAATTGCACAATTCTAATAGTTTTCTATATTGCATTCATCATAAAATGTGAGTGAATAGAATTTCTACGTCCAGTTCCTTGTTACAGAAGACAGAAAACAGAAAAAGAGGATTCCTTTATTTCTGAATCTATTTTACTCATATTGCACCAAATACAAGCCAGTGGGCTTTTTCTTACTCTCCTCTGTATATTTAATTATCTTTAAAAATTTATCCCACAATTTTGCAACCCATTTTTTCACCCAGTGTCAATTATCTAATGTAATCCTGGGCGCTACACTTCCTCTGCCAACCTGGGGGGGGGGGGGGGGAGTCCCCTAGAGGTCTAGGGCCTATTCCTTTTTTGCCCTCTAAATAAATCTCTTCACTGAAAATAGCAGCTGTACAAGCTCAAATGGTAAAAGAAATGGTAAATGGTGCATTTATATAGCGCCTTTATCCAAGGCGCTTTACAGAGATTGTGCATTACATTCACCCATTCATACACCGATGGCAGCGGAAACCATGCAAGGCACCAACTAGCACATCGGGAGCAATTAGGGGTTCAGTGTCTTGCTCAAGGACACTTCGACAGTAACTCTGGGGGAGCCCGGGTTCGAACTGGCAACCTTACGGTTACCATCCAGGCACTCTACCCCTGAGCCACCGCCGCCCCCCCATAGTGCTTTCTTGGGTTTAATTAGCATCCTTTCGTATAGAACTGTACTTTCTGTGCTTTTTTTTTCAAGTATTCAATCAATCAATCAATCAATCAACTTAATAGATCTGCTATTTTCACAGACTGTTTGCCCCATAGGAAGGATACGGTTCAAGTGGTTAAATAATCTGTGAGCATCTTTCAGAATTAAATGGGACAATAAATCAGTTTAAATATTATTCAGTCGTACCTGCTTTTTGATAGCCTATTAGAACATTTGAAACTAATGACAATCTGAATGTGTGTTTGGAAAGACAATCAAAATGTTTTGCTTTATTTTATTTCAGAGATTTGAAGGCCTATTCCATTGCTCTCGTCTCACTGACAAAAAGAGGTAATTTATGATACAGTTGTTCTAAAAACATGGCACAGCCAGATGCGGTCTTACCATTGGGCTAGGGTGGGCTACAGCCAGGGGGCCCCGACAGGGGGAGGCCCTCCAAAAGAAAAAGAAAATATATATATTATTATTATTTTATGATTTGAAATTGTAAAGTGTTGCAATCCTATTCAAGTGAGATTTATGTTTAGTTATTGTACATGTAGTATTATGATTAAAACATTGAGATGCTGTGTTGTGGGGTAGCTGTGGAAACCCCTGTCAATGTCGCTGTGCATGGCAGCCTGCATTCAGCGACTAGTCTGTCTGTCTGTCTGCCTGCCTGCCTGCCTTTCTCTTTTGGGGGGGGGGGGGGGGGCTGGGACATATATACTGTATAATAAAATTATATGATAAGGTAAGCGAACAGTGATTATGTATACAATACATTATGTTTATTTTTTGTTTAATTGTTTTACAGGGTGGGCAAAGAAGTGGCGCTCCAGCCTTGTGACACCATTGTGTGAGAGAACTGGTGAGTGTTGTTTCCTTATTGGGGGGAAGAAATCCCAATCTTAAACCCTGTAGGCCTGTACGGCGAGTAGCAGAAATATCTGCTATTATTAAAGATACTCTGATAAAAAATATATATATGCCAAGTTGATGGTTGTTAATGAAATAAAAAATGTCTTTTCTGAATACAATTCTTATCAATATGCTCTTTTTATTGTCTTTTTACTGACAATGGCATTAGAGCTAAACTAACCCTAAGTCAGCTATAGATTGAGTTATACTGAAATGTAAGGTAAACTACTTATTTGTGTCTTTTTTTCTCTCTCTCTCTCTTTTCTTTCCAGGCTTTGAACATGTCAGATGAAATACATGGAAATGTTTGAGCTAATCCCGTTTTCCTCTTGATGTTATCTTATGTTGTGTGTGTATATATACAGTACATATATATGGATATAAAAGAAGTATCTATTTTTATACAGATTAAGTTTATTCATGCTAATGTATTGTCAGAATTTTAAGAGAGTGCTTTTACTATTTTCTAAGTCGGTGGTTCTCAATGTGTTCCAGGGGCTCCTCAGCTAAATGATTGATTGTTAATCTCTGCCATTATTACAAGTATAAGTAAATACAGCTAGAGAACATAGAGGAATGGCTATCTTGATATTTTCACTGTTATCTCTATACCTGCAGTACTGCGTAGTAATGGCTTAATGCATATCAACACGGGTTTCCTTGAAATTAAAAAGTTTGAGAATCACTACTCATGGCGCCCATATTTTAAGATATGCATGTGGAAATTAAGCTGTCTTTACAGTTGTAGGACTGCAGTTTAATAACAGCATATAGCAGACTACTTGATAATGATAACAATTGATGGCTTATTGCAATCGAGTGTGTCTCTCCTTTTTAAGTCACTTAAATCAGTGATGAGATCCATGTGGACTTCTTTTGGCAAATGATGTCAGTCATCGTCGATGATGCGCGCACACATCCGTGGAGCAGATGATCACAGACATACTGTCTGAAACATCAAAATTCAATATAGTGGCTTGAACTGCATGGGCGGAAACAGCCACTAACAAGACCTACTGCTTTAGAAAACAATTCTGTGCCGTCACAATGTATGATTGCTTTTAAAAAAGCATTTGCATTGCTGATATTTAGATTTTAACCTCTTGTTTTCGCCCATGCAGTTCTAGCCTCAAGTACTCTGACAATGGATAATGCACACTATAGTCTATAGATAAGAAGTACTACACTACTGCACTAAGAATAATGACAGCACTATATGCTTACAACAACCCATGGAATCAAAAGAATAGTCTGTTATTTACCCTTGTCTTAAGAAACCTTTTATCCTGAGAACTGGACCAAGCCCCTGCATGATGAGAATGATTTCCATTGTGTTGTGTGCGGCGTGACATGTCCGTCAGCTTGTACAATACGACCACAGATATCTTGATATATGAAACTACAGCAGTGAGGCTCTGTGAAATGTAGCCAACTTGTAAACCCACCAGCGCCACTAATGCAACAGAACTAACACTAACACCAAGAACATCAACACTGCAAAGTCTGCAGAGGGCTTTTGCAAACACAATGTGAAAAATGACTGCATTTACTACCCATTGATATGCTTTGTACTTTCAAGTCTATTCAAGTCATTATTCAACATTAAATGTACAAATGTTCCAATAATTACATCAATATGAGAGTCCAAATGTGCCAAGTGATTTGTCAAGTAATTACTATACGTTAAGATTAATGTTATCATATTGTTGCTATCGTGGCAAAACCTTGTATATCTCCATGTTTGGTATTTTTGCTTTATCATAAATTGATGCACTATTTTGTTGTGTGACGGTGTAACACAAATTAAATGGAGAAATATTGAAATTTCCTGGCCATGTGAAAGTGGTTACGCACTGAGCGATAGTCAGCTATCATCTGTCTAAAACTGGGTTATAACTGGTCTAAAAGTTAAAGACTTTTAGAGATTTTGGCTTAGCTAAGCTTAGATATTGATTAGCTACTTTTAAGCATTTATATATAGACTGTCTAGCTGTTGAAATTACGTTGTTTCAATGTCTAATCTAAGCTTATAGACTGCTAAAAAGCGTTCACTTTTAGACCAGTTATAACCCGGTTTTAGATGGCTATTTAGATGTATTTTAGATGTCAAATAGCCCGAAATATGCTCAGTGATTAGGAGTGTCTGTGGTTTTAATAAAAAATTAGGCCTAACTTAATTCAGTTAAGTGCCTGTGGCTAAATATAACAATGGATTACATTGGAGTACACATGCAGGTTCTTTTTTCCATTTCCTATAAGCATAACTGTTTTTGTCATGCAAGGTTTCCACCTGACAGCGAAAGTATGGCAGGAATACATAATATATAAATATGAAATTCAATTGTTGTAAGAGGAAAAGGTTTTAGGTATATATTATAACTGATGAGTAACTATTTGATCTATGCTCAGGTGATAGCCAGTCTAATTATAGGTATATATTATAACTGATGAGTAACTATTTGATCATGCTCAGGTGATAGCCAGTCTAATTATAGGTATATATTATAACTGATGAGTAACTATTTGATCTATGCTCAGGTGATAGCCAGTCTAAATAATTACATACCTAAATAGATCAGTCAAAAGCCAGTATTACTGAATCCAGTTAAGCATATTTACCACTATTCATCGTCCATGTTCTGAAATCCAGGTATAAACTGTGCATATTTCGATTAAGTTATTTTACAATATCAGAAAAAAAAATCTATAATACAGAGGACCCTGCTGACATAATACTGTATGTCAAAAAGACAAAGGAGATGATCGTGGACCCCCCTCCAGCCCCCTCTTCATCGGTGGAGAAGATGCTGTGAAGGTGGTCCCCAGTTTCAAATACCTGGGAGTGCATTATTGCCAACAACCTGACCTGGAAGCTCAACTCGGCCTCCTTTAGTAAAGAAGGCCCACCAGCGTGTGTACTTCCTGAGGAGGCTGTAGTGGGCGTGGCTGGGTACCCCTGTCCTTAACCTCCTTCTACAGGTGTGCGCTGCAGTGGAGAGCATCCAGTGCTTAATTTCTAAATTGTTAGGTGCCAGAGCTCTGGTGCGTGCACGCAATGGAAAATGGAGGAACCTGAAGTAACAAGTATTTTTCTTTTTCTGGTTTTATACTCGTAGCAGCCAAATTGAACTGTATACCATTCTACAAGCTGAATAAAATGTCCAATCAGTCAATCAATAACATTTGCAGCAGCAGTTTACACAGGGGCCCGCCACAACACACAACTTGCAGTTCAGTTGGCACAGCGGCTCAACGTTATATTATATTACATAATGTATAAAATACAGTATAACAAGTTAGGGTGGCCCATCATCAGAACAGTACGCAATGCTAAATACCTGCATGCGCGTTGTTGTCCTTATCCAAATTCCAAGTTCCTCCTCCGCTCCTCCTCCGACCACCGACCTCCTCCTCATCCGATGACAACTCAATAATGCTACTACTACTTAATTCTGTAGGCCTACTAGTCTTTTTTTTTATTTCGGGCCCACCAAAGCAAGCGTTATCATATTCGATTCTGATGGAGCCATATTGTAAAGCCGCGTGTCTTTGCGAGATTTGGCAATGCAGTCAGTTCTGTTCATAAGAACTCACCATTTCACCATCACCAACTAAACTAACCGAAAACAAAACGCATGCTGTCCCCAAGGCTATAAACTCCAAGTAGCAGTTAATCTATTGTTCCATAAAAGTATGAAAGTTCCATATTCCATATGCAACGAACGACAACAGATGCAAATTGCAAAAGTCGAGACGAGTTGTTTTTATTTACGCACCCGGCACCGTCAACAGTGATTTGAGGCGTCAAGCCTCACGACGCCGGGGTTCCATAGACACCTATTTCCTCTCAAAACGGCCACACATTTCAAAATAAGAATATTTTGGAATCGTACTGGAAATAGAAGTAACTATGACGAGGAAGGAGCCTAGTTGACTTGAAAATGAAACTAAAATAATAATAGAGATGTATTGTATATTGCATTTGGGGTGGCGGAGCGCCCTCTACAGCTACCGGAGCTGCCTCTATAGGTAGGGGAGCTCAAGTGACAGGTACCGGAGCTGAGCTCCGCCAAGCGGCTGAAATTAAGCACTGAGAGCATCCTAACATCCTGCATCACTGTGTGGCATGAAAGCTCTGAGGCAGATAGGAAGGCTCTACAGCGGGTGGTGAAGTCTGTCCAGAAGATCACTGGATGCAGCCTTCCTGCCCTCAGTGACATTTACATCAGTAGGTGTCAAAATGAAGGATGCCACCCAAGGATGTATTTGTATCTTTCTGCCTGACTAGGACCTGAGTAGAGTATGTGCATGTGCTTAACTGTGCTGCCTGTGTGTGCTTATGGGTGTGTGGGTGCCATGCGTGAGCGTGCATGTGACCCTATGGGTCTGTAAGTAGATGCAGTACAGCTGTGTGTAGGTGCGATGTGGTACTGCATTGCCTGTGTGTGTGTGTGTGTGTGTGTGTGTGTGTGTGTGTGTGTGTGTGTGTGTGTGTGTGTGTGTGTGTGAGGGTGTGTGTGTGTGTGTGTGTGTGTGTGTGTGTGTGTGTGTGTGTGTGTGTGTGTGTGTGTGTGTGTGTGTGTGTGTGTGTGTATGTGTGCGTGTGTGTCCAGGCATGTTTGGAGTCAACATCATGTACAGAAGCGACGGTCAACTCCTCAACAACAACTGTTTCAGGGCTCAAGGTCAAACCACCATGCCTACAGTTCATTCTATCTGCCTTTGCGAAAGCATACAAACAGCTTGGTCTGGCCATCAATATAAAAAAGACCTAAATCCTCCATCAACTACCACCAAACAGCAGTACGCCTGTACTACCCCCAACATCAAACTGGAAAATGTGGACCACTTCCCATACCTCGGCAGCCTCCTATCCTCAAAAGCTGTCATCGATGACGAAATACACCATCGCCACAGTTGTGCCAGTGGCTCTTTCTCAAGGCTAAGGAAGAGAGAACCGCAACCTCCAACCAAAGACAAAATCTTGGTGTACAAAGCTGTGGTTCTCCCCACCCTTCTGTATGGGTCAGAAGCCTGGACCACATACAGCAGGCACCTAAAGGCACTTGAGACATACCATCAGAGGTGTCTCCAGGAAATCCTCAGGATTAGCTGGGAGGATCAGCACACTAACACCAGTGTCCTGGAGGAGGCTGACGTTCTCACCATCACTGCCACCATGGCCCAACACCAGCTCAGATGGACTGGCCATGTTATTCGCATGCCTGACTCTCGCCTCCCAAAACAAGTCCTATACTCCCAGCTTGTTAAAGGGAAACGGGCCCTGGGAGGTCAAAAGAAAAGGTATAAGGAGTCAAGGACAACATTAAAACAAGACTAAAGAAGTGCCACATTGACCTAAAAGTTTGGAAAGACAAGGCAACAGACAGGACGACCTGGAGAAACCTTGTCCATGAGGGTGCTGCGAAATACGATGACAATATACTGTGCCATATGTTGTGTCTGATTACACATGGTTTATATAATGGAGAATTTGAAGAAATCTGAAGTGAACATAAAGTCATTCATTTTACATTTATTTTTTTATTTTAGTAGTTTCATTGGTAGCTATAGGTGTTGTTTGCCATGGTGCTGCTTTAGTTAAAGATGGAGTGCCACAATTTTTGTATTTTTCCAGCTTTTCATGTGTCTATGGGGTGACAGTACTTCATTAGACACCCTGGAGTTGTTTTTATGTGCAATGGTGTAATAACTTTGTATTTAGGGTTTCTTCCTGGAGGCTGAACACTTGACGGTCAAACGGGCCAATGAAGTAAATACGGATAGTGTGACGTAAAAACATTGCACGCACACACGCACCTCCCCCTCTATATATATTTTTAAATACGACAACCTCTGTGGGCGGAGCTGCCTGCCACATACACACATGTGAACTGAACGGCGCAGCCAGTTTGCTGCTCTGTGCGGCAGATTTTCAAACAGTCATTTCACACATTACCAGTTCACAGCAGAGCAGACTGTTTTCCGTTAGATTGGAAGCAAGTAAATGTTCACGTCGGGTCCTCAGGATAATCAAGGAAACCACAACAAACCAGCCTTATATAGCCTACCTGCTCTGCTGTATAGTTGCTCTTGTTGTTCTCAAGGAGTAGGTTGTTTCTTTTATAATCACAGTGGTCGGGCTTTGATACAGAGTGTAGTGTCACAGTGCATGTGCATTCTTGTTGGCTGTTGTAGTCAATATGTAGGTCCTATGAGGCTGTAAAGTCAAGAATTAGAATCTGTTGTTGTGCGCTGGAAGTCATGTTGCCATGTCTGGCTATTACAAGCGACTTGGGCTTGTTTTCATGTAAGTAACTTTCAGGGGAGATGTGGTTGACTTGACCAATGGTTTATGTGAAGGACCCTCAAATTAATATGTTGTTAAAAGGATTGGTGTTGTTGAAACGTTTTCATAAATATTCAAAGCAATATCTGTGACTTATTTTTGTGGACTTGGCCGCTTGTTTCTTTAAATCTGGCGACTTTTGCTCAATGCAGTCAGAAGGAACATTCATGTTGTAAATTGAGTTTGATCAGAGCAAGAGTGGAGAGTCTTCTGTCCAGAGCATGTGCCTAGGGCAGTGCAAGTGTTTTGGACAGTTTTAATGCCAGGGTGCTTAGCTGGAGGAAATCAATAGCCTACAATATATTGGCAAATTAATAGAATTATTCATGCTAAATGATCTATCAAATTAATTGTTTCTGCTGTTAAACTATGATTTAATTGCATGATGAGCTGAGCTGATTGTGACAATAGGGTCAATATAATTGGAGGAAATAAATAAATGATTATAAAAAATCAGAAAAAACAGATCTGATATGGTATGGATGCATGGATTATATGCCTATACATGGATGTAAGTGCATAATGGTGCTTATACGATATCTCAGAAATATGGGAAGTGTTCACTTCTAATATTCACAAAAACATGAGTTCTTGTTACATTACAGACACCAATTTGTCATTTTGTAAACAAAAGGGCAGAGCCATGGGCTGTCCTTTTATAAGGAGGGGGAGGGACTAGGACAAGTGGGTGGTCTTAAAGGAGGAGGCGGAGGGACTGGATTAGGTGGGTGGTGCTACGGTTAAACTCACGCATACCTAATGAACTGGTGGGTGTGTCCACATAAAACCATCATTTTAACAAATACTGTACACTTTATTGAAAAAATTATACCTCATATACACCTAAATACACCTGATGATCATGTTTAAGTGTGGAAAAAAATCACGGCACTCCATCTTTAATGGACCACTTCACCACTTTTCAACATCTCTTCATATAATTGGTCCTCACTAATGTTCATGATAAAACACCACAACTGTGGGCAGTTCAGACACACGTCCACCAGTGACATCATCGTTAGTTGGATTCCCCATCAATTATGTCACTGGTGTACAGGTTTCTGAACTGTCCACACTCCACAGCCCTCCTATGAGACACAGACTGAGTAGGATTTTTTTTTTTGGTATTTTATCATAACAATAGTGAGGACCAATTATATGTAGATAAGTTGAAAAGTGGTGAAGTGGTTCTTTAAATGGACATTTCTACCTAATTGTTACCATATAGAGCCATTGTGCTCTGGTTCATGTTCAAAATCCATGGCAATTCAGCCTGTACAATTCCAATATAATGTTGCTTGCAAGGGACCACAATGGTGGAACAACTGACTGACCCAATGACATTACTGTACTTTTCCCCCACTACCGTGGCTAAAACTGCAGAAAATATACGCATGCTTTTTTTAATTAAATATAATGTTTGCTCTAATTGCATAATGTCATTTTGGAAAATTTGATCTGAAAGGTAAAATACATGGAATGCCCCTTCTTGTCGCCTGCCGAAATGAATTGGGGTCAGCTAAATGTTTTCAAACCTTGGTGGCTATGTTTTCAGTCTAGAACAGCTTCTATAGGCATGGGATGATTCAGTCATGGGCCACTAATGCTCACCTTAATTCATCTTGAACATGTTGGATCCAGTATTCGTTCTGGACTTCAGCTGTCATCCAAGGCACGTAATGACGTACCCTCCATTTTAATGGAGCTCATATATAAATGCACCATTTTATTGGGTCACCTCTGCCCATACAGTATAGCCCATCCAACCCACGGTTCTCCCTCTGTTCTCACTTTCGTCATCCCTCCCCCCCACCCTAATTCTCGTCCTCCCTCTTTAACCTCTGTGTAAATCACCTGGTAACCAGCTGGATGGCCAGATGACCCAGATGACTCTGTTTGGCTCAAGGTCAAAGTAAACTTTATTGCCCAAGGGAAATTTGTCTTGGGCTTTCACCCCAGCTGCAGCCACACATAAAATGGTAAAATGGTAAATGGTGCATTTATATAGCGCCTTTATCCAAGGCGCTTTACATAGATTGTGCATTACATTCACCCATTCATACACCGATTGCGGCGGAAGCCATGCAAGGTACCAACCAGCACATCGGGAGCAATTTGGGGTTCAGAGTCTTGCCCAAGGACACTTGTAGACAGGAGGAGCCTGGATTCGAACCGCCGACCCATGGATCATTGGACGACCTGCTCTACCTCCAGTCGCCACAGTCGCCCGTCACATAAAACATCAATGAGAGCCTCGTTCAGCATCTTAGTTGATGCTGGTACAATTTAATTTTTAAAATCTGATGTACTTCCACTTTGGTTCTTTATATCTTCTCCCAGAGGGCAAGTACAAACCCGCCATTTAAAACATGGGTAACATCACTGACAATTTTTTTAGCCTGTTTTAATGTAGCCTACTCATAAATAGACTGCATAGAGGGGAGTTGTCTTACCCCTATGACTCTATCACTTACGCAACATCTCTAAAATAAAATCTATTCTCACTCCCACTGATCTAGAAAAAATCATGCACGCATTTGTTTCATCCCGCCTTGACTATTGTAACGGACTTTATACCACTCTATCCAGCTCCTCATTATCCAAACTTCAACTTGTACAGAACACAGCAGCCAGAATTCTCACTAACACCAACCGTCGAGCACACATCACCCCGGTCTTAGCCACACTCCACTGGCTGCCCATCAAGGCTAGAATAGATTTTAAAATACTATTAAATACTTTTAAAGCCCTACATGGACTGGCCCCGCCTTACATCTGTGATCTTCTGCCCCCCAAGGTAAATGTGAGATCACTGCGATCCTCTGGCAAAGGCCTCCTCATGGTTCCTGGGACAAAACAAAAGACAATGGGTGACCGTGCTTTTGGAATAGTTGCACCTACCCTATGGAACGCCCTGCCTTGCACTTTAAAAAACAATGAGTCTGTAAATATTTTTAAGAGTTTGTTGAAAACGTTTTTATTTCGGAAACATTTTCCTGATTTTATTTGATTGTGTTGTTCTTATTTGCTTTTTGTACTGTCCTGTTTTAATTTTTGATTGATTTTACTGTGTTCATTGTACAGCACTTTGTAACTTTGTTAAGAAAGGTGCTTTATAAATAAAATGTACTTACTTACTTACTACTTACTATGGTCTTCCCTGCAGTCTGCACCAATCTGAACAATTTGGACCTCAGTTGCACTGAGAGATTACCAAACCAAACTGTGATGCCAAACCTGACCAGGCTTTGCAAGACTGCTCGATAGAACACTAACGTATACATTTTTGGTCAACACCATGAACCCTGACACGTCGAAGGAAGTGCAGTCTTTCCTGTAGTTTACTACAGAGACTGTCAACATGTGTATACCAAGTTAGTGAGTTGTCAATACAGATCCCCAAGTATTTATATGAGGAGACCTGTGAGATGGTCGAGTCATGGATGACCACAGGCCTGTGATCAGATTCTGTACCTCTAAAAAGTAGTCAGCTAAATCCCTATCCTTATCCAGAAGTCAGTATCATCCGAGAATTTAATGATGTAATTGTTCGTGTTGCCACTTCTACATTCATTTGTATACAGAGTAAAAAGGACAGGTGAGCTTACGCAGCCCTGAGGTGCTCCAGTACTCAGGGTTCTGCGCTCTGACATAGTGCCATTCACACTGACCCATTTAGTTGAAGGGTACCATCTAATAATAAAAGGATGGACATTAAGGTCCCTCAACCGCTTTATTAAGAGATGTGGCTGTATTGTGTTAAATGCTGAGCTGAAATCTACAAGAAGAAGGCGTGCATAGGCTTTGTTATTGTCGAAGTGTTTCAAAAGAAAATAGTCCAAGGTCAAGACTGCGTCCTCTATACATACTCCTGTTGCTCCTATAAGCAAACTGAAAATCGTCCAATGAACAGGCTCAGTACAGAGGACGTGCGTTATATTTTCTTTGAAATCACGCCTGTGTGAACTGAGCGGTGCTGGGCTGGCTGCTCAACAACGCTGATGGCTGGCTGCAGTTATAGTTTAGCCTTGCAGTGTTCAGACACAAATCTGCTGGTGCAAAACAAAAATTGCCCTCAGTATGGCCAGGCCAGGCTCCTTATGGTTCTAGTAACAGTGTGAATGCCCATTTTAGTCTGGGAGTGAAAGGGTCATTTTTGGCTGAACGTGGTTTCGTCAGATAAAGTTTTTTTCCTCAACTAATTCTTGTAGCTTGAGGTCACCTCTTAAGATTGGCATAGAGTAGCGCAAACGTCGATCACTCTGCTGATTTCTGGTCGTCTGCACCTTTGTAAAATTGACTTGCACACACATACACACACACTCCTCTCTCTGTCGCTCTAATTAATTAGTCTCATGTCGCGCAGCTGCGTCTAGATTCTCCCGGCGGATTCTGCCGGGAGCTGCCCATGCCATAGAAAGCATAGGTGGACCCCAGGCTACCTCCCCATGTTCAAAGGTATCTTTATGTGACACCAGGGAATGGTCGGATTATATGGAGTTGGAACAACACACATTGACCCTGCCCTTCACGCTACTCTCCGCCCTTCATGCCAATCTACCTGCCCCTATTTATACATGCCCAGTACCACCCAAAATCCTCCATGTTTTGCCCGCCTTGCTGCGTCGCACACTAGCCACGCATAAACACTATCGGCTGAAGTGTCCGTCAGATGTATTTCCCCCCGATACAATATTTTCCCGACCAATCACAACACTTGGCGGCTAGACACAGCCCTCATAATGTTTCATAATGTTTTCTGCTACGTTTTTTTCACTATTAGTTCCTGTTAGCATATACCTTGGGCCATCTCAAAATGAATTTAACAGCCCCAACTTGAAGCTGTTTGGTTTCAGGGGTCTGAACACCCCTTTTTTGGTATATGTCTAGGCGAAATAGTGTAAAGGCAAATATTAATTCACTAAAATTACATATATACACATGGAAGTGTGACATTTGGCATGGAGTATCCTGACACAGCGGGGTATAGGAAGCAGAATAGATTGCTGGGGCTTGCTACCATTCTATTGTAAAATATCATAATAACGGATCGCACACACCAATACTTCAGTTCAAAATATTTACTTTGAACAGGACTGTTCAAAAATGCAATAAATATTTTGCATTTTTTCATGAGGAGGCTGGATATCTCACAAGCCGACTGAACTCCACAAGGGAGAGCATACAGCACTCTCCTCCACCTGAATACATTAGTCACTCTCTCAGCTCTGCCCACAGGACTGTGCATAGAAGCCCAAGCCCCCAGACAGGAGGAACCCTAAGTTGACGTTTTGCCCCGCTTTCCCTTTTTCCGAACTAGTTAATAAAAGACAATTTAAGTTACGTTGTGTTGAATCTGAGCCTCTTATTTTATTGTGCATCTTGCCTATTCTTCCCTGGGTTGCAACATTTGGTGGAGAAATGGGTACACAATAAAATAAGAGGCTCAGAGTCAGAGTCAAACTTAAATTGTCTTTTATTAACTAGTTAGGGAAAGGGGAAAACGGGGCAAAACGTCAACTTTGGGTTCCTCCTGTCTGGGGGCTATTCACAGTCCTGTGGGCAGAGCAGAGAGAGAGAGAGCTATAGTGACTAATGTATTCAGGTGGAGGAGAATGCTGTAACTATGCTCGTGGAGTTCAGTCGGCTTTTGAGATATCCATCATACCAGTCTCCTCATGAACGGAGTGATTCCTGCTTCCTCACTCCATTAGTCCAAACTGACTCCCCAGGCAGCTTGAGCGTCATTTAAAAGCTTTTGTTGATTGCCTTACTGGCTGCAGGTGCGTCCATGTCCAGGCTCCCATTGGCTGCAATACCTGTACAGGGTAATAGACTCCCTCTATCACCTCCCCCAGCCTCCTTCTGTGGGGAATAGGCCTGGCTGTTTCCCCTGGTTTGCCACAATGGTTGCAAGGGGAAAGTAAATCATAGCTTAATTTGTTGTGTGCAAAACATACTCTCTCCCCATGCCTTCGGCCTGGTGGAGACAATTATCAATAGTCCCCCATCAAATCAATGTGCACCCAAATTTAACAATTGATCAAGTAAAAAAAAACAACTGTAAATACAGACAAAAGGAGACACAAGAGAAAAAGTCTATACTGTATGAGTGTATGACAAGGGATCCTTGTTTTTCTTTTCTTTTTTCATCATTTTGCATACAAAGAAAATATTAACTGATAAAATAATTGTTATTCCACAGCATATTTGACACCTTAAATTCACCACCCTTCATATCATCATCAACTACTTTAGGTTTAATCATCGTCATATTCATCTTCCTCATCTTCATCATCATCATCATTCATATGTGTATAATTTTTTTCTAGGACGTCTGTCCCCTTTTTAGACAATACATCAATGAGGGCTTTGGGGATGACGTCATCTTCAAACCATAGAGGCTCTAGTTTACCATTTTTGAGTGGTGCAACCACTCCCTTACGGAGCTATGTGTGTGTGTGTGTGGGTGGGTGGCTGGCCACCCTGGGCAAGACCTACGCTGATCATTGGAAATTGCAGGATTTTAGCGGAAGTATCACCCAAGGAAATGACATTGATGCTTTGCAAATCAGTTTCCATTCTCCGCGAATGAAACAAGTGTTGTGATTGGTCGGGAAAATATCTTATCATTTGGCCACTGGGGGCGCTAGTGAGTCAATTATGTATTTTATTTTAATCCCATACATTCCATAATCATAAATCATATTGTATCATAATTATTATAATTATAATTAATACCTGCCCAGGTACCACCCAGAATCTCCATGCCTTATCGGCACTAGAACTACTACATTCACATAGCTAAACGCTAAAGTGGAACAAAAGATTAAAACAAAACTCTCTTCTCTCCTACTTTCTCCGCCTCTCCCATCTCAGGTTTTGATTTTTATTTGATTTATTTTATATATTCATGATACAATACATAAAAGAGCAGTACAGAATTATCAGGATTGCACAAAAGGTCAGAGGACTTAATTCCATTGTGATCTTAATAAATAAATAGTTACAGCATATGAAAAACAGAAAAAGAAAAACATGTGTGTACTAACATCACAATACTAATGACATTTACAACAGACCATCATAGATCAGTAAACAAAATACAATAAATAGATATAAATAGATAAATACAGCACATTTCAACATTTCATTTGTCAATAAATCCCTTAAACTCTCTCAATGGTGTGTTCCCTCCGACTAGTGAATTTAATTAAAAAGGAAGCACGCACATCTCAAAACAAAATAATAATGAAAAAGAAGGGTTGTCTGTCTGTATATCATCTCCCAGGAAACTTTTATTGAGTAACAATGTTTCGACCCTGAGTTGTCACATGCATCTGCTCCAAGATTGAGCCAGACATGAAACAGATGGAAGAGGATCGACAACAGGGATATCAAATCAAATCAAACTTTATTTATTTAGCACATTCGACCAAGGTCAAATCAAAGTGCTTCACATTACAAAGCATAATAACATACACAGAAGCAAACAGAAAAAAGGGGATAAAATATAGCATTATTTAAATGTGTAAGAGAGCAAAATGTAAAATACAATAGGCAATACATGGGAACATCGTACTGTACGATACTCATGTCGTACGATTCGTACATGAGTAGACTTAAATTAAATTGAATTAAAAGCGATAGAGTAAAAATGAGTCTTTAATAGGGATATGAAAACCGTCAACGTGCGGCAGGGCGTTCCAGAGGTTGGGACCGGCCACGGCGAACGCGCGATCTCCTCTGGTCCTGAAATGTGTCAGGCACAATCAGGAGAGACTGATTGGCCAATCTCAGGGCTCTTGTTGGGACATATATGGAGTGATCAATTCAGCTAAATATGGAGGGGACAGGTCATTTTGGGCTTTAAAAACAAACACTAAAATCTTAAAATCAATTCTGAAGCGGACAGGCCTATTGTTGCAGGGATACTGCAACAGTAGTGTAGGCATACATCTCTATCACAAAGCTAAATCAAGGAGTTTAGCAGACACAAAAGACAGAAATGGACTTCTAAAACCCGGATTAATTTCTACTTGCAAAAAACAGATACTACTACTTTTTACTACTAGGACTTATCAGACGAAATAAAATGTTATGCACATTTATAATAATTATTACAATAATAATAATAATAAATTTACATTTGGGGGATATCTTTCACAATAATGAATAAAACATGTTCTAGACATTCTAATGATCACAAAAAACATATATTACAGTTATTTTACTTACTTTTATCAGGGTTAAAGGTCAAAGGTCATAGGTTAAAAAAAATCAAAATTGCATCCAGAGATTTTAAATTTGTGTTAATTTCAGCCTCTGTGGGGGGTATTTTGTATTTATATGCAAATATCATGACCAATGGCATTGCAATGAACATCAATGATGACGTTTAGAAAAAAGAACATAAAAAATGTAATAATAATTATGAATTAAAATATGTTGTACTGTAGTATTGCAACGCTGTGTGTTACAGGGTTAAGACACTGAACACACCAGTTGTCAATGTACAGTGCTGTAAAAAAAATAGCCTGGCTTGGCCATACTTTTGTCACCGGCAGATTTGCGTCTGGCCACTGCAAGGCTAATATAAAGAGTGGGAACACAATCTTACAAGGTTTTGAAAAGACAACAGCCAAATCCATTCAAATGTCCTAAATGTTATATATTCAAGGGTCATCATACTCCTAGTCTAGTGAGTGATGTTCATGTGGAGGATGCCCTCGCCTATGAACTGGCAATAGTCTTAACTGCCATGTTCACTGAGGATGGAATGCAAATTCAGAAAGTCCACCAGCCATAGGCGGAGCTTGAACTTGACGCCTGGGGGTGTGACTGCTTGGCGACGGACACCCGTCGATCTTTTTGACCTTTATTTTATTATTTTTGCGTTTTTACAATGCCCTAACCCCTAAAAATTAGTTATTTAGGTAGTACAGCAGCTCACACACATACACACATGCACTACAGCCGTACAGCGAGTCATCATATCATGATAAGAGAGATGATTACAAACTACAGTCAGAAGCCAGAAGTTAAGTTTAAAGTTTTTTTTTTTTGCCAGGGGGTGCAGTGCACCCCCTGCACCCCCCGAAGCTCCGCCCATGCCACCAGCATGGGACCCAGAGTAGTTTGGATGAGCCATAACAATCTACCTGAAGAACACAAACCTGCCCCAGATGACAATTGTGCTGTGGTCTCGTGACAATCCATATATCTTCTAATATTCATAATAATTAGGCTATGTAATTTTGGTCAACTACATTTCTGTGCTAATTCAATGATCAATGGGTGAGAAGACGTCTGCATGTCTGTCTGGAGAGCAGTCACTTTAGAGGTTCCTTGCAGTAGGCTACGGTCATTTGCAATTCCATTGTTCTAACCCTTTGAACCAAAACACACAGTGGCAACATATGCCATAATTATGTTGATTTGAAGTAACTCCACCCTGTCTGTATTCACCTCTGTCTATGTAAAACGTATATATCTTTGTCATGTTGTCAATGAAATAGGTCAGTTGTCGAACTTGTCGTGACTGGCTGGCTGTCGTGAGACTCGTGACAGGGTGTCGTGACAGGCAGTCCATGCTCTCGTGGGCCAACCATGGCCACGGGGAAGCTATGCTATTTTGCAACTCTGACTGTCTTTGATTGAATAAATGGTCAATCAATTAAATTCAAGAAATAAATCAATTCAATCACACTCCGAGGAAATCTCTCTCTGCCTGCGTTCCTTCATCTGATGGTCTGATGACAAGGTTTTTCACTCTGCAGTTTGTTTTTGAGAACATTATTCTTCTCTGGTTGGGTTAGTCAGTGTAGGAAAATACACGGCAGTGCAATTAGAAAGTGTGCATGTGTGCAGAGTTTGAGCCTCAGGGGCCACCATACAAAGCCTGCACTGTCACTTCCTCGTTATCAATCAAAGTGAGTATTTAAAGGCCCTACAGTCAGTCTGCCAAACATAGGCTCTGGGTGTTGCTGGTCTGGCTGTGGGTCAGCCGACCTGGGCCTCATTGTTCTGTGTTCCATCTTTTCCCTGACTGGGTTTAGGTCAAGTCCTGAAAGTGACGAGTTTATGTGCCGAGAGGGATAATATGAAGGAACACAGAGACTTTAAGTTTAGTTTAGTTTGAGTTTATCATTTTTGTTCGAGCTGTTCTGTTCATTGAGCCATTTCCTTTGTATCTATTTTATGTTTGTTTCTCTTCTATACTGTGGTGAGCGCTCCTACTATCCGAGTAGCCATAGGAGCCTGGGTTATCAGCCGATTGGCTGCAGGGGGTGGCAGGCACATACGGTATGTATAGGATGGAGATACCAGTGATGTTTTAATATTAATTTAGGCTCCGGAGATTTCTGTCATACAGTATGCACTCTTTTTCCTCAACTGTACAAACAGCAAATTAAATGTGTCAATTCTAATCTTTAATGAGAAAAAAAAACATCTCTAACAATTTTAGAGTTTAACATTGCTACAAGATATGTTCTACTTGTCCCTCATTTTGTACGAGGACAGATCTTGACGTTTCTGTGTTTGGAGCATCTTTGGGAGCCACCACAACCTTGTCCTGATGAAGTCCCTCCTTGGCATTGGCTGCATTGACAGGTTGTTGCTCTGGGGATATTGCCTTGGGGAACGTTGACTTTCCAGCCAAACCAAAAAGAAAAAAAACTAAATTGGTAAATAAAACAGGCAGTGGGTGCTCAGCTATAGAGACAGAATGGAAAGTATTTTTAATTTGCTCTGAGGAAGCTTGGTTAAGGCCATAAAACACGCCATTCATTAATCAAAAAGGAAAAATGTGAATCCAAGCCCGTCTTGCAAATATTACTTCTGGAGTGCCTTTTCCACTTCGGTGGTATATATTAAACATAAAAATTTGGTCTTCAATCACAATAGCCTATAGTTTGATAATCACCAGATTTCTTTTTTTTGAGTGGTGCAACCACTCCAAGGAACAGCAATGTCCGTGTTCACCTATGTGACGTTAACCCACCTGTGGCCATGAGCACCAGTATGACTATGAGTACCAGTAGGGGCGCTGTTGTGCCAGAAACAGAGAGAGATAGTATTAGTGCTGCACTGTTGCCTGCTAATGAGAGAGAGAGAGAGAGAGAGAGAGAGAGGAGAGGGGGGGGGGGGGGGGGGGGAGAGGGGAGTTGCACCACTCAGTTCACACGGGTGTGATTTTTACCTTCATTGTGGTTTGCTGGCTCCGGTTTGTTGATAGGGTAGGCCTGTGTTAGCATAGCCACAAGCATCAGAGCTCCCGCAAACCAAGGAGTCACAGAGTAGATGACGCTGTCAGTCATGTTAGCACCGGATGCACAGCCAGAGTTGTTCTGAAAGGGACACAGAAGAGCTCCAGTGCATAAAAAAGGCACTAAGACAATTCAGGAGTGCTTAAAATCATTTAAAGCCAAATTAATTTGGGTTTGTGTATACTTGTGTGCATATTCTCCCCTTCTTTTCCACCACTTTATCCAAACATAAAAACTTTGTCAATGTTTCCTCTGTAAGGACCAAAAGAGTAAAAGTGTGCCTTGGTCAGCAATGGACTTCAAGCCAGAGTGTGAGAACAGATTCCAACCTATGAGTTGCTGGGCAACTTGCCAAGCAGACGTCACCACAGCATCCCCTTCCTGGGGAGATTAAAGCAACAACTCATGATGATATAGGATGCACACTCTCTGAGTTACAGACCCATAAGAGTCCATTTTGTTTAAGGGTGCAACAGTTATACAAACTGACCGAGTTCATCCTTATTTTATTTTATTCACCTGCCCTGCATGCAACAAGCATATAGTCTGTATCTCTTATACTAATCACGTCCAGTGGTGGAAATTAACTAAGTACATTTAATTAAGTACTGTACTTTAAGTACATTTTTATACAATTTACAATTGTACCAATACCTTTGTACTTTTACTCAAGTAGATTTTGAATTCCGGACTGTTACTTGTATTTCTACCATAGTATTGACACTTTTAAGTACAAAATGTGAGTATTGACGACATCAGGGATCTCCATATGGACTTGGACTTAATATTGATCTCCATCCCTGATGATGTCACGTGATGTCACTTGCTCCATCCCTGATGATGTCACGTGCTCCATCCCTGATGATGTCACTGTCGTGCTCCATCCCCAATGATGTCACTGTCGTGCTCCATCCCCGATGATGCCACATGCTCCATCCCTGATGATGTCACGTGATGTCACATGCTCTCTCACCCCGACCAACCAACCAACACACACGGCTGACGGGAAATTCACGATTCGATAGTTAACTGTGACCTTCGGTTGCAATAATTCACCTTCAGGGTGATTAACCACCTCCGCTTTGCGTCTGTGGTTAATCAGCCTGTCTGTGATTTATCTATAAACAATGACCACTCAGCCATACATTATCCCTACATATAAACACTGCAGTGGAGTGGACTCAGCGGAGCGCCTGATAAAACTGCCTAATTATGTTATGAGCAAACTGGAGTAGGATACTGTAGATGCACAACGGAGCGTTTTTTTCACCTGACAAATATGACTATGTATTATGTAATATTTCTTTAGGGCTCAAGTAGTCAATGCTGATCTGCCCTGGTTTGCCAAAAGTCAAACGCACGCACGCACGCACGCACAAATGTGTTTCCATTTGGACCATTTTACACAGTGGTTCTCAATTGCGACCTGGAGTTCATCTGATCATGAAGTCACAACCAAAATATCACAATATGAACTGTTACATCTTCTTCGTCCATCACTGTCAGAACATCTCACGGCCCACATTTGGACCCTGTACCACAGACTAAGAAACACATTTAGAAGGAAATAATGAAAAGTTTGAAAGCCAAACGATATAACAATCCGATTCCACTTGAAGCTACTGTATATACAAAATTACAAATAGCAAATATGTCAAATCTACAGGCTCACAAGTCATCGCTATTTTAGATCTGCTATTTTTGTTATTGTTGATTTGTTTTTGTTTTGAAATTTATACCAGGTTGAAAGTGATTAAATGTGATTTTTTAAATGTTAAATATTGTATCCCTTACCTGTATATTGTAAAGGCTCTGGTCAAGTGCTAGGCTGAAGCTCCGTTCCCTCCTCCCTCGCCAGTAAGCAACACCCTTTTGTAGGATTTAACACCCTTTGCGTCACCAGTGGTGGAAAGTAACTAAGTATATTTACTTGTATTTCCAATTTCCTCTTCGATCCATGCACTCTTTTCTTTGTATTTTTTCATACAGTACATTGAAAACTTGAAATGGGACATTTGCACAATGAGTACTTTTGGTACGCCTATGCATTTTGATGCCAATACTTTTGTACTTAAAGAGATGCAATATTTGAGAATTTCAAAGGGCCTACCGTTGGCAATTCATGGGCACATCTGTGGGAAATCCAAACCTTTTAATGGCGAATAAGTGGGACATTTGCCAGGTTTGAAATGGTGTAAATTTGTTTTAGATTAGGCAGTTCCCTTCTCTCCTTGGGGGCATCTGATGGGGTATACCGTTAACTGCTACTTATTGTTTTCTTTAACCAGAACACTAAACCCTGTTGAATTATGTTTAAGTGATTTTCATAATGTTGGGTGTTACAATGTTGGGTGTTCTACCCCCTAAAACATGATCATCAGGTAGGTAATGTGATTATACTAGGAGGAAGATGTTTTTCCAAAAAGTGCACAGAAAGTGTTAAAATTGTGTTTTTATGTGGCCACACCCTAGCCTGATTGTCTGAGAGCTTCCAGCAACCAGTGCGCTCAGTCGAGTGGGCGGGGTCTATGGGCTGGAAACCAGGCTAGCCACACCCACCAGTGTATTAAGTATACCTGGTTTTCACCTTAGCACTACCCACCTGAAATTAAGCCTCACCCACAGCTCTGTGTTACTGTTGTATGATAATGGGGGAGGGGTTAGGGTTAAGATGTCACAAACAAATTGCATTTTCGATTGGGCCTTTTGACTGAAAGGCTTTATTTAGCTTTCAGGAAGAAACCAAAACTAAACAGGGAAGAAATATTTGAATATTTTAACCACGCCTGGGGGTCTATTAGAGTAATGTTAACTCCATAGACAACAGAAAAAGTACAAACATCATGGCACTCCGTCTCTATCTTTAACGAAATAACTCTTTAGGGTTGGAACAATCAGTAATGCATGATCTATAATAGGCCATAGTGCACCACGCATGTTGTGCACCCACATATACGATAAAGGGATACAAAATATATGGTGCAGGCAGCATTTATTTATTCATATATGACTCAGACCTATATAAAGAAAGTTTGATTTGATTTACACTATTTTTTATTTTATTTTTTTACTTTTAACCCGAATGGCATTTTAGTTTTATACAATAAAATAGATTGTATAAATACATAATCACAGTCCAGTGGGCAGTAAAATTAATGGCACCCAGAGTTCCAAGTAGGCTATAGGGAACATTTCAGTAAACAGAGTTAAAGCTGCAATCCATGTTGTTGTTGGCTCGAACTCGAGTCTCCCGCAAGAGCAGTGGAGAAATTAACTGATAACAGAGAGCAAGTTTGGGAATGCACATTATTTATTTAATACCTCTTGTCAACCAGTAGTGGTCCCACCCGAACACAGCGTCTAAATCCAACATATGAGCAGGGAGACCAACTAAATCCACTGCAGTTGTGCAAGTTATATTTTATTAACATGTGCTCTACCAAGCAATAATATTAGTAAAAAATAATGTTTTCTTTACACACAATTGATTGCAGCTTTAATCAACAGTGCATGATAGTTACTCTTCTCTTATTGTTTCCCTCTGTTACGGTTCAAGTCAGGAGAGCTTGTAGGACCCAAATGCAGGAGGAGGCAGAGGCAGAGCAGGTAATTTAAATAACAAAAAAAAAAGACTGGAAGCACAAAGGTGTCAAGACAAGACACACGCAACATACCACAATGAACTAGCAAGGAAACACTGTGATCAGGGGGGGTATAAATACACAAGGACACAGGTGAACACAACTGAAAATCAACACTGGGATAGGCTGGGGAACTCACAGGACAAGGTGGAAACACTAGGCTAATCACAGTACAGGTTGACAAGGCAGGCAAACAGTAACAAGGCAGACAGGAAACACTAGGAACAATTCTACAAAATAAAAACACACAAGGGTAAAGCAAAACAGAAAAGCAAAACACCAACCATTACTGGAAAACATGAAAACCAGCACGTCACGGATCGTGACACCCTCTCATCACATAGTCAATTTATACAGTCAACCTTATACATTTGACCAACACATTTCTCAAAGTTTAGCTGTTCTTTGAAAGCTGTTTCCCATTTATTTTGTCTTCTGTCTTCTGCTTCCATGATTTCGCGTCAACCAACACCACAGATGATGGGTTCCCAAAGTTGTTAATTTCAAGGACTCCAGACCTATAAGGTCCTATAAGACCTACAGTATAAGACAGGGAACACAGATGACCCCTGGACCCCACTTTGAGAACTGACTCAGACCATGGATGGGCTGCTTCCAAGGAAAGTACTGTAGAACTGAAATAAGAGAAAAAAATGGTCAGTGAAGAATGACATGGATTGGAGAGATGACAGATGAGACAGGCCATAAGTTGATTTATGGCCTATCATATTGCAAAATGAGGTTTGTGCACAGCAGTCGTCCTGAATAGGAATGACTATCTAGCAAGTTTCCTATACGACCCCATGGGCTAAGACGGGTTCTATGAAACTAGAGGTTTGGGCCCTCACATCTACATCGTATACCTCCAATCAGACCAATATGCCCATATATGGTGATCTCTGTATCTGTCAGTCCCATAAATGGGCATGCCCGCCTTTGTGCCTATATATGGAGCCGACTGATTTTTTTTCGTGCCTGATGCCATGACGAAAGGAAGAAGGTAGGATGTCCGCACACCGCTCTTAAAGCTCCCAGTAGTATTTTATTAGATTCAACGTTTCGACCTTATTGGGTCCTCCTCAGGAATCAAATTCCTGATAAAAATCTGAATAAAATACTACTGGGAAGCATTAAGAGCGGTGTGCGGACATCCTACCTTCTTTCTGTATGTATATTATTTTGTTCAGCACCCATCAACTTTTTGAGATGTGCTTGTTTCCATTTTGGAGCTTATCTCTGATGACATGACGACACATTGAGATTAAACAACACACTCCATAAGTCCTTATATGGTTACTTGGACACGCACGCACACACACAACACACACACACACACACACACACACACACACACACACACACACACACACACACACACACACACACACACACACACACACACACACACACACACACACACACACACACACACAATGTAACAATTTATTGCAAAAATCCAAACCTTTTAAATCACAAACAAAAACGGAATAAACAGCTCTGAGTCGTATATAAATAAAAAAATCTTTCAATAAAATACCAAACTTAAATGAACGTAATAAATAAGAAATGATGTCCAAAGTACTTCTCCTTCAATCAGTGCATAAATATGAGAAGAGAGAAGATTAAACAGATGAACAGATGTGGAACAGATGAACTACTGGCTTTACATAGTCTTCCCCAGATAGAGCATGGCTCTCCGGCAGTGGGCCCAGGGCCATGCTGCCAGGACATGTGTATCATGTTATATGCAGGTCGGAATTATAGGTGCCAACTGCACCGTGCATTCGTGCAATGTGTTCGGGTCTTCGGGGAGGACCTGATGTGCAGGTTTCTGCTGCTCACTGTAGAATCGTTTGTAAAGTAGAAGGAAGTTCCAGGATGCGTTGTATATTACTCAGCAAGAATCTTTATTAGTTGCTAAGGAGTCGCATTTAGAGTTCAATAAAAAGTAACAGAGTATGGACAGCATGAGATGACAATTCCAAAGTATGATCCCAGTTACAGCTCTCAGCATGACTCCAGACACGGCTCTCAGTATAACTCTCAGTATGAACCCAGATACGACTCTAGATCGTTGCAAGCATTGTCATTATATAGTTGTGTGCATGTGTGTGTGCGTGCATGTGTGTGCATGTGTATGCGTGTGTGCGCGTGCATGTGTATGCGTGTGTGTGCGTGCATGTGTGTGCATGTGTGTGTGTATGTGTGTGTGGGGGTGTGTGTGTATGTGTGTGTGTGGGTGTGTGTGTGTGGATGTGTGTGTGTATGTGTGTGTGTGTGGGTGTGTGTGGGTGTGTGTGTGTGTGTATGTGTGTGTATGTGTGTGTGCAATTAGTCCGACATACTGGCATCACTATGGTTAGTTGAGTTTATAACAATGTGCATCCTTATGCAATGTACATAGAATGACACAGACATGTGTCCCATGGCGCGTGGTTTCTTATCACCAGACACACGTCTCAAATACCACAGAGTTGCAATGCACACAATATACTAGAGACCCGAGGCCTCAAAAATATCCTATATCACCCATCCTATTCATAAGTGGTGTGGCGGGAAACACATGAGAAAGCAGACATGAGAGGAAATAAGGAGAACACCTCCTAAGGAAAACGGAGAAATTGAGAAAAGGAGATTGACAACTGGAGACACATTGATCAATTGGATGGTTGTAAATCCAACAGGCAGGTTGGTCTGGTTGACAGAGAGGGCATGTCCCCCACGCGTTATTATGTATCCCACCAAGGAAAGCCCTGCATGCTTTCTAGGAAAGCCCTGCTGTGATTGGCCAGTAGTCGTTGTGATTGACAGTTCTCGTTTTTGCGACCAGTCATTACTCCTACAACTACAACCTATCTCAAACCCTCACCCTAAACCTAACCTCCCACGGGGCAGCACACCTAAACCTAACCTTAACCCGTGTCTAACCAATGACTAGTCTAAACTAAGTATGCACCCCTATAAACCTAACCCGAACGGCCTAACCTCAGTACGTAAAACTATGCCTTCCCGGGAGCCAATCAGACACATGTTGAGGCGGGTCTACCCTAGAACGTGGGTGGGATTCATAATCACACGTCCCCCCACATGTTGAAGTGCAGTAATCATGATACATATAATGGGAGCTTGTGGATTCATGTTGCAGCTTCATCACTTATAATATAATACATTGGCCTGCCCTGTTCAACCTTAGATATAGATTATCTGTTATCTGACATACATCTCCCTCTCCCTATTCTCTGCTTAATGTTCCTCATTTTTCAGGTTCATCATTCAATCAGTATTCGGTTTATTGTTGTGGTCCAGGAAACGTAATTTTAAAGACTTTTAATCTAGTGATCTTCTTTCTTCATTACAACCCTTTTTTCAATTAATTATGTACACTAGCCCTTACCCGTTGTGAGATATTTGCCCCCTTGTGGCCTTGTGGCCGTGGGGGGTACTGCGCCCGGGTGCGTTTGTAATTGACTAATCAATTAATTAAAAATCATTAATGTGTCAAATCGAAAAAAGGGCTTCGTTACGCCCTCCACATGCATATGGTCAATGCCTGTGTGAAAAGGGAGTGATTGGTGCAGGCAGTAAGGAGCTACGGCAGTGTTTCTGACAGACAGACACACACACAGACACACACACACTCAGACATTGTTAGAATTATAGTATGATGATGATGATGATTATGTAATTTCTTATTGCTAGATGCTTAGCCTCTGCTTTTTCTTATTAGCATTAGTATGTTTGTTATTTTTCATATCTCCCATTAGATCCCCATCTAGTTCATTGTGAATCTTTTAGAATGTTTTGTCCCACATTTGGAGACTCTAAATTCCTTCCAATTGAAACTCACCATTTCCCTTTTAATTAGGTTCATTTTTGATGCCACCTTGACATTGCCTGTAAACAAAAACGGCGGAGTTGATAAATTGATAAATTGATCTTTGTTTACAGACCATTTCAAGTTGGTCACGCCATTTCATGTTTAACCGGTCCCTATCATTTTTAGCTCTGGCCTGCCCTAGCCTACAATTACATAATACATAATTGTATTGTGTAATTGTACCTCCGAATCTGCAACACATTTTGGGTCTTTACCATCCATTTCCTGGATGGTATTTAAAAGGGTATATTTCAATCATTTTAAAGGTAAAATATCTTAATTCATTCGGATTAATTTGCGTACATTCAAACTTCTCTCAAAGGTTCTATTTCATTGTCTTAAAGTGACAGCACTATTGGTTCCAACTCTGGGTTTTCTAAAATGGTTCTTATGGTCTCAAACTTACAGTCCTATATTCCTGTAACGAATAAGGTAGTTTCTTTGGGTTTTACATGTACCTGGTGGTCTGGACATTATAATTTAAGGTCCTGGTTCAGACTTACATTATTCACTTATATAAAATATAAAATAAAAACATTCTCATCATAATGGTTAAATTAGAACCATCAAAGACCGTTTTGCATTTGTGTGACTGAAGGGCCACATTTCATACACACAAGTCAAGGCAGTTTATGAGATTGGCTATAGCTTGGACTGGTCATTTGGGTTTTAGGAGGAGTCAGAGCTGTGTGTCATTACATAACAGCGGAATGCGATGACTGGTGTTGCTCACATTTAATGTGTTTAAAGGAACCCATATTAACCCATATTCAACAAGGACATGAAGACATCATATCGTTGGTCCCCACTAATACTAAGGCCGGGGCTCCACTGCAGCCATCGGGTGTCCGTCAGTGCCGTGTCACAGTCAGAGTCAGGGAATGTTCCCTTTTAATCAACGAAGGGTGTTCCACCGCCGTTCCATGACTTTTGCACTGGTTAATTTTTTTACGCCGTCGCACCGCTGTCCTGACGGCCTTGTCATGTATAAAATATATAAAATATGATTAAATGTAATCGCATTGTATAATTAAATGTATTTACGGCTTGGTTGAATGCTGGAATCACACATAATGTGATTTACAACAACTAAACGTTGCTCTCGATAATAGACGATTCCGTAATAAAAAAAATCAATTCCATTTGATCAGCATTCAACACTTGGCCACTTCAAGGCGACCGTGTTGCACTGGGCAGACGGCCAACGAAAGATACCAACATACCAAGATAGCTGTCTAAATACTTCATTAAAGGGGAATTCCACTCATTTTCAACATTTTACTATGTCATTAATATACCTTAGAGCTGTTGTGTGGAAATAATAATAAAAAAGTCCCCCCATTCTGTGTTTCCTAGAACTGGAGGTCTGAAAAAAACCATTAACATGGTGAAACACATCTTGATGATGTCATCAAGATGACATAATCATGAGTGGTTTCCCCTTTAATGTCAACAAAGTCCACACCCATAACACCAGAGGGAGTTCAATGTGCAACCCAGATTCGGCACAAACAAGGGACTAAATTATTTTCGCTTCTATGCCACCAAAGTGTGGAAAGCCCTACCAACAGTCATTAAGACATGCAAATCTCTTGACTCCTTCAAAACCGCTCTCAAAGGGCACCTACGGACGGCTGCAATTCGAAACTGGCCCCCGTAAAATCTGAATCCCCCACCCACCCCTTTTCCCCCTCAATGTTTCTTTTCCCCCTTTTTACCTCCTCTATGATGATTTCTTGTTTTTGGCTATAGTATTGTATATTTGTATGAATCTAAATGTTATGATGAATTAAACATGGCGGACCCTAGTGTAATGCTTTATGGTGTCGTCCACAGTTAACAGTTTTGTATTGAGTTGTGCTTGAAATGTACTATAATTCTCTGTTAATAAATACTTCAATCAATCAATGAAACCCTAATCTGCTCACTGCAAATACCCTAAATATGCCTTAATCCAATATGCCAACATTGACAACCTATTATAAGGCAATATTATCTAAATTTCATTATGCTTTAAATAGCATGTGACGTGTCAAACTACAGTAGGGGGTTTTCATGATTCTGAATCCATTCCAAGCATGTTTTGCACAAAAAACACTCCTTGGGGCTAAAAACGGCCATAGCCGTCATCACAAATGTGATGAGGTCAGCACATTTTGTGGACATTTGGGTAAGTGGTTATGGCCAAATGTAGCCCAAGGAGTGTTTTTCATGCAAAACTAATGCTTGGAATGGATTCAGTAAATGTTGAGATATGATCTATAGGCCTATTGTGTATATATGAAACCTTTTATTCTGAAGGACTGAGATGCTAACAGGAAGTGCCTATTTACTGTGTGTATAAATTGGCTAAATAAACGCCCCTCGTCAGATCTGTTGTGTGTCAACATGAAGCTGACACGGATGATGTGAACTGACGCTGCTGCCTACATGTGTCTTACTTATTTCCTCCGTATATTCGACTTATATCCGACTAGCTCCAGTCCTAGGCTGTCTAGATTCCTCCTATCGCTGTAATGGCAGCTCTGCCAACAGGTTATGGGCCCAGCAGGACGAAGCATAATGGAAGCCAGTGGAGTCGGATTTGTTTTGATGGAGCGGAACTTGAACGGAACGGAACGGAACTTTGAATTATGGTTGGGGACATTTCTCGGGCACTTACGGCTTAAAGGGCTGAAACACACCATACTGAACGAGCCTGATATCGACGACGAAGATGTGCTCGATGGGGACGAAGCTGCAGCGAGAGCTGCTGAAACCGAAGCAAGAGCCGCTGAGGACGCTGAGAAAAATGAGGACGCATACGCTGAGCTAATTCAAGTGCTCAACGATAAAAGTTTGTCTTTGATTATGCGTGATGCAGCAGACGATGGGAGGAAGGCGTTACAAATTCTGAAGGATCACTATGCTGGCAAGGTGATTAGTTTGTACACAGAGCTTACGTCGCTCCAGAAGGCTGCTAATGAAACAATTACAGACTATATTATACGAGCGGAAACTGCTATCACGGCACTGAGGAATGCGGAAGAGACTTTGAGTGACGGCTTACTGACAGCTATGATTCTGAAAGGGCTACCAGATTAATATAAGCCATTTTCCATCCACATTACACAAAGTGACGACAAGATCACCTTCGCCGAGTTTAAAACCAAACTGAGGAGTTACAAGATCACTGAAAAGTTCAGTAGCATTTCCGGGTATGACAGCGTGATGAGAATAAGAGGCAGGGACAAAGACGTGAGACTGTCCTGTTACAACTGGGCCAGCGGGGGCATAAAGCTTTTGATTGTGAAGATGATGCCGGTCAGAGAGAACAGAAACAGTGGTGCAGTCTTTGCAAAAGTCCCACGCACAACGATACCAACTGCAGACGGAGAAGACGGAGAGATAACGTCAATGTGACGCAGGATGAAGAGGCGCACACGTTCACCTTCAAGGTGGGCCAGGTGAACCACGACTTGGACGGCGCCGGGAGACCGAAGCAGAGACTGTCAGGGCATTGCTCTGAGCATTGGGCTGATGGTCGACACCGGGGCTACGTCACACATTGTGACCGACGTGAAGAAGTTCCCAAACTTCGACGAGAGTTTCGAGCCACGGAAGCATGTTCTGGAGATGGCTGATGGAGTGAGGGCCTCTGGCATAGCGCTGAAGAGAGGTGCTGCAATAGTTTGCCTGAGAGATGACAAGGGCCGAGAGGTGGAAACGATGCTGAAGGGGGCGCTGTATGTCCCATCCTTTCCCCAAGACCTTTTCTCAGTCAACGCAGCTATATCCAACGGAGCCACAGTCTTCTTCAAAGAGAGACAGAACAAGATGCAGAGTCAGAGATGAGTGATCTGGTTGACATTCAGGCAGGTGAAAGTAGTGTCAAGCTAAATCTGATGACCAGGGAAATGTAACCTTTGATTATTGTTATGGAGTTATGAGAGAACATGATGAATTTACCCTGACTATACTGCCAGAGGGCAAGAATGCAGTGGGGGATGCAAACAGAAACAGGCTGATGCATGATTGTCATAACACAGTAAAACAAAAGAAAAGAAGGAAAAATAAGTGTTCATTTGTGTTTGGGTGATATCTGATTATGTGATTTATGTATTGCTAGTATTTGAAAAGTAATGTATTTGAGAAATGACATGGGTATTTGAACTTTTATTGGTTTTGAAATGGATTATTTATTTTGAACAAAGTGATAATGTGAAAAGATTGTGTAAAATAAGTTGAGATTCAAGGTTTAACATTACATTTATTGCATTTTATTGTTTACCAATATGTGATCAAGTGGGGGTGTTGAGATATGATCTATATTGTGTAGTGCCTATTTACTGTGTGTATAAATTGGCTAAATAAACGCCCCTTGTCAGATCTGTTGTGTAACAACATGAAGCTGACGAGGATGATGTGAACTGACGCTGCTGCCTACATGTGTCTTATTTATTTCCTCCGTATATTCGACTTATATCCGACTAGCTCCTAGGCTGTCTAAATTCCTCCTATCGCTGTAATGGCAGCTCTGCCAACAGTAAAAAAAAAAAAAAAACTAGTTTGACATGCTACTTAAATGCTACTTTCGTCACCCTTATCCTTATCCCTAAACTTCTTTGCCTTGTTTTACTATTTTGCTAAACATTTTTGAATAGTTAAAATGGCTAGTCTACAAGCTCACAACGTGTCAATGTAGATTGGCTAGTTGAACTATTCAAAAATGTTTTTCAAAATAGTAAAAAAAAGGTTTAGGGATAAGGGGTTTAGCGGTGACGAAAATGAAGCCCCTAATGTCCTGTCAGAATCAGTTGAGAAACTAAATAAAGCAATTTAGTCCAACCTAAGAGGAATGTTTTTCTTTAATTACTGGACTTTCTGTCTACACTCTACAGCCTTGCTCTTCAATAAGTAATAAGTATCAATACAATACACAAACAATGACTCCACTGAATGCATCAACCTTTCTAGTTGTTATAATCAGCTGTTAATCACTATTATCTGACAGCAGCTTTGTGTATATCACAATGACAATGATTGTACTCACCGTATTTAGATAGGGTATATTGAACAGTGACAGAACAAACCCGATCGCTACAGGAAAAAATGACCTAGAGAGTAGAAGACAACAATGTGTCATGAACAGACAAAGCATTACACTTGTTTACAATAGGGCCCACCATTTTCAATTCATCAAAACAATTAGAGGCGTACGAATATACACATGCCATTGAGACAGTGGCGTGCACAGACATTTAGAGGGGCAGGTGCTCAAGTGAAAAAAGGGCACCTTGTGCAGCGAGTGGAACCAGCCGGTTGCCTTAATAGTGTGAGATTTGAATCAAGAATTGATCAATGTCACCATGGTCCACATACTGTACTGTACACTGTACCAATTTCTTTTTCATTGCATTGAGAATATATACACATGTCACATAAACACAAATGTATTGTAAACCCTGGTTCAAATTATTTTCAGATGGCGGTTCACGCTACGGCCGGCCAAATACACATTCCTTTACACTAAAATGTTTGTCTGAATTGACTTACTTGAACAGAAGTACAAAGCCATATGTCTCCACTGCCATGCCAATGATTGGCCAGCGGAAGAGCACCAAGGCTACGCCTCCTAGGAAGAAGGTGGAGCCTCGTAGCTTGTGCCTCTGGAAGAAGAAGTGGGTCGTCCTCCGGAGACCAATGATCAACGCCAAGCCAGTCAAGAAGAGAATCTTTGGCAGCAAAGAAAGAACAAAGCATCCATATCTATTAACCCATTCTGACCTGAGATCAGATTCTAAAAAAATGTTCTTCTACATCTTCTACATGTCAGTGGTTCTTCGATTTTTCAAAAATAGCAGACCTACAAGCTCGTAGTGTGCCACTCGGTGACGCGCTATGAGCTTGTAGATCTGCTATTTTTCAATAGCTAAAGTATAACATAATGCTAACACCAAAAGGGGTTCCCGCCCAAGCTAATTCATTGCACTCTTCTGGTGGCATGATGTGCTTTTTGTGGTCAGTTAAAATCTTAAATGTTAGACATAACATTTTGTATAGATCTAGCCCTTGTATGGAAGGGCTAGATTGCAATAACATTATTCTGATTAAATGAATGTATTTTGAATTGTCATGTACAGTACAGTACAGTACAGTACAGTACAGTACAGTACAGTACAGTATAGTACAGTACAGTACAGTACAGTACAGTACAGTACAGTACAGTACAGTACAGTACAGTACAGTAATATTTTGGATTACAGCCACAGAAAGCAAGGTTTCATTCTTGCAAGGTGTTTTTACTGTTTTCCCCCCAACATTCACATCTCTATAGTAAGTAGCTTCAGTGTCGTTTTGCATTCTGTGTGAGATAGTGAGTCTTTCACATCATTTTGAAACCTGCACAAGTGAGACTTTGAGTTTTCTTGCCAAATAGAGTACAGTAGAAGACTCGATCAGATGAATAATTCAATTATTGCATGTCGGATGGCGGGCCCGTTTCAATTGAAAAACATGTGTGAAAAATTCACAACGTTAAAGCTTATTCTTGGGTATAAAAAAATAAATCTATACGGTACATTGTAGATACCCCCCCCCCCCCAGGTTTAATAATAATATCTAAAATGGATATAGCACTTTTCCCCTAAGATACTTTACATGGTGGGGAAGAGGAAGCAGCAAATAAAAACAAAAGTTAGCTACGGAAAGCAATAATGAAGAGGTGGGTGTTGAGGGCTGTTTTGAAGGTTTGGAACGTGGGGGAATCTCTGAGAGTTTTGGGGAGTGCAATTGTAACTCCTAAGAATGCAGCTATCCACAAACCAGCACGTATCTTATTTATGTTGTTTTACAACAAATGATCTCTTATTATTTGGACTGTGATCAACGTGAAATGTTTGTTTGAGCTACTCACATTCCCAAATGCCAACAAGACAGAGTCAAAGTACAACAGCACACCGAAAAGCAGAAAGAATAGGCCGAATCCTGTTAGACCAACTCCAATTTCTGGAACACAGACAAGCATTACATTACGATTAGGATGAAGACAGATGAGAAACATCAGTAGTCTGTGTCAAGTCTTTGTCATGGAAGAACAACCAATAAATAAATATTGAAATAAACAACCTATAAAGCTCCTATTTGCTGGAACTTTCTCAGTTATGTAATTCAAGCTAGGAAATGTTGTCCTGATGAAATAAAATAAAATATATTTTTTAGAATAATAATCTCAAATTGGAAAGTGAATTGACACCCCACGTGGGCCATTATTATCACATCTCCAGTATTGGCTTCCATGCAATGTGTTCAGGTTCAAAGTCAAAGGTCTTTATAAACATATCTCACCTCTAACATTACACGTCACTATGCTCTACTCAAAGTACCGTGTCACTCTTTGCAGTCATCTATACCTCAGCGCTCGCTGACCAAAACCTCAGATGGCATCGACACAGAGAAGAACGTGGTGTTGTGGAAAACCACTTACTTGCGACGTCAAGCATAATTCCTTATTTCTTTCTTTTCCCGCCTGCCTTCTTTCGCTCACTTTGGCCTCTCCAGTTCTGCTCTCCCACAGCCTTGCTTGCCTTTCTTCTGTGGTGATTTCTGGAGAACTGGTGCGTTCATTCCTTTTCTCAAAGGCTGACCTTTGAGCCTCAGGCCCTTTACCGCATATAGGCTGGTGTAGTAATCATTAACCAAACTACAGATTGGACACAGAGATGGGTTAATGAGATCATCAGTTATCATTCAATTCAATTCAATTCAATTCAAAGGGCTTTATTGGCATGAGAAAACATACGTTTACATTGCCAAAGCTGGGTACCTGCATGAGGTTTCATCAAAAACTAGAGAAGTGTGCTCCTCTTGAGCACAAGTCTCCGAAATGTATTCATGATGTTCGAGTCCGCAATAAAACAAATCACATCTTCGAAAATCATGAAACATTTTCTTGATTGATTTAAAAAAAAAAAACATAAAATTATGGATGTGCGACCATATGGATATGCCTACTTTTTGATGTATGGTGGAGTTTGGGTCTAGCACTCCACTGAAAACTACATTTCTGATGCGCAACCTCTTTTTCCCATTTAATTATTCATTAGTATAGACTAGTTAGTCTAAATTAGTGGGCAATGATGTTTATACAACAATAACAATTACAACAATATTTAAATATTAGTATAGAATCAATATCCGTTCAAATATTCTTGCCATAAACACAGGGGAGAGTAGACACAGACTTTCTCTGGGTTCAGAGAATAGGGTACACGACGGCTCCGGACATTTGTGGATGGGGGAGCTATAGGGGGGGCTGGTTTTTTTTAAGTGTGACACAACAATGCAAATCATTATTGTGACACCGTCACCGGCTAATTTCCAAATAGAATGATTCAGGTCGAGACAGAAAAGAAGGTTGAGTTCAACTTTATTCCCTATTAATGTTACAGGCTGACGGAGGCAAAAAGGTGTGCACTTTAATTGTCCTTCAGACAAAATAAACAATTAAGCAGCCATTGTTTCTCTTCTCTTCCGAGAACTCTAAACTATTCTGCAACGCCTTCATCCAATTAATCAATTATAATGAACTTTGCCTAATTTTACATTCCTTGGGCTCTTCGGGGCAGTGGCAGCACAGCATACACAGACCGCAGTTTGAGAGATCTGGAGAGTGTAAATGGACGGACACACACACACACACACACACACACACACACTAGTGTTGTCACGACTCACGATACTGGATTTTCAACTTTGATATGATATTTGTAAAAGTATTGATATTTCGATACCATGCAACCACGGCACGTGCAGTATTGTGCACTTTCATTGTTTTTAAAATGTTTATTCTTTTTATTATTATTATGCCTACAATTATTATTATTTTAGGTTTATAATCCATACTATGTATAATAATATTACTATGCCTATAATTATTATAATAATAATTATTATAATAATAATTATTGGTTTATAATCCATAGTTACTATGTATAATATTATTATTATTATTATACATAGTAACTATGGATGATGACAACCACATCATCTTGGTTTCTATTCCTTATTTATAACTCTAGTTAATGTTCTATTCAGATATTAATCAATGCATCATGGCCAGCATACTCAAACTACTATTATCATTTTAATATCCGGAATCCCCCCGCGCATGCACGCACACACACACACACACACACACACACACACACACACACACACACACACACTGCAACGATCCTGTTGCAACGTTAGCTTGCTAGCCTAGCAAGGTTGTGTTTACTGTTGATAGCTTTAGCAGCTATCGCTAACATGAGGAACAGCAACAACAAGTCCTCTTTGGCTCTCCGTGTTCATCGGATTCTTTATCTTACATAAAGAAATACGAGCGACCTGTTAAATAAGTTAAAGGTATATTCAGTGATTTCACTTAATTCAAATATCACTTATTTTTTTGTTTTGTTGTGATAATCCTCCCTACTATAGAGTGTGCTGGCCATATAAGGAGTTCCTCCCTGTCCCCAGTTAACCCCTGGGGGTCAAAAAACCTTAGGTTTCGTTTTTGACTCTCTATCCTGATTGGACGAAAGGCTGGGTCCCACAGCCAAAAACGAAACCTAAGGTTTTCTGAGTGAAATCACTGAATATACCTTTAAGAACACAGCGTGGGGACAAAAGTCACAGTGACAGAACAAGACAGACTTGTACTGAGCGTATGTGACTGTGAGGCTGCGGGCTGAGAGGATGACTCCCTCCGCAGCTCCGCTCCCAAGGCTCAGGAGGGAGGGGGCTGTTTGACTGTACTGTGTGCTGGGCACTGAGCATGTCTTAACGGGAGAACGGAGCGGCACTAAAAGTCAGGTTATGGATTATTTCAGCATTCCAAAAATAAAAAGTATGATTTTATAGTAATGATTTATATAAAAGTAAGTCAATTCTGTCTTTCATATATTTTATTTATACCATGAATATTTTTCATCACAGTTAGGTTTGTGGGCAGGGGGTGCTTAGGGGGGGCTAAGCCTCCAGCAGGGGGGGCTAAAGCCCCCCTTAGCCCCCCCCCCCCCCCCCCCTGGCGCCGTCGCTAATAACACCCAGTACACTGGGACAGCTGTGGGATGAAGCTGACCTCACTCGCTGCACCACAATACCACACTCTCTGAAGGATTCTGAAGGAGCTCTCTGAAGGAGAATTAAGTGTTATTCTGGATGGCCTTCAAAATATGTTTTGAAGACAAGAGAATGGGACACCTGGTGGGCTCGAACAAGATGATCTTGGGAATATCTAGAGAACCTCTCAACACATTGCGCCACAGTGCTTGCTGTTCCATCGTCACAGTGTGACTGTGAAAGCCTTGCAGTCTCTCCTCCTCTATTTGACGATTCTGAAAGTGTTTTACAGTGTGACTCAGTAGTAGGCAAGTCTGTCTGTCTGTCTGCCTGTGAGACAGTCCGGGGCTAATCTCACAAACTGTTGAACTGATCAGTTCCATATTCCTTGCGCTCGCTGCCAGTATAGGCCAAGGCCAACATTCTTTTAAATATTAAACTTTCAACATCAATGGCAATCAGAGCAGGCTGAAACCTTGCCCAAAATATGGAGTCGTACATCACACATAAATCATAGCATCACAGGTACAGGAACTGACCTCATAGACTGGCCACACAAAGTCTGAAATCATTATTTTTTTAAATCATAATCTTGAATCTTAACCGTATAAATCATAAGGTTTGACATGCTGGCCTTTCAGTGTGGAGCTGACTTGTGGTTGTGGTTGCGGTCCCACGACTGCACGTAGTTTATGGGTGCACATATGATTGGTTCATTTTCTTCATTATGATGGTCTTTTCTTGACTATTATTTGCAGAGTCAAAGGTAATGTTCCTGGGCAAGTGGTTACAGTGGTGGCAGATACATTGTATTTTCAAACAATGCCTATCCATCATCCCTGTAAATCCACTGTAAATCAGTGGATTTCCATGAAACGTCCCCATGTTTCGACCAACAAACAGAATGCGTACCACAAACTGTGTTGGTTAATTTACAGTTAATCCCAATTAACTCCTACACAAACATGTTTACTGGTAATTTGTTTCTAATTTGAAATGCATGGAAACAGTTAATTTTGAGAATGTAACCAAAAACCAAACTTGGCTTAACTTCAACTCTTAACGAGCTTACACTTAAAGGTATATTCAGTGATTTCACTCAAAAAACCTTAGGTTTCGTTTTTGGCTGTGGGACCCAGCCTTTCGTCCAATCAGGATAGAGAGTCAAAAACGAAACCTAAGGTTTTTTGACCCCCAGGGGTTAACTGGGGACAGGGAGGAACTCCTTATATGGCCAGCACACTCTATAGTAGGGAGGATTATCACAACAAAACAAAAAAATAAGTGATATTTGAATTAAGTGAAATCACTGAATATACCTTTAAGACGGAGGGTGGAGGTGAGATTTATTGCAGATGAATTGATTACAGTATGGAGCTGGGATTGAGTGAATGGACAGAGAAGTGACTGACAGTATGATAACAGAATGATAACGGAATGATGACAGTATGATGAGGAGGTGACAGTGGAAGGGCTTTGGCGCGGGCCCCCTGGAGACGGGCCAGAGCCTCGGCTCGGATCCTGCCTGGCGGAGGCAGGGGGGCTCTTGAGCCTGCCCCCCTGGGGCCGACCTGGTGGAGCCTGCTGCTGGGCGGCGTCGGGGAGGTGGCGGGTACCTGAACGGAAGCACAGATGAGTGACGGGAAGGAAGAAGAGAGCTTATAAAGGGGTGCGGACAAGGTAACGTTGATCTGATTGGAGCAGACGAGTGATGGATCGTTACAGCTCTAAGTTGAACTGGCGTCAAAGACTAACACTACTACTACTACCCTAGCATCCCATTTTAGTCCATATAATAGGCAAACCATAGGTGAAAATAAATGGTAGATCTACAAGCTTGTATATTTGCAGCAAAGATATTTGGTGCGCAGGGAAATAAGGAGGGGTATAGACATATGCGGGAACCCGGTATCACGTTTTTCTATAAAATACTGAACCTGTGATGGCTTGAATACAAGAAGAATTTCTGTATAGCCAACTATAGCCAATTCAAATCTGAATGATAGATGTTTAATCCCATAAATCGAGAGATAATGTATATAAATCTTTGTGAGTGTTTGGACAAACATATGTAACTTTAGTAGTAGGTCCAAGGAATTCAGGGTGGAAACATATTGTTCAACCATATAAGTTTCTAAAGTTATAGCCCGATATGTAATGCGGGTTGCTCCTCTATGAGCCCGATTTGAAAAACTTGTTTTATTTTGCTTACTAGAGTGCGATGTGCATTCAAAGTCATGCCTTCAATGTCCTTTATGATATGCTGTACGTTCCCCGGTGCTGGTGGTGCATCATTTCAGTCAAATGATAGATCTCCATGCTGCACATGTCACGTCCTGTCCCAGGATGTGACATGCTGAGTCCGCCACCTGTATGTTCTCGCCTGCCTACCCTGTGTGTTTCCCTGCCCCCCGACCTACCAGAGAGACAGTTTCCACCTGTATGTTCTCTCCTACCTACCCTGTGTGTTTCCCTGCCCCCCGACCTACCAGAGAGACAGTTTCCAACTGTATGTTCTCTCCTACCTACCCTGTGTGTTTCCCTGCCCCCCGACCTACCAGAGAGACAGTTTCCAACTGTATGTTCTCTCCTACCTACCCTGTGTGTTTCCCTGCCCCCCGACCTACCAGAGAGACAGTTTCCACCTGTATGTTCTCTCCTACCTACCCTGTGTGTTTCCCTGCCCCCCCGACCTACCAGAGAGACAGTTTCCACCTGTATGTTCTCTTCTGCCTACCCTGTGTGTTTCCCTGCCCCGTGACCTACCAGAGAGACAGTTTCCACCTGTATGTTCTCTCCTACCTACCCTGTGTGTTTCCCTGCCCCCCGACCTACCAGAGAGACAGTTTCCACCTGTATGTTCTCTCCTACCTACCCTGTGTGTTTCCCTGCCCCCCCGACCTACCAGAGAGACAGTTTCCACCTGTATGTTCTCTTCTGCCTACCCTGTGTGTTTCCCTGCCCCCCCGACCTACCAGAGAGACAGTTTCCACCTGTATGTTCTCTCCTGCCTACCCTGTGTGTTTCCCTGCCCCGTGACCTACCAGAGAGACAGTTTCCACCTGTATGTTCTCTCCTACCTACCCTGTGTGTTTCCCTGCCCCCCCGACCTACCAGAGAGACAGTTTCCACCTGTATGTTCTCTTCTGCCTACCCTGTGTGTTTCCCTGCCCCGTGACCTACCAGAGAGACAGTTTCCACCTGTATGTTCTCTCCTACCTACCCTGTGTGTTTCCCTGCCCCTGACCTGATGTTTCTGATGTTTAAGTAAAGGGCTTAATGTTACGCCTGGTGTTGGCTCTCTGCATTGTGGTTCCACTTACTCCGGGTTGGTAAGCATATGACAGCACATTCTGAGAGTCCACATTGAAATAAATGCTTTGTTAATTTTTAAACATCAAAAGACAAAAATGTAATATGTTCTCTTGAAGGTCAGTAGGCTACTTTGCATAGTATTCTTCTGCAAAGGAAAGGAACTTAAACACATTTCATGCTCCAGCACCTGAACTGTCGTAGGGGGGGGACATTGAAGTACATTGAATTAAACAAAATATTTGTGAACGAACATAATTTTCTTAAGTGGATCAATACATCTTTTAAATGGAACATAACCGTTTTTGGAACATGAACACAACATATTTTAAGTGGAACAATACATCTTTGAAGTGGAACTCAAGTGGAACAAAAGGAAAGAATTAAAGTTGTAGTTGAAGCATCTTTCATCTAAAAGTTCTCAGACCATCATTAAGTAGGGAACTCCAACAAATACAACAATAACCCTTGGGTTAAGTCACCACAGTCATAATTTGAACACATCACTTTTCGCTTCATCCAAGTTACAGTTTTCCTCCTCAGAATGCCAACACAACTAAAGTCCATTGTTTCTGTCGACAATACATCAGTCCCATGGCCATAGTTGCACTTCAAAGCCATCCAAGAAATACACATCGTGGCTCACTGGTCACTATGCGTTGCCTTACAAATGTCCACACTTGTGCCAAGGTATACTGCATGATCTCTGTTAAGCTGGAAAACCTTTCCTTTGATGTACTACTTTGTTTCAAGGACTTCTGTTCAAGAATTGGCCTGCTGAGCTGTACATATATGTCCAGAAATGTTTCACAGGATGTCTCATAGGACGAAGTGTACAGACATCAGTACTGACTGATCTGATTGGTCAGGAGCAGGGGTCACTGCTATAACTGTAGTGTTGGAGAGTTCCAGTGAACCAGAAGAGATTACGGTAATCGGTAGATAATCGTATGCGTTTAAAATGAATTGGCATAGCGTACACAGCCATGCATCTAACAAAATACTTTGTCCAGCTCAAACATTCTGTGCATGATCCATGGTATAATTCTTGGCTTGCATTATTAGATCTATTTATTCAATAGTTTGATCCCAGAGTGATCCAAGTGTTACGTTTCAGTATCCTGCTCTTTACGAGTCATGGGTCATGACTACAGGAATCAGTTTGAATGGGCCAAAGTGTGGGAAAGTATGAGAGCTTATAGTCCTCAACCATTAAGCCCTTCATTAAATACGTAAGCTACTTTGTCTATAGTAGCCGATCTACTTATACTGTATAAGCTTTTAATGTTTTGTCATACAGACCTGTGATCTTTTTGCCATAACCTTTGACCAGTTTGTGGTATAGCCTGATGTTGAATAGGAAATTGTGGAGCGCAGCAATCCAGGAATCCCGAGTTGGTGTTGACCTCACTCTCGCAGCAACTAACTAACTAACTGTGGTAGCCACTTTGTGAGTCGCCTCATTGGACTCGGTTTAGTGTAAATACATAATAATCACATACAACAGCCCAGTGTGATATAAAAATCTGATATTTGGAAATCAATGAGATGTTTTCTAAATTATATAAGCAACACACAATATAAATAAAACTTGAGTGCAGGGCAGGGGTATTCAACTGGCGATTCGCGGGCAAGATTTAACTATGAAACCATGCGTTTTTGTCACGACACCTAACCCACAATCCCCGTCACTCTGTCACGACACCTAACTAGCAATCCCCGGCACTCACCCCAGGCAAGCCCTCAGATCATCGCAACATCACGTGACATCAGACCCCATATATGGTGCCCAGGTCATTGTGACATCACGTGACATCATGGATGGATATATAGTAAATGCGACCTGCTGTCGCAGTTAAGCCCATATATGTAGAACCCTGATGTCATCAATATTGGCCAGCGCCTCATCTGACCTCAAACCCTTAGATCTCCATATGTCAGAACCTGACATTCCATAATGTTGATCCTTCCCCATCCATCATTCCTCTTCGATGTCTCCCTTTTGACTGATACCTGTCCATTCAAATTCTAGACGGGCCCGCCCCAAAGTTATTCGTGCAGCCGCACCCGGCAGCCGGCGAAAACTATAGTTCTCAACAGGCCCGAAAATGAAGGCCCGGCCCTACCTGGGCCCTCATCAGACAAACCCTGTACACTCAAGAGAATGTCCCCGCTACCACCCTTAGATTTCCATATACTGTTTGGAGCTGACCTGGTCTTGACATTCCGTTGATCCAAGTTGATCTGACCTCATCAAACCCTGTACACTCAAGACATGCTCCTTATGGGAAGTACAGAATTCATTCCATGTTGATCTGACCCCCCCATTCCGTTAACGAGGCCGATAAGGGCGATACTTCTCGCACTCAGGCGTCTTACTGGTATTATTTTGGAGAGAAATGAGACAGACTGTCACTTTAGACTAGAGCACTGATGAGGGTGTGTGTGTGTGTTTACAGCTTGTGCACGTTGACGCTCGTTAACGTCAAGGCAATTATGTTTATGCACCGTCAAATAGGTCTACATCTATTCTAAGGTAGCATATACATGCATAGACATACTGTACAATATATTATCCTGCTCATTACTGGGCATTACTTTATACATAAATCTTCATGTTTGAGAACAAAATGCATTTTGAGAACCCACAAATGTCCATGCTTCGCGTGCATGCTGTGCACTGCAGCCCCCCCACACACAAGGTTTTAAGTAGTTTCACAGCTGAAATTCCAGTTAGGCTGAAAAATACAATATAAATTATACAAAATGTATTTTTTAATAGTTCTCTTTCCAGTCCATTAGAAAGGGAAAACAGTGAAACTCAGCCCAGATCTGCTTTTCAGCTTTATTGGTTCAGAGTTCAGACATACATACAGTTTGATATAACAAAGTCTGTAGGATATTATCAAGGAGCCACTTGATACGATTAACCTCAGTAGTATCCGTATTTTTGGCAGTGATACTCACGATCAATTATGTGATTAAAATAACAGCAGTACTAATGTGGTCATTCCAGACAGCGAGACATACAAAATACTGTGGGGAATTCAGAATAATCTAGAGAAAGACATTATTTGTATACATTCACTTTATTGCAATTTGTTTTTGTTTTTTTTCTAAAGCAAGCATACTCTTTTTTAATTTTTGTTTAAATATTGTTTGCATAGTTCAAGCAGTCTGTGTAATTTTCCCCAAATAGCAACAGTTAATATTGATATTAAGGTATACTGTAATCGAAATTGGAAATATTATGTACATTGACCAATGTGCTAAATGTCTCTTTATTCCCATTAGCCATAAATGCTACATCTTTTATCAAATATTGGACACGGCTTACTTGGCTGTTTTGCATTGCTCAACGCCTCCGATGCCAATTGTTCCAAAAATACGTATATTCTGGGCCTTCAAGACAATGCTCAAAAGCAATAAATTAAAAAAATATCTCGGCAATAGTCGTCTCTCCCACACTAACTTGTGAAAAATGCTTAACATTGTGGAATTAAGTGTTTAAAAATCTAACCTTTCCGCTGAAACCTCGTATTTGTCATCAAATACCCATGCGTCTAAAAAAATATGTACTGCCTTTTATGACCTTATTATTCCCTTTCTCGAAAAAAAAGAAAAAGAAAAATAGAAATATTCTTTTTTTGTTTCCTTTTGTCTAGTGAGAGCCATAAACTGCTTTCTTTGTAATATACAAATGCCTTTTTGTTCACTTTCCGCAGTTCACTTAACACAGTAGCTTTGAATCTGTATACATACATATCTCTTCATAGAGGTCCATCTCCTTTCGGGCCCCTTCATAGATGTGAGGGGGAAAACGGGACCGGACTGTGTTGGGGTAGTGGGTCGGGTGGGGTGTCTGAGCCCCGGCTGTGATTAAACTAGGAACAGCAAGCACATTTTCCTTATCAAGAGCCATAACCAGAATGCAAAGCAATAGTCATGAGGCAAAGGAATGTTCTGGAACATTCCTTTCCAAAACATTGCGGTCGTCTGCGCCCAAGACGGCCATTCTGAATGCGGGCCACAACAAAATAACAGCATATTGGCTCTGAGGCGTAAACCATACGGGATTTGTTCAATAAATTATAGAAACACAATTCATTAAAGTGAGATTGATCTTCCCACTTGTAAAGTCTGGTCAAAAATAAAGATTGCTACTTTGGGGGTAGAGAGGAATCTACTGTAAATCGGTTGTGCTGAGGTACTGTAATATAGAGGCATCTGTAATCTCACCTCACTGTAACAACTGAACTCATAGCAGTTTGGAATCATATTAATGTAATCTTTACCGGTCAAATTCAACACCAGATCACTCTTGAGTCTTTACAAACTTTTAGGGATGTAACGATATTTGAAAAAAAAAAAAAAAGCCTTATAATATCATGATAACAAGTCCATGATACAATATTTATCTCAATATTTGATAAAGAAAAAAAGAAGAAATAACTGAAATCCTTTGGACACAACTTAATATCTCATGTGTGTGTCATAATGTGAGCTATGACGGTAGTGCTGCTGAGTAGTGTGTGAAGTCCAACCCATCTGTGGTGTTCATTTGAGGCTCTGTGGCACTTGAGTTTTTATCTTTTGGTACAGAGCTGGTATAGCATTGTTTGACTAAAGCCTGATTTATGCTGTCTCACACCGAAAATAGTGGACGACCGGAACGTACAAGATGGGCTTGAAGATACACTACTTTTGGTGTCAGGAACAGACGCGCAAATTAAGTATACCGGTAGGTTAAACGAGGCATAAAGTATGCCTAACGTTTGGTATTCATCTGCTAGTTTCTTACAGGAGGACTGTTGTTGGAAAATAGCAGATCTACAAGCTCATAGCGCGCCACCGAGTGGCGCACTACGAGCTCGTAGGTCTGCTATTTTTGAAAAAAATCAGTGATGATCGATGTGAACTCTGCTGCTGTCACTCTCATATTGGCCTATTGGTGGTGCCGTCACGGGCCCACGACAATATTGAGATATTTCTTTTCGCGAAAACATCGGTATCGTTACATCCCCACTAACTTTAAATTAAATTAACACCACCCTTTTTGTTGAGCTGGTATGAGGTTCAGAATAATGGCACAGCATATTGTGATGAAATGTCGGGATATGTAAAAACATGAACATTATCTGATTCAAATGACTGCATCGTAAGCCGTTGGCCCATCTTTACACAAACTAGTGTTCTCAACTAGCACACTTACACTTCTAAGGTCACTTCACTTTTTTTTGCTGACATCTTTCCACATACTATTTACCATTTATAAATGTATATCCAACATATTTTACCTATATGTTTAGGCAATCACTGACATAAAGTCTCAGAGACTATGATTAATGCTAAACAACAATGTCAAGTTACAAGAGAGCCAGGTATTGAAAGTGGTTTCTGGTGAAAATGGGTGCAGCGGTTTGGGGGTCATGGTGACATGTCGGAGTTAGGCATCACAGTGAGTTCAAAGGGAGAGTCCTCGGGGGGTGTGTCCATGGGGAGGGAGGGTGCACACTTGTGTGGGACTATTGTAAAATGGCCAAGCCTTGTGTTCTGTCCATGTAATTGTCCCCTAGTCTTGACATGATCAAAGGCCGTCTGCAATTTGACATGGTCTACAACGATGACCCAGAGATCAAGCTGTGGCTCCACTAAAATAATGTCCCTTTATAGTGTCCGTATTGTTGCCACTTGCTGTCTGACTTGTCAACATCTGTGATGTTCCTCTGCATGTCTTTCTTTGACATCTTTCCATTGCTTCCTTCCCTGGAGATATACTAAATGTCCCCTTTTACACGTCACAAGTATACCCTCAGGTCACAGGACCTCTCCGTCATGGCATAGAGCATGTATCGGTGTCCTTCGAAGACCTCTCCTTTGTGGACGCCATCTTGAGCGGAATTATCCAGAAATGTTTTGTCATGTATGATGTGAAGCTGGTAAGAGTTCTGGAGAATGCCCTCACTTCTAAAATCAGGCTAGTTCTGTAAGTGTCACATTATCACTGAGAAACAACAGATTAGAGAGACATTCCACAGTAGGCTGAATTCAAAGAAATAAACTGTATATTTCCATGTGATTCTATGTCTGTGGTCTGTTGTAGCGGATGTCTTTTTGCATTTAGTTTTGGCAGAGTAGGCGAAGGGTGTTTAGTAGAATGAGTAATAGGAGTTAAGTGGAAGAGGCCAAGGGACGAGTATACATTTTCAGTCTCTGTCCTTTTGGGTGACAGTCGTCGTCCATCTTCCAGGGAAGTTCCTTTGAAGACTTGCCACCTCCGTATCCAGTTCTCAACACACACAAAGTGAACGATGAGTGATATAAAAACCTTCTTTTTTCTTTGGGGTTCATCTGTAATATTGAATTGTCCAAGTTAATCATCAGAAAGAGCCTCCGTCGAACTTGACGGCTGCCAAGGCTTGAGCTAGAGAGAGAGCAGGGAACAGAGAACAGGGGGTCAGGGAACAGAGAACATGTAGTGGGTCAGGGAGAGTTGAAGAGAAAAGTTCACGCTTTGACTCAAATTGAGCCTTTTGGTGGCGAACATTGTCATTGTCAGTAAATTGCACCTATTATTGCATTATTATTGCAACACTCTTTGATGGTTTTTTTGGTGCATAAAATAACCGATCTGCATGGATGACATTTCCTGATCTATTGAGATGTAAGACAACAGATTTCCTGAGACTCACAAAAAAAGATTTGCCAGACTATTAAATCAAAGCCCTAACAAAAACCCCTAGAGAATGGCACATTTAAAACGTTGCATTGTGAATGACTTTGGACACCCAGATATCATTCCGTTGACTCCGTTCCATATGGTTTCTGCATTCAATTATGGTTCCCAGCTTTTTTGGAAGTAGCATATGGCCTTAACTGATGCGTGACTGGATGCTTCCTTCTCACAGAGGCAGCTAAAAAAAGAGTCAGATAATCTATTCCAGCACACCTTTTATCGTCTCTTTATTAATTTATTTAAAAAAACGTTTTGAGACAGATGTCTTGAGGATTGCAGATGCGAATTACAATTTCCTGTTCAATCAAATAAACTGAAACTGCTGCAACAGAGCAATTGCATGCAAAACTCGAGAGCTGGCGTGACTAAAGAGGAATCATTGGCTCATGGTCCAATATGCTTGATTCACAGTATCTGGTCCTTTCAGCCCTGCAAAATATTTTATTCAAATGTATTGTATTAATAAAATAAAATAAAACGTGACCTCATGCGGAATCAAAAGGCAGAGAGAAACATGCAGGCAGGGGGGAAGGACCTCAAAGGAAAAACGGGGTAAACCAGTGGTTCTCAAAACTTTTCATTTGAAGGACCCCATTATGTCTTACACTTACAGAGATAAAGTGCAGTGCAAATCATTTCAAGTGTTTCAACCGGCCAGTGAAATGGGGTTTCCGGTATATACACTAAGTAAGTAATACTGCACTAATTGTGTATCTGTTCATGGCGTAGGCTAATTATTTACAGTATATCCCCCAAAAATCATCAAGGATGAATTGAACCTTTGGGATGAATAAATACTTCACAGAAATGTAGTTTAACTTTGTACACTCTGAGGACGTAGAAATGGACCCATATGGGTCCATATTTGTACACTCTCAGAGTTACCTGGGGGGGTCACTGTACACTCTGAGGACGTAGAAATGGACCCATATGGGTCCATATTTGTACACTCTCAGAGTTACCTGGGGGGGTCACTGTACACTCTGAGGACGTAGAAATGGACCCATATGGGTCCATATTTGTACACTCTCAGAGTTACCTGGGGGGTCACTGTACACTCTGAGGACGTAGAAATGGACCCATATGGGTCCATATTTGTACACTCTCAGAGTTACCTGGGGGGTCACTGTACACTCTGAGGAGGTAGAAATGGGTCCATATTTGTACACTCTCAGAGTTACCTGGGGGGTCACTGTACACTCTGAGGAGGTAGAAATGGACCCATATGGGTCCATATTTGTACACTCTCAGAGTTACCTGGGGGGTCACTGTACACTCTGAGGAGGTAGAAATGGACCCATATGGGTCCATATTTGTACACTCTCAGAGTTACCTGGGGGGTCACTGTACACTCTGAGGAGGTAGAAATGGACCCATATGGGTCCATATTTGTACACTCTCAGAGTTACCTGGGGGGTCACTGTACACTCTGAGGACGTAGAAATGGACCCATATGGGTCCATATTTGTACACTCTCAGAGTTACCTGGGGGGTCACTGTACACTCTGAGGAGGTAGAAATGGACCCATATGGGTCCATATTTGTACACTCTCAGAGTTACCTGGGGGGTCACTGTACACTCTGAGGAGGTAGAAATGGACCCATATTGTCGCGTTTATTCCGGGTGGTGGGCTCATTATAATATTAAGTGCCGACCCAGCTTATATATGTAACTACATGTTGTGTTGTATATGTATAGATGTTAGTGTTACTAAGGAAGTTCACTGCCTATATAGATATACTCTGTGTTATATAAGAACAGAAATCCTCTTATCAACCAATTACAGTATCTCAGGGATGTAGATATTAATACAGTAAATTGGGGGGTAAAATGTGTTGTACTACCTACTGCTAGAAGGAATGTTTTGGACGCATACTAGTGGGACACAAGTCAATAAGTGATGACTACCAGCACAGGGAAGGAAGTGTCAAATGTCGAGAGGCGTGTGCTCACAGAGACAATGCAGATATGCGTGACCCGTTTTATTCATTCGTAAGCAATGTGACAAAGCAGGAACATGGCGTTTGCGTGAGTCTTTATAATGTGTTAATAAGTACGGTAAATACTCTGTCATAGTGATACGCTTGTGCAGTCGTTAGATCTGTGAATTAATAGTATGTGTTTGTGTTTCTTTTGTGTGTTTCAGTTTATTACCTAATGCTACTAACGCGACTGAAGTCGCGACCTCTGAATCTTGTGCTAATGATTAAGAGCATTTAGTTGTGGAAGCTATTGAACTATATCTAAACACGGGCCAGACAAAGCAAATAGGGCTTTTACTGTACACAAGTTTAGTAGAAGTGTGTTTGTACGTGTGTGAGTGTGTTATGAGTTATTAGTAATAAAATGGCCGGAAAATAAGTGAATGTTTGAGAGCCTTATTACAACTTGGAGGAAGTGTGTGTTTGAGTAATATAACGGTGTGTGTTTAAATCACAATTACTATCCTGTTTGTTACACCCCCATGCGGAGGGTTGAATCAATAGTTGAACAAAGTTATGAAACAGCAAAGTTTAATTATATCCGTACACATATGGGTCCATATTTGTACACTCTCAGAGTTACCTGGGGGGTCACTGTACACTCTGAGGAGGTAGAAATGGGTCCATATTTGTACACTCTCAGAGTTACCTGGGGGGTCACTGTACACTCTGAGGAGGTAGAAATGGACCCATATGGGTCCATATTTGTACACTCTCAGAGTTACCTGGGGGGTCACTGTACACTCTGAGGAGGTAGAAATGGACCCATATGGGTCCATATTTGTACACTCTCAGAGTTACCTGGGGGGTCACTGTACACTCTGAGGACGTAGAAATGGACCCATATGGGTCCATATTTGTACACTCTCAGAGTTACCTGGGGGGTCACTGTACACTCTGAGGACCACTGGGGTAGAAACGGTGGACGTCAACAACGTGTGGTGGAAAAGGGAGACTCACCTTCACACACTCACACCTTCATGATGCGGGCAGAGTCAGGGAAGTCGGCAGAGGAAGGGGGAGGGGCACGGCTGGTGGGGGAGGTGGGGGGACTGGGGGCGCACTGGGCTGCAGTGGAATGTGGGGGTGGGAGGAAGGTATAGGGTGGTGTGTAGATTAGGTAGGAATGACAAAAAAGACAAAACAAAAAAAGTTATAATAAAAGAATGCGAGAACAGTGACAGTGCAATGTAAATGGGTAGGTAACATGAGGAAGGAACATTCCTTTACAAGGAAGGGCAGCCACACGCGCGTGTCAACACAACATGAGCCTGCGTGTATGTACAGTATGTGGGATGCAAAACTATAGAAACGAAATAAAACTGTAT